>NC_133325.1:709937999-710276736 GCF_042186555.1 Aquarana catesbeiana
CAATACAAAATGCTAGAATCGTGCAAAAAATAATTTTAGAAAAGTACGGGAGGAAGGTCGCGAAAAACAGGTTAAAAGTGGAACTTTCTCTTTATATGCACATTTTTTAACTGTATTAATAATATACAGCAAGAAAAGTATTGCTTACATCTTAGGAATGGTAAGAGAAGTGAACGTGGTCTGTTTAACCATAACTGCACCTTGGGGATCACATTAAAAAGAAAACCCATGTGCTTTTTATCTGGGATAATATTTCACTATTTAATATGAGGACACAGCAGAAGGTGCCCCGTTTCCTGACCCACCCATATAATGAATGTCAAACATAAACATCCAGTATGGAGCGCCAGGTCTGCTTGTACTGAATGACTCAGAGGGCAGCTATTCCAGCGTCTCTGCAGGTAAAGGTTTTTCTAGCAAACTCATATAACAATGCTGTTCAGTCACATTTTGTATAAGATACTCCAGATTCTGATACAGTGACTTTCATAGATATTTATATAAGATATTTCAAAGGTGTGTTGTGGATTTTGGGAGAAAAAAAAAAAAACTAAAAAGTAAAGGCCTTCAGAGCTCATCTAATAAATCCAAACCACCACTGTTCAAGGATATAATTTTTCGTAATATAGTCCTTAAAGAGAACCAGTCACAATTGGGCTTATGCGGGAATCTGGATATCAAAGCTCAAATTTACTTTCCCCCTAGCCCCCACCCCTTCATGTACATATATTTTTGGAATATTTTAATACTTACCAGATGGCCCTGAATGACTGTCCAACATTGAGAAGGTAAGACAATCAGCTCCATTTTCACTCCGCATGTGTATGCATCTCTAGTAGGACCATTCAGTCATCCACGGCTACACATAGCCTCAGCCATGGTGGTTCATCGCATGAGTTTTTCCATGTTATGCTGGGACCTGTTCCACCCCTGGGAGTATTCATTCTCATAGGTCCCCACACTTATTTTTCTTCTGGCATGCTGAAGATAATTGCTTGCAAATGGCCAACTGATTGTGTGTATTAAACATGCCTACAATCACGCATATTGTATCTAATTACAGCCAGTGCCTTTGTGGTCAGTCCCAGGGCGCTGAGTGGAATACAGGTGCGGGTGCTGGAATTTAGAATGGAGTGATCTCCTCATTAACTTCCTGCTGTGGCACAGCGCCAGCATCTGCATCCCACCCAGTCCCATCAGTCCAGACATAGGTATCCATTACCTTGTTTTTTTGTGTTTTGTTAAAGATATATACTCTTTTTTACTGGTACATTTTTCAAAATAAGCATAAGCTTTTTACTCATACAAGTCTTGTTACTGACTGTCACTTGGTTGCTCTAGTTGGGATCTTCCTCCCTCTAGATGAAGCTGTTCTTTTTGATCTTAAGTGAATAAGATTGATTGACTCGTTACAATGATATCTGAAAGTTGGTGGTATATATTAGGCAACAAGTAAACATGTTGTCCCTGAAGTGGACATAGCAGTTTTTTATGTGTGGGGCAGACTAATCAGGGTGCCCATGTTGACCCTTGTCCATGGCCAAAAACACCTACAATTGGTATGAGAGCATCAGAACTGGACCACAAAGCAATGGTGGCCTGGTCTGATGAATCAAGTTTTCTTTTACATCATGTGGATGGCCGGGCGCCAGGTGCGTGCATCGCTTACCTGGGGAAGAGATGTCACCAGGATGTAGTATGCGAAGAAGGCAAGCCGACTGAGGTAGTGTGAGGCTTTGGGCAATATTCTGCTGGGAAACCTTGGGTCCTGCCATTCATGTGGATGTTACTTTTAGGCCCCATTCACACTTGTACGACACCACAGTCGTAAGACTGTGGATCCGACTTTGCCCTGCGACTTGAAGTCCGACATGTGTCCGACTTCAATGAACAGGGATCCGACTTTGATCCCCGACAATACCAGGCACTGTCTGGTATGAATCTTTAGGGGGAACTCCATGCACAATGTAAAAAAAAAATGGCATGGGTTCCCCCTCCAAGAGCATACCAGGCCCTTTGGTCTGGTGTGGATTTTAAGAGGAACCCCCACTCCAAAAAAACTGCGTGGGGGTCCCCCCCAAAATCCATACCAGACCCTTATCCGAGTACACAGCCTGGCAGGTCAGGAAAGGGAGTGGGGACAAGCAAACACCCCCCCATCCTGAACCACACCAGGTTGCATACCCTTGACATGGGGGGTGGGTGCTTGGGGAAGTGGTGCCCTGCGCCCCCCACCTCAAAGCACCTTGCCCCATGTTGATGAGGACAAGGGCCTCTTCCCGAAAACCTTGGCCGTTGGTTGTCGGGGTCTGTGGGCGGGGAGCTTATCAGAATTTGGAACCCCCCTTTAACAAGGGGGAACTCAGATCCCGGCCCCCTACCCTATGTAAATGAGTATAGGGTACATTCACCAAAACAAAGTGTCAAAAATAAAACACAGTACACAGGGTTTTAAAGTATTTTATTAGGCAAATCCAGGGTCTCTGTCGACTTCTTCTCCCCTCTCTGGCTCTTCTTCCTCTTCTAGCGGTGTCTTCTGCCTCCTCTGCTGATGTCTTCTGCCTCTGCCTACTTATATTGGCATGGGGGAGGGGAGAAGAAGTCGGAAGAGACCCCGGAGCTGCCTTATAAATTACGTTAAAAACTTGTGTACTGTGTTTTATTTTTGACACTTTTTTTTTTTTTTTTTTAGGTGAATGGGTAGGGGTACACTGTACCCCATAACTCATTCACATAGGGTGGGAGGCCGGGATCTGAGGGCCCCCCTTGTTAAAGGGTGCTTCCAGATTCCGATAAGCTCCCCGCCTGCAGACCCTGACAACCAACAGTCAGGGTTATCGGGAAGAGGCCCCTGTCCTCATCAACATGGGGACAAGATGCTTTGGGGTGGCCCCTGCCCCAAAGCACCCACCCCATATGTTGAGGGCATGCAGCCTGGTACAGTTCAGGAGGAGGGGGTGCTCCAAGTCAAAGCATACACTGGGCTAAAGAAATTCCTCCCACCCCCATATGACGAGGCTGGATGTCTATTCAATCAACCGCTGATCAAGTGTTTTCAGTCATTTAGTTCCACATAACCAGAAGTATTGGATGTTTTTCATTCCTTCTGGGGGGAGTGAAGACAACGTGAAAATGTGTTGCTCGTGGGCAGGGCTGGTACAAGGGAGGGAGAAAAAGAGGAAGATGCCTTGGGCGGCACAATTTCCTGGAGGAAGGAGGGGCGCAGGTCAAGTGTCCGTAGTGTGCTGCTAAAACCTTACTGGACAATAAGCACATTGTGACCGATTACTGCTCTACAATGCGGCAGAGGCAGAGCTGCCTGTAACAATGTGCCGAGTGCGCTCCTGCTCCCGACACAAGCCTAGAACCAGCCTTTCACTTCCCTGTCAGGCGGAGCAGCGGCGTAATCTCTGCCCAACAGGCGCTTCCTAGTCCCAGCAAGGCGTGATGTCACCGAGAGGCTGGCTGGGAGGCGGGATGGAGAGGACCATAGAGTGCTGCTGCTGCCGGGAGGCGGGATGGAGAGGACCATAGAGTGCTGCTGGCACACTGAGTGTGACCTAGAGGAGGAACCAACCGCTCTGTATATCAAACAAGTAAGCAGATATGCAGATTAACTAATTAATCTGAGCGGGGAGGTAATTAATTATGAATGGTATTTGTAATATGCAGCAAGAAGGGGGTTAATGTACTTTCACTGGTCACTGATGCATTAGTTACCAGTGGCGGTTAATTAACCCCTTTTGTGCTGCATTAGTGGTACCAGTGTCAGTGTCAGCTGCAGCATGAAGGGGTATAGAATGCCTCCGGAAATTTCTGCTCTTCCAAGAAAACTGCAGAGATCATGATATAGAAATCTTAGCATTCCCAAACATGGCAATAGGAGTTTCCTTTTTGATAAAATGCTTCTAAATAGGGATGCCAAGGGTGCAACTTCTCTTATTATAACACTTATGCCTGGTACACACAATGAGATTATTTGATGAATGATCTCCTGGTTTTTTGCATGCTAGTATCATATAGAAAATAAAGAGTTTAGTAAAGTTAAGAAAATTCTCTTATGACAAAATAAAAAATAAGAAGTGATGTCATGTATTGTATTTTTAACTGACACCTGTACTGATTAAATAAAAATCGTCCGATTCGGTATCACACGAGAAAAATTTCCGTGCGTGTCCCATTGGATAATTTTGCATGAATTATCGTGAAGGCAGTGTACGAACGATAAGATTATTGTATGATCGCTTTGAAAGCGGTATTTTCTGATCAAGTGTTGGGCCTTAAGACTGCTCAGGTGTTGATAACAAGGGCAGAATTTTAGGCTGGCCATACCCGGTGCAAACTTTTTGCTCAATTCCCCCCCCATCAACATAGACAGCGTTGATGCGGGAATCCCCCCAGCCGAACCATTGCACTGTACAGTATTCTGAGGGCAAGGGGGGCAGTGGAAGCCGCCCCCACCGGGACAAGACAGTGAATATTGCTAGCGGCCGCTAACAATAATCGCAATAATAGCCCGGCAGGCTAGTTGTACTCGAGTTGATCAACTTGGTACATTCAGCCTGCCCATACATGGTTTGGCCGGTTTTTGCCTTGGGAGGAGTGAGGGCATCACTTCTATATAACAGAACCTTGGCCTAGTGACTGGTTTCTAGACTCAGCACTGCCCCATGTTCACCCACACCCTGAAGCACCAGGTATTTTGCTGACTGTGACAAAGGAAGAAGCTGTCTGGTATACGAGGGTAGGGGTCCCTTTGCACAAGCAATGCCACTTGAAAGCTAAAGTTTAGTCTTTTTTTTTTTACAGCACTAGGGATACTATTTACCAGCAATTATGTGTGTCCCTTGTGCAATCCTCTGCCCTGGATACCTCTGCAGAGGCGATCTTCCAATGATGCAGGGGTTCTGTGATTGGAGGACAGACAGATAAATGAAAGGTCTCCTCTAATAATGGAAGACTTTGCATTGTAGGAATCTATGGTATGGGCACACCTCCCAACTTTTCAACATGGGCCCGAGGGACACCTATAAGCAAATGTACGTAGGCATAGGACCCCCTTGGAGGAGAATTATACAAAAAAATAAAATACCGTAAATAAAAATTAGTTAAACCCACATTTTATTTTTTATTTTTTTTACCACTACTATTCCTTTATATTGGCTTTTGAAATTTACAATTGCAACAATTTAGAAATTGGGTGAAGAGTTTATCACTAAGAAACACTTTTTGAAATATCAGTTGTGCATTTTATAAACAACTATATAAATCAGACCAAAATGAGGGACAAATGAGAAGGAATGATGGACAGAGTGACATTGCTCCAAATCAGGGACAGTTGGGAGGTATGGTATGGGTACTACGAATGAAGCATGGGGGCCAAAAGGGCATAGCTAGGTACTTCGATGATCACCAGTCACAGGTGTAGCTGGTGATATTAACCCCCGCAGCACTGGAAGATCACTGTTGCTGAGGTATTTAAGGGCAAAGGCTTGAGGATTTACACTGTAAACAGGAGCCACCAGTGCACAGGACACACTTCACTGCTGGTAAGTTGCATCTATGGTGTTAGTGACAAAAAAAAAAAAAAAAAAAAACACAAAAAACACAAAAAAAAAAAAAACGAAAAAACACCATGCTTTCCACTAAACTTTAGCTTTAAAATGGTTTTCAACCCTCACATATACACAGTGCAGTTCCTGGACTCAGGTGATGCACAAATCCTCCTACATAAGTTGTACCTGTGTTTCTGCTGTCTACAGCCGTTCAAAGTGCAGAATTTACAAAACTTGTCTGAGTGGTCATAAAAAAGGGAGTGGAGAACTGAAATGACATGCTGCAGTGCTCAGTGAGGAGAGTTCTGAGAGCTGATTGGAGGGAAGAGCCAACACCCCAGGAACAGAGCTGAGGCTGTCATTCAAAGGCTGTGTGCTGGAGATCCCCCTCCCGTCACATTTTTATCTCTTGGTGTCAGGAAAACTTGTCAGAAGTGGCTCATGCTGATAGCAGAGAAACAGAGCAGCAGACAGAAATGACACATAGTGCTCTGCATTGAGACAAGTACACACTATAGAGGGATATGCTTTGTTCATATTTCATGTCTGAGGTTTACAACCACTTTAACCCTGAATGGATGAAGGGACAGTGTCTTGAAACTACAAAGTAAATCCTTTATGAATATATCCAAAACAGAGAAAATTAAGAATCTGCAATAACAAACTGCTAAAAGCCAGGTAATATAAATAATTTACATAAAATGATTTTTTTTCCCCAATAATAGTAAAATTTAATTTTAAACACATTTTCTAGGAGTTTTTAGCAGAATTTTATATCCTATATACAAAGAAGAACATGGGGACATGCTGCAAAAATCAGACATACAAGACTGTGTCAGTATTTAATTGCTATTTAATGACTGGTTGTATTAAGAATTGGAACTTCATTCATTCTTAGCAAAAGAAATACAGACTTTCGAGAAAAAAAAAAAAAAAAATCACATCTCTGTTGTCTTGCACATCTTTCCCATAATAAACTCGGAGATATACTTATGAATTATAAATGTATGCTTTAAACTGCTTTTAATTTCCACTGGAGTGTAATGGCAGATCACAACCTCAATTTCTCCAGATTTTATCCACACACTGTAGAACATTCATATTTAATATGCAGCAATAGCATTCATTCAGCCATTCAATCTAAGAGCTCGTACACGCTGAAGAAGACAAATCAAGTGGCATGACAAGGCCATACAGACAGCTGTCCCATGGAGAAGGACCTGAAGTGGCTTTCTGCAAACCTCCAAATGAATGTCCAAGTGGTTCTGGGAAACGCAGTTAAAAGGCAATCTCTCATTAACATTTGATGCCACTCAGACCTCCCATATAGTGTTCACAATATTCCTGATATACACCCTTTGTACCCATCATGCTCAGGGCTCTGCTTTCTCGTCCCACTGCCCTGCACTACTATGGGTGTTGTAGCCAAGTGAAATGTTACGTAAAGTTGTGATAACGTCTAAAAAACACACTGGAGGGATTGTTCTTGATGAGTGAATCAAGTGTTAAAAATTGGTGTGTAGCAGTAGCACTAATTTTGTCCAAAGCCAATGAACCTACCAAGAATTAGAACACCAGGTACTTGTGCCCACACACAGATCAGTGGGGAAAAAAATTATTTGATCCCCTGCAGATTTTGTAAGTTTGCCCACTTAGAAAGAAATGAAGGGTCTATCATTTTTATCGTAGGTGTATTTTAAATGATAGAGACAGAATATCAACCAAAAATCCAGAAAAAACACATGATACAAATGTTATAAATTGAGTTGCAGTTCAGTGAGTAAAATAAGTATTGGATCCCCAAGAAAAACATGATTTAGTACTTGGCGGAGAAACCCTTGTTGGCAAGTTAAGACATATCTTGTAGTTACTGACAAGGTTTGCACACATCTCCGGAAAGATTTTGGTCCACTCTTTACAGATCTTCTCTAAGTCCTTAAGGTTTCTTGGCAGTCGCTTAGTTTCAGCTCCCTTCATGAATGTTCTATAGGATTAAGGTCTGGAGACTGGCTAGGCCACTCCATGACCTTAATGTGCTTCTTCTTGAGCCACTTCTTGCCTTAGCATTATGTTTTGGGCCATTGTCATGCTGAAAGACCCATCCAGGATCCATCTTCAGTGTTCTGGCCGGGGGAAGAAGGTTCTTATCGAAGATTTTACAATACATGGCCCAAACCACTGGCCCCTCAAAGCGGCAAAGTCCATCTGTATCTTTAGCAGAGAAAAAGCCCCAAAGCATAATGTTTCCTCCTCCGTGCTTGACTGTAGGGATAGTGTTCTTAGGATCATAGTCAGCATTTATATTCCTCCAAACGCGGTGAGTCCCCCGCCTCAAGAAGGCACATGTACAGTCATGCCAATGAACATTTAAATGATTCAGAGAAGGATTGGGAGAAATTGTTGTGGTCAGATAAGACCAAAATTAAGCTCTTTGGCATTAACTCGACTCGCGTGTTTGGAGGGAAATAAAAATGCTGGCTATGACCCTAAGAACAACATCCCTACAGTCAATTTCTCTGGTAAAGGTATGGGCTGACTTTTCCGCATTGAGGGGCCAATGGATGGGCCAAGTATTGTAAAATCTTGGGTGAGAACCTTCTTCCCTCAGCCAGAACACTGAAGATGAGTCATGGATGGGTCTTCCAGCACAACAATGATCCAAAACATACTGCCAAGGCAACAAAGGAAGCACATTAAGGTCATGGAGTGGTTTTGTCAGTCTCCAGACCTTAATCCTTTAGAAAATTTATGGAGGGAGCTGAAACTTCGAGTTGCCAAGAGACAGCCAAGAAGCCTTATGCCCCGTACACACGACCGGTTTTGCCGTCGGAATAAACTCCGAAGGTTTCCCCGACGGAATTCCATTCAAGCGGTCTTGCCTACACACGGTCAAACCAAAGTCCAACCGTCCAGAACGCGGTGACGTACAGCACTGCTGTGAATAGACAAGCTCTCTGTTTTATCTCTATGCACCATCCCGACACAAATTTTTAGCTGCTTTTATCTCCTGTGTTGGAGAACTTGTCAGAAGTTATCATACTGATAACAGAGGAGCGGAGCAGCAGAAAGAGACGGGGCTTTGGAGAGAGATAAGTAAACATGGGGTTTACATCCACTTAAATAATAATATATACTACAAAGCCAGAGAAGATACAGTATTCAAACAAATTCACAGTCAGGTGAGAACAAATTTACAAGATAAATGAGGTGGAGAACAATACAAGAAGAACAACGTAAAACGAACATAATACAAAGTCACGCACCTCCGTCCACATTACACCGAGCTCATAGACCTGCCAACTATGAGGCATGCAGATTATTTCCTCCACTCACCAACAAAACAAACATTCCTCAATGGATGGAAGGGCTGATTTATAGGTCTCTTAGTAAATACAGAACACAATCCACGTTCTTCTACAAACCAGAACAAATTACGTTTGACTCAAGTCCTAAACTTTTTGGCATCTAAAAAGCAAGCTTTACTTGTATTCAGGATTGGCATGAAAAACTCACCTGGACAGGAAATTACAGTTTTATTAGAACCATAACATTACAATAGATTGCGTTACATGGAAAAGCTGGACATTTATTTTTAAAAAATGAACCCTACTGCTTCTAGCATTATTATAAAGCACTCACACCTTCCACCCATTCTTCTAACACACCCTCCAATCTGAAGCTGTTCAGAAAAGAGATAAGGCCTCATGCACATAGGACGTTTAAAAAAAAAAAAAAACACCAGCGCAGCTGCCAGAAAAAAGCAGCGTTTAAAACACACTTTTAGCCTCAGCTAAATACTTGTTACAGTGTTTAGCAGGTTTTTTCTTTTATGGAGTTTTTCGTTTTTACAGCTCAACAGCCTCTGCTCCTGGATGCACAGGCTGTCATTTTTTTCTACTGCCCCTAAACACTTATGCCTCCAAACGCCTCTGAAAGTTTATGTGTGCATGAACACATAGGCTAACATGGAGGGGCGTTTAGAGGCAGTAAAAAAAAAAAAAAAAAAGAACACGTCAGACGCCCCTAACAGCAGCTGTAAAAACGTTCCGTGTGCATAAGCCCTTAAAGCGGAGTTCCACCCAGAAATGGAACTTCCGCTGATCCTGTTTCTCCCCCCCTCCGGTGTCACATCTGGTACCTTTTTTTTGGGGAGGGGGGCAGATACCTGTCTAATACAGGTATTTGCTCCCACTTCTGGTAAAAGAGCGCCGCAGTATACGCGGCGAACTACGCCATGTCCGGCCCCTCCTCCGTCCCCCCGCTGTCTTCTGGGAGACACACAGGTCCCAGAAGACAGCAGGGACCATTCAGAACACACAACGCGACTCGTGCATGTGCAGTAGGGAACCAGACTGTGAAGTCGCAATGCTTCACTTCCTGATTCCCTTACTGATGATGCCGGAGCCTCCACCCAGAGCCCAGGGACGGGTCGGCTCCGGGTGAGGACATCCCGGCCGCCCTGGACAGGTAAGTGTCCTTATTTTAAAAGTCAGCAGCTGCAGTACTTGTAGCTGCTGACTTTTTTTTTTTTTTTTTTTTTTGGCGGCGGAGCTGCACGTTAAGAACAGACGATCATTTGGCTCCTACGTTGTATCTATAGAAACTTTATCATATGACACTAACACTAAAATAGCCCAACACCTCTTCAGGGTATGATCATACTGTCCCTCGTTACATGATGTGACTGTATGTGGGCAGAGATAATAAATCCAGGCCATGAGGGGTAACCATCAGCAAAGTGTAGGCATGTGTAGAAATCAGTCAGAATGACATGCGCCATCGCTGTAAAATGCAATTAAAAGCAGACCACACACGCTGATTTTTCTTGTTTTGGTTTACTGCAGGTCTGATTGGTGTAAAAATTAGTACAGATAGGAATGTTATAGGGTTCATTTACTAAAACTGGAGAGTGCAAAATCTGGGGCAGATTTGGGAAACCAAGCAGCTTCAAGGTTTTTTTTTCTTTGTTAAAACTTTACACCGGAAGATTTTACCCCCTTCATTTTGCTATACGGCACTGGGCTACTTTAACTGGTAATTGTGCGTTCATGCAAAACTGTACCCAATTTAAATTTATATAATTTATCATTTAAAAAGGGCATACATTTTGCAAAAAATTTATTTCTTACTTTCAGCTATAGAACATATCTAATAATAATAAAAAAAAAATCTTCATAAATGTAGGCCAAAATGTATTCTGTTACACATTTTTTGGTAAAAAAAAATCCCAATAAGTGTATATTAATTGGTTTGTGTGAAAGCTATAGGGGTTGATTTACTAAAGGTATATAGACTGTGCCAGTTGCACTCTGCAAGTGCAGTTGCTCCAGATCTTAGTAAATGAGCAGAAGCTCTGCTGACTTCCATCATCCAATCATGTGCAAGCAAAAATGCATTTTTTTTTTTTTTTTTTTTTAATTCTCCTTGCATGTGATTGGGTACTCTTTGCAAAGTGAAGCTTTACCTCATTTACTAAGCTCTGGAGCAGTCACACTTTGCACAGTGCAGTCTATTTACCTTTAGTAACTTAACTCCATTGCAACTACATCTATGGGATATATACTGGATTTTTTTTGTTTTTATACTAGTAATGGTGGCAACCAACTTATAGTGGGACTGCAATAGTGCGGTGGGCAATCTGACACCAACTCACACTTTGTGGGCACTGACTAACACACACTGACATCACCAGTGACACTAACGCAGTGATCAGTGCTAAAAATATACACTATCACTGTACTAATGACACTGGCTGAGAAGGGGTTAACATCTAGGAGCAATCAACAGGGTAATTGTGTGCCTAGCAAGTGTTAATGTGTTTACAGTGTGCTGCTGTGTACTACAGATCAATATAGAGCTTTGTGTTGTTTGCCAACACTGAGCTTTAGGCTGTGATTTGGTGGCTGCATTCATTTTCTTTTTTTTTTTTTTCTCAAGCTAAGATCATTTCCAGCAAATACAGAAAATATCTGTTGATTTTAGAAGAAAGGCAGCATCCTTGTCACTCCCTGTGAACTATTATCCACCACAATTATCTTTCTTCAATAAAAGTTCTAATCTCATGCAAGTCCAGCCAGGGTAGCAACCATGGCTTCCTCCATCGAGACAGTGGAGGAGTAAAACGTAGCCACTTCAGGACAGGGTGTGCTATAAGCAGGAAAAAGCCTGAAAAATGAAAGCCAATTTAGCCACTTTATCTAAGCACTGGTAAGCTGTAATATATTACATTTTTGTTTTTGAGTTTAGATATACTTTGAAGGACACTGCTTCATTGTTTGCAGTGTCTTACTACACTGGGTTACTCATGCAGAAGAAGATGGCCCTTTTATCACAACAATTCCGCTGTAAAATGGCCCACAAGGAGATTGTGAACAACACCAATAAGAACAATGCTATAAAAATGCCTCATAAACCCGTCTATATCCTACAGACACACTCACTGACATATGAAGTATACCGCTGTCATAAATCACTGCCTGTCATGTCACACAGTGCTAGGACAAAGTCACTGCATTTATATTGGGAAGAGCATGCACAGGTGTAATTAAAAAGTCTGTGTAAAGAATGGCATACAGTAATTCAAGGAACCCAATTAGATATACTTTTTTATTCATATGTAGAAATCAGGAAAAATTAAAGATGATTTCTGATTGGTTGCCAAGACCTCCCAGAGAAACACTCAATGCAAAAATAATCAGCTCCCAGTCCTTAGTATTAAATATTTACATCCACGTCTTTATAGAGGAAGGTCTGTTTAGACAGACTAGGGTTGCCACCTGTCCGGGATTCATCCGGACAGTTCAGGTTTTGAATCATGTGTCCGGGTTTCAGAACACCTGGAACCCGGACACATTATTCAGACCGGACTCTGGCTTCCCAGCAGGGTTGCTGTCTGCAGTTGTCTAAGTCAAGAGTGTAATGTGTTCTCAGTGTTCCCCTTTAAATCAGGGTTCCCAGAGCATCCCTTAGGTCAGAGTCCCCAGAGTTCTCCCATACATCAGTCTGCAGAGTCCCCCCCTTACAGTGTAAAGAAACTCTGCAAGTTCAGATGTAAAAAAGGTGAACTCTGCGGATTCAGGTTTAAAAAGGGGAACTCTGTGGACTCTGATGTAAGAGGGGACTCTTGTGATTAACTTCATATGATTATAAATGTTATTTAATCACAAAATATATGTTCTGCATGGTATATGCTGTAAAAAAAATAAAAATAAATAAATTGCTGTGCACCACTAAAGTGTTCGGGTTTGAAAAGGTGGCAACCCTAGTTTAGACACAAAAACACAAGGTAGTCTGTGGCCATTATGACTACATTGGAGCCTTTCAGGGCGATTGTCAGATGAGGCCCCCCATCAAATGCAGGAGGCTGTATTCCCCAACTCCACATTGCAGTGATAGTTCCAAGAAAACGTATCTTATGTCATGCTGCAAAGATGTGCTACTACAACTAGCTTGACAGGTTCCCTTTAAAAACACTTAGATTCAGTAGAAAGTATTATAAATCAGTGTTGCAGTTCCTGATGCCATACATCCCATGAGTCTTCAAGAGGTAAGGAGAAGTTTTCTCAGCTAAGCACAATCGGTGTGCATGCTTGAGCTAAGGACAGATGGATTCCAGGAAGTATATGCAACATGAATAATTTGCTCTTACTCAAGATGGCCACAGCCAGAAATGCTAGGGGGATGTTTTTCCCAGCAAAATAAAGCATGGAGACATGGCTGGATGGGTGAGTTTGCTTTAAATATTAGAAATGAATTAAATAGCGGTTTTGGTTTGTGGTGCTCAGATGCAGTGAAGATCCGCTTTAAAGGAGAAGTACAGCCAAAGCTTGTTTCTGTGGATCACGGGAGTTCAGTTTGTTCTGCACTCCTCTGATCTGTTTTCAGCAGACAGCAGGCTTAAACTCGCTGTCGGCTCATGTCACAGAACCAGTTCAGGCTTGGGCAAGATTGCGACAATGAAGTCAGGATCTGCCCGCATGCCTGGACTGGCACCCGGCTCAGCCTCTCAGCGAGCCGCTAAGAGCCTGAGCTGGCCACTCCCACCCCCTCCACAGCTCAGCGCTCCAGTGAACGAGGGGGAGTGAGGGGGGGGGGCAAGGCAGACAATGCTGACCGACAGTCACCAGCTCTCTGCTCAGGGAGCCCCGGGGACTGAGCGATCAGCGGTGTTAGATCACTCAGTTCTCAGAGCTGGCGGGGGACAGATGCAGCATCGAAGCAATGCTGCATCCACCTAGGTACTGTAAGTATGATTCTGCAAAAAAAGACATACTTCTCTTTTAAAGTGGAAGTTAACTTCCATGCATGACTTTTACCTATAGATAAGCCTATAATAAGGCTTACCTATAGGTAACATAAATATCTCCTAAACGTGTACCGTTTAGGAGATATTTAATGTACATTCAGCCATCTGGTGCTCTGAAGGAATGGCCACCCGTGCGGTTTCTTCAAAGCCCCGTGCCGTGAACAGCAGCTCCCGCGTGCATGTGACGTCATCACGACTCCGGCCAGTCACAGAGCCGGAAGCAAAACAGGTGAAGATGGAAGCGACCTCCAGATCTGACATCTCGGCACAGGAGGGCTTCATCTTAAGGCAAGTTTCACATAATGTGCGCATACTAGCACTTTATGCCTTTACCTTGCAGGGGAAAAAAAAAAAAAAAAAAAAATTAAAAATGTCCAGCAGTTTACAACCACTTTAAAGCAGAGGTCCACCAATTTTTTTTTTTTAAAGTCAAGAGCTACAAATACTGCAGCTGCTGACTTAAAATAAGGACACTTACCTGTCCAGGGCGCCCGCGATGTCGGCACCCGAAGCCAATCTATCCCTCGGCTGTCGGGTGCTGCTGCCGCCATCTTTGGTATAGGGGAATGAGGCACGACTCGCACTGCGCTATCCCACTGGTCCCTCCAGTCTTCTGGAACCTGTGTGTCTCCCAGAAGACAGCGGGGGGGGTGGGGACAGAGAAGGCGCCGGAAGTGGCGTAGATACCTGCGGGTGGATCGGGTATCTATGCCCAGAAGTGGGAGCAAAATACCTGTATTAGACAGGTATCTGTCCCCCCCTCCCCCGTGAAAGGTGCCAAATGTGACACCAGAGGGGGGAGGAACCGGAAAAGCTGAAGTTCCATTTTTGGGTGGAACTCCGCTTTAAGTGCATCTCACAGGAAGTGACCAGACATACATTTGTGGCAATCACCACTCCAGTCCCTGCATACAAGGGTGACTCCATAGGACGTTGCAAGAGAAAGGAGCCACCTTAAAACAGAATACACAGAGCAGTGATCATGGCACCGAGTTAAACTGGAACACAGGCAAGGATTACAAAATAAAGAAGCTGCATACACAGTATGAGGGGACTTCAAACTATGGCCCTCCAGTTGTTCAGGAACTACAATTCCCATCATGCCTACTCATGTCTGTGAATGTCAGAGTTTTACTATGCCTCCTGGGACTTGTAGTTCTGCAACGGCTGGGAGGGCCGAAGTTTGAAGATCCCTACAGTAAGTGATTAAACCAGATGCTGAAAGAGTTTAAAAAAAAAACTGGAGGGTTTAATATCACTTTAAACTAAGAGAAGAACAGTCTTTTCCATTGTGGGTGTACATTAAATCATTACTGAATGAAATTTCTGTCCATTGCTGAGATATCATTGTGGGATGTTGTTCTTACAGATGTGCTGGGAAAATAATGGGACACAAGGGAAAATCTGAGATGGACAGAAGGGGAGAGTGTGAGAAGAACAATACTCACTGTTGTCTTTTCTTTTTTTAATGGTTTCCAGAATCCACAACAATAAGCCCACTATGTTCCCTGAACACCCACTTTTACAACTCGGTGTTACAACCCAAAACCTACACTAACAACACTTCTTTCAAACAGCTAGAGAAGGTCAGGACACATACAACGTCACTCTAGAATACTGAAAAAACACGTTTCTTCTATTTATTCCTCTTTATTGGTTTCTTGTACAGCAGAATTCACATGGTAAGAGATGATGGCAGACAGTACTATAAGATGAGAGAATATATGGAATACTGAAAGCGTTCTACCATGCCTAAGGACTGCCATACACGGTTTGTTATAATGCAGCCATTTGCTAAAATCATTTAAGTTCATTTTTCATTAATGTACACACAGCACCCCATATTGACAGAAAAACACAGAATTGTTGACATTTTTGCAGATTTATTAAAAAAAGAAAAACTGAAATATCACATGGTCCTAAGTATTCAGACCCTTTGCTGTGACACTGATATATTTAACTCAGGTGCTGTCCATTTCTTCTGATCATCCTTGATATGGTTCTACACCAGGGCTTGACAAATTTGCTTGGAATCTAGGAGCCAGCTAAAAAAGTTAGGAGCCAGCTTTTTTTTTAAACGACCGATAAAGCTTTATTTTCAATATAAAAAAAATAACTAATCTTAAATTTACACAGAAAGACCGCCCCGCTAGGGGCCGAATAGCGCCACTAAAACAACGGTAAAGCGGCGCTAAAAATAACGCCGCTTTACCGCCGACGCCCCCCGCGGCTCGGTGTGAAAGTGCTCTAAGGGTCCGATCAGGTCCGCCTGAAAAACGGACAGGCGAACCTGATCAGACAGCCCGTGGGAAAACAGTTTTTACTTTAAAAATATAAATAAATAAAAATAAAAGCTATTATTGCGAAAAAAAAAAAAAAAAAAAAAAAAGCTATCCCCACACTCACTTTCTTCTCTTCTCCACTTTGGGAAGGAGATGGGTGGGTAGTGAAAACAGGCAGGTATTGCAGCGCTGCCTCCATTAGCATTGCATTAGCATTGCTGGTTGTTGGTTGTAATACCAATGGCCACCACAAGATGGCGCCAGATTCCAGAAGGACCAAAGAAGGCCGCAAAGCCGCAGCCTCAATTACCGGCCGGCGCGGCCCGACGCGATCGCACGGGGGGGGGGGGGGGTCGGAGTCCGCACGGAGATAGGATACCCCCAGCTGTGCCGCCCCAGGCGCCAGGTCGCTAATTCTAGTCGCAAATGCGACCTGGCGCCCGGGGTTTGTCGAGCCCTGTTCTACACCTTCATTTGAGTCCAGCTGTGTTTGATTATACTGATTGGACTTGATTAGGAAAGCCACACATCTGTCTATATAAGACCTTACAGCTCACAGTGCATGTCAGAGCAAATGAGAATCATGAGGCCAAAAGGAACTGCCTGAAGAGCTCAGAGACAGAATTGTGGCAAGGCACAGATCTGGCCAAGGTTACAAAAAAATTTCTGCGGCACTTAAGGTTCCTAAGAGCACAGTGGCCTCCATAATCCTTAAATGGAAGACGTTTGGGACAACCAGAACCCTTCCTAGAGCTGGCCGTCCATCCAAACTGAGCTATCGGGGGAGAAGAGCCTTGGTGAGACAGGTAAAGAAGAACCCAAAGATCACTGTGGCTGAGCTCCAGAGATGCAGTCGGGAGATGGGAGAAAGTTGTAGAAAGTCAACCATCACTGCAGTCTCCACCAGTCGGAGCTTTATGGCAGAGTGGCCCGACAGAAGCCTCTCCTCAGTGCAAGACACATGAAAGCCCACATGGAGTCTGATAAAAAACACCTGAAGGACTCCAAGATGGTGAGAAATAAAATTCTCTGGTCTGATGGAGACCAAGATAGAACTTTTTGGCCTTAATTCTAAGCGGTATGTGTGGAGAAAACCAGGCACTGCTCATAACCTGTCCAATACAGTCCCAACAGTGAAGCATGGTGGTGGCAGCATCATGCTGTAGGGGCGTTTTTCAGCTGCAGGGACAGGATGACTGGTTGCAATCGAGGGAAAGATGAATGCGGCCAAATGCGGGGATATCCTGGACGAAAACCTTCTCCAGAGTGCTCAGGAACTCAGACTGGGCCGAAGGTTTACCTTCCAACAAGACAATGACCCTAAGCACACAGCTAAAATAACGAAGGAGTGGCTTCACAACAACTCCTTGACTGTTCTTGAATGGCCCAGCCAGAGCCCTGACTTAAACCCAATTAATCATCTCTGGAGAGACCTAAAAATGTCTGTCCACCAACGTTTACCATCCAACCTGACAGAACTGGAGAGGATCTGCTAGGAGAAATGGCAGAGGATCCCCAAATCCAAGTGTGAAAAACTTGTTGCCTCTTTCCCAAAAAGACTCATGGCTGTATTAGATCAAAAGGGTGCTTCTACTAAATACTGAGCAAAGGGTCTGAATACTTAGGACCATGTGATTTTCAGTTTTTCTTTTTTAATAAATCTGCAAAAATGTCAGCAATTCTGTGTTTTCCTGTCAATATGGGGTGCTTTGTGTACATTACCGAGGAACAAAAGTGAACTTAAATGATTTTAGCAAATGGCTGCAATATAACTAAGAGTGAACAATTTAAGGGGGTCTGAATACTTTCCGTCCCCACTGTATATATAGCAGTAGGGCAATGGACAGTGTCGGTAGAGCAATGGACGATGTCAGTAGGGCAGAGATTGGGGTCAGTATTTTAATTTTTTTTATTATTACTTTTTTTACAATTGTATTTTTTTAAATCATTTTTTTACAAAAATTATTATTGTTTTTTACAATTTTTTAGGAGCCCCATTGGGGGGACTTTGGTGAAATATCAGGGGTCTGTTTATCTCACTTTTGAGGCAGAGAAAGGGACTGAGGACAGAGATTCCCCAGTCCCTTTCTCTGCAGCCAAGTAGCAGGGGAAGTCTTCGCAGCACAGGGCGATTAGGGTGTGCCCAGAATCGTGTGAATTTTTCCTGCAACCCAAAGAAATTTGCACCGTCTATGGGCTACCTAAGAAATATATTTTCTAGGTGCATGATTGCCTCTGGGGAGGAAAAACTTTTGTTGCAATAATTTTCATTGGTTATAAAATAGTAAGTAACAACAATGACCCCATGCAGGAATCTAGAACATCTGATAGGAGTAAAGCAGCCAGTAGATGATTCGATTTTCCTTCCTTCCACATGTGAAATCGTTTGATATGGAATGCCTCCCACAATGCTATTGTGTTCTGGAGCGGGGAGCCATCCCAGCCAGCAGAACACATTAACTGCTGATAGTGGGTAGAGGTGAGAATAATAATCACAAGTAAAAAAATCTGACAGGCTGGTTGTACCCAAGTCGATTGATGGATTGACTTGGGTACAATCAGCCTTCCAATAGATGGATCGAATCTTGGCCAGTCCCTGCTGAACCAGCTAAATTTCGATCCATTTATGGCTGACTTAACAATCAAATCAGGGTAATCATAAAACAGACAAGTGAAAAGGACCTATATGAAGATAATGCAATTAGGCCCCTTGGGGGTCAGTATTCATGGTCCACAAACGAGCAGTAAAGGTGGGAGTAAACTCCCTTGGTTGATTTTTACCTGTAGGTAAGCCTATAATAAGGCTTACCTATAGGTACAGTAAGTATCTCCTAAACATGCACCGCTGGAGGGCTTTGCTTTCCAGAAAGTCTTTCATAATGTGCTAGTATGTATTGTATCCTACAGTGTCTTGAAAAAGTATTCATACCCCTTGACATTTTTCACATTTTGTTATGTTACAACCAAAAATGTAAATGTATTTTATTGGGATTTTATGTGATAGACCGGGGGTCTCCAAACTTTTCAAACAAAGGGACAGTTTATTGTCCCTAAGACTTTAGGAGGGCCAAATTGTGGCGAGCGGAGGCAGCAAATGTCCTGGGCCCAGCATCAGTGAGAATAAATATGGTCTCAAGGTTGGTGGTCAGTAGGAGGAGGAGTAGTATCTCATCATTGGTATCAGTGGAAGAAATAGTGCCCCCTTGTTGGCGTCAGTGGGAGGAATAGTGCATCATATCAGTTGGAAGAGTATTGCCCCCCCAAGGACTGGATAAAGGCTAGTAAAGGGCCACATCTGGCCCTTGGGCCACAGTTTGGAGACCTCTGTGATAGACCAACACAAAGTGGCACATAATTGTGAAGTCGAAGGAAAATTATAAGCAGTCTTCAAAATTTTTACAAATAAATATGTGAAAAGTGTGGCGTGCATTTGTATTCAGCACCCAAGTCAATACTTTGTAGAACCACCTTTCGCTGCAATTACAGCTACAAGTCTTTTTGGGAACGTCTCTACCAGCTTTGCACACCTAGAGAGAGTGAAATTTTAGTCCATTCTTTTTTGAAAAATAGCTCAAGCTCTGTCAGATTGGATGGAGAGCTGAACAGCAGTTTTCAAGTCTTGCCACAAATTCTAACTTGGATTTAGGTCTGGACTTTGACTGGGCCTTTCTAACACAAGAATATGCTTGATCTAAACCATTGATCTCCAAATTACGGTCCACCAGCTTTTGCGGAACTATACGTCCCATGAGGCATTGTAAAACTGACATTCACAGACATGACTAGGCATGATGGGAATTGTAGTTCCTGAACAAATAGAGGGCCATAGTTTGGAGCCCTCTGAACTAAACCATTTCATTGTAGCTCTGGTTGTATGTTTAGGGTCGTTGTCATGCTAGGTGAACCTCCGCCCCAGTCTCAAGTCTAACAGGTTTTCCTCAAAGATTGCCCTGTATTTAGCTCCATCCATCTTCCCATTAACTCTGACCAGCTTCCCTGTCCCGGCTAAAGTAAAGCATCTCCACAACATGATGCTTTCACCGCTATGTTTCACGGTGGGGATGGTGTGTTCAGAGTTATGTGCAGTGTTAGTTTTCTGCCACACATACGTCTTGCTTTTAGGCCAATTTTGGTCTCATCTGACCAGAGCACCTTCTTCCACGTTTGCCTTGTCCCCCACATGGCTTCTCGCAAACTGCAAACAGGACTTCTTTTGGCTTTCTTTCAACAATGGCTTTCTTCTGGCCACTATTCCACAAATGACAGATTTGTGGAGTGCATGACTAATAGTTGTCCTGTGGACAGATTCTCCCAGATTCTCTGCAGCTCCTCCAGAGTTACCATGGGCCTCTTGGTTGCTTCTCTGAATAATGCTTTCCTTGCCTGGCCTGTCAGTTTAGTTTTAGGCCATTTCTTGGTAGGTTTGCAGTTGTGCCATAATCTTTCCATTTTCGGATGATGGATTGAACAGTGCTCTATGAGATGTTTAAAGCTTGGGATATTTTATAATAACCTAACCCTGCTTTAAACTTCTCCACAACTTTATCCATGACCTGTCTGGCCTGCATGATGCTGTTTGTTTACTAAGGTTCTATAACAAAGCTCTGAGGGCTTCACAGAACAGCTGTATTTATACGAAGATCAAATTAAACACAAGTGGAATCTATTTACTATTTGAGTGACTTCTGAAGGCAATTGGTTCTACTAGATTTTAGTTAGGGGTATAAGCGTAAAGGGGAATACAAATGCACGCCACACTTTTCAGATATTTATTTGTAAAAAACATTGAAAACCATTTATCATTTTCTTTCCACTTCACAATTATGTGCTACTTTGTGTTGGTCTATCACATAAAATCCCAATAAAATTAATTTACGTTTTTGGTTGTAACGTGACAAAATGTGGAAAATTTCAAGGGGTATGAATACTTTTTCAAGGCACTGTAGCACATTATGACTTAAAGTGATTGTAAAGGCTCGCTTTTTTTTCTATAAAAATAACAAACATGTGATCCTGGGGGGGGACTTCAACATTCCGTTGGACCCTAGAGTAGACACCTCCTCCGGGACCTCCTCAGTCTCAAATGGAACCAGGAAGGGTGTAATACGGAAACTGCATGAATTACAGTTGGTAGACGCATTGCGGACTGTACATGTTGGAGAGAGGGATTACACTTTTTTTTTCGAATCCCCATCAAGCATACTCCCGTATAGACCTATTCCTGGTTCCACATTATTTACTTGATTCAGTTTTGGGGATTTCCATAGGAAATATAACGTGGTCGGACCACGCCCCGGTCACGTTGTGCCTCTCCCTGCCGGGCACGGCTCCCTCCCCGGAGTGGCGATGGTGCTTAAATGAGAGCCTGTTACAAGATCCCGAGATCCGGGAAGATGTAGCTAAAGAAATTATGGCATACTTTCAAATAAATGACACTCCGGGGAGTGACCCGGGCATGGTATGGGAGGCTCATAAAGCCGTGATTCGGGGGATTTTGATTAAACATGGATCCAGGCGTAAGAAGGAACGAGAAAAACAGATAAAAAAAGCTATTAGAGGAAATACAGGTCTTGGAATCTCAACATAGGAGGACACAGGCACCCGCTGTGGGGAGAGAATTGATGCATCTGAGGCGGCAGATCACGGACATCCTTCGATATAAAGCTAAGGCAAAAATACAGCTAGGCAGGAAAACAACATACAAACTGGGAGACAAATGTAGTAAATTATTGGCCGGGAAACTTAAAGAAAGAGGTACGACAACATATATACCTCAAATAAAAAGGGGGAAACGGACAGTTAATATCACTGCCAAAGGGAATAGTCCAGAGGTTTGGAGAATACTACGCCTCTCTATATAGTCTGAATCCAATATCTTCACCTCTTACCACAATGGAGGAATACCTTTCCTCAGCATGGCTTCCCCAGATCGTCATAACTTGGAAATGCCCATTTCCACCGAAGAAATTAGTGAAGCGTTAAAAACAGTCAAACCTGGGAAAGCCCCAGGCCCTGATGGATTTTCCATACAATATTATAAGAGAGTTTTTTTTTCGATACTGGGTAATCAGATGACAAAGGTATATAATGAGCTGGGCCGAAGTGCTGCGCTACCCCCGGAAGCATTACTGGCACACATTTCGGTGATTCCAAAGGAAGGGAAGGATCCGGCGGAGTGCGGCAGCTATCGCCCCATCTCATTATTGAATGTGGACTTAAAGCTCTTCACCAAAGTACTAGCCCTACAGCTCCAACCATTGCTTTCCCAGTTAGTGGATTTAGATCAAGTGGTGTTTGTCCCGACTCGTGAGGCGAGGGATAATACTATTAAGGTACTTAACTTAGTGCAATACGCCAACGATACAAATACACCTTGCGTTTTTTTGAGTACAGATGCTGAAAAAGCATTTGATAGAGTAGAGTAAATTGGCAATTTATGTTTGAGGTCCTTAAACAAATAGGAGCGGGAGACCGTATGACCCAATGGATATCTGGAGTTTATACTTCACCACAAGCATCAGTTAAAGTAAACGGAGTATTTTCAAAACCTTTTAAAATTACAAATGGCACGCGCCAAGGATGTCCGCTGTCGCCATTATTGTTCGCGCTTACGTTAGAACCCTTACTTAACAAGATTCGCCAAAACCCGGATATCCAGGGGGTATGCTTGGGAAATAAGAACTATAAAGTGTCAGCATATGCAGACGACCTGCTGTTTTCCATGTCTAACCCGCTTATCTCATTGCCCAATCTTATGAAAGAATTTAAGATCTATGGAGACCTATCAAACTTAAAAATTAACTACGCTAAATCAGAAGCGATGGAGGTGAGGCTGCCCCCTCCAATACAAAAGGCTATACAACCAAATTTCAATTTTAAATGGGTACCTGCGGTGCTGAATTATTTGGGTACATATGTACCATCAAATATAGGAAATACTTTCACTGTAAATTTTATACCATTATATAATTCAGTACGGTCACTACTAGACAAGTGGCAACACGGATTACACTCGTGGTTTGGCCGCTGTAACACTATCAAGATGTGTATTCTTCCAAAATCTTTATATCTTTTTCAAGCGTTACCCATTACTATTCCGGTGGTTTTTTTTCATCAGATAAGTAAACTTTTTTCAAAATTTATATGGGCAAAGAAAAGTCCTAGGATTGGTAGAAGATTAATGACGATACCCAAGTGTTATGGGGGGGGGTAGCTTGTCCCGGATGTATTCAAGTACTACCATACGGCTCATATGGGGAGATTAGTGGATTGGTGTAGACATGGGGAATCTAAGCAATGGGTAGACATGGAACAACAGCTGAGCCCCGTACCTCTACGTAGAGCACCCTGGTGTTACAAGGAGTTACCCCCCACCCTTAGAAAACATCCTATTTTAGGACCCACACTACGAATTTGTGCTAAGTTTTGCAGTATTCCTAGATTTTCCTCGAGCCACTCACCTCTATACCCTATTTGGGAAACCCCAAATTCCAACCAGGAATGGAAAAGGGAGCATTTAGTAAACCGGAGGAGAAGGGAGGTTTTCAAGTGTCACATTTTGTGCAATTGGAGGCTTGGCCAACAATTGCAGCATTGATTAAACCAGGAGGGGATTATGAAGTTATCGGCGTCAACTTACGGTATTTGAATTATACTGTGAGGAGAAGGAACCTCTCGCTCGGGTGATCTCTAAGATTTACACACTGATAAATACCCCGTCGGAGGAGTTTGTGCTACCATCCATTAGTAAGTGGGAAAGAGATCTTAATAGAACTTTTAATCCAACTCAACGTAGGAAGATCATTTACTTGGCAATGAACTCGTCAATAAATACACGGACACAGGAATTTAATTACAAATTGCTAACTAGATGGTATTACACCCCGTCGAGGCTCAGTAAATTTACAGCAGAAACTTCAGACCTATGCTGGAGATGCGGGAAAGAGGAGGGAACACTCCTTCATATCTTTTGGTCTTGCACTAAGATCAGAAAATATTGGTTAGAGGTTCAGAAAATATCTCAAAAACTTACAGATTTCTTAATACCAGATGATCCCGCTTTTTTTCTGCTCCATTGCTCACAAATCCCGACGCAAGTATATAAAAAGTCAGTGTTGTGCCACTTGGTAAATGCTGCCAAGACCTGTGTCACTATGTGTTGGAGAGATACAAGACCACCCTCTATTGCAAGGTGGCTTAACAAAGTTAGAGAAATTGGAGCCATAGAAGACTTGGTCCACGCAGCCCAAAATAGAAAAGAACAATTACGTACAAACTTGGTCAATATGGGACCGATTTGTATGTTCAGAAGAAGGGAAGAGAAAGATGGAAGATAGAACAGAAGAATGAGAATGTTTTATGTAGAACTTCTTTGTATCTCGCCGTGTAGAGGGGAATAGGGAGAGGAGGAGTAGGAGATTGGGGTTTTTTTTTTTGGTTTAGGTAGGGTTTGGGGTATTTAATAAAAGGAACTAAAGGGAGGATTAGAGAATTAAATAAGGAATACGATACTGGGAATAAGCCTTGTAGTACCGAGGTCCTAATTTAGGTAAAATTATAAGGGTATAACCTATAAATGTTTATGTAGAGACTAAGGAACTTTAAGATAATACTAAAAGCAAATATTAAGTATCGAACAGATGTATTTGTAAATGTTTAAATGTGATGTAACTATGTATTCTCCAACACCCTTTATATAAAGAATTCTAAAAAAAAAAAAAAAATATAACAAACATGTTATACTTACCTGATCTGTTACAGTGGATTTGCACAGAGCAGCCCGGATCCTCCACTTCTCGGTCCCTCTTCTGTCATCCTGGCCCCTCCCCCCTATTGAATGCCCCCACAGCTCCCTGTGTGCAATCAGACACAGAGCCCCACCCCAGCCCTGTCCCCTCTCTCCCCTAATTGGCTAGCTGACTTTGAATGACAGCAGCGGGAGCCAATAGTGCCACTGCTGTGTCTTAGCCAATCAGGAGGGATAATCTCAGGTGGCTGAGACACTCATGGACATCGCTGGACAGAGAGGGACATCAGGTAAGTATTAGGGGGGCTGAGTGGAGCTGCTGCACACAGAAGAATTGTTATCTCAATGCATAGAATGCATTAAGATAAAAAACCTTCTGACTTTACAACCCCTTTAAACTGCCTGGAGACAATTTTTTGTTCTTATTGTTGCTGTGGTTTACTACTGCTTTAAGGAAACAGCTCTAGAAGAGGAGAAGGGGGAAAGGAGAAAAGGGATCGGGGAGGGGTTGGAGGAAGGGAGGAGAAAGTGCAAGCAGACAAAAAGGGGAAAAACAAAGGTGAGCCTCTGAAAGAACCGATGGGGCACGATCCCTCCCACTGACACAACCGATGGGGCACTATCCCTCCCACTGACACAACCAAAGGGGCACTCTGTAAACGCTCAGGAAACAATTAGGATAGGTAGAGGAGAAGAGGCACACAAAATGTCTCCCCCACAGACTCAGACTAGAAGAGTTCAAAGATGGAAAGGCATTGATAAGCCATGGTTCTTATATTTGAAGACATTTGGCTTGTTAGTTTCTCATTAAAGAGGAGCTCCAGTCAAATTTTTAAAAATTAAAAGTCAGCAGCTACAGAAACTGTAGCTGCTGACTTTTAATAAACATATATTCACCTGTCCCAGGATCCAGTGCTGTGCTCACCTGAGCTGTTTGTTCCACCAGTCTTCAGTCCCTGATGGCAGTAACTGAACTGTGGGGACCCAGCTGTGACAACTTACAGCTTTACAGCCAGCTGCCCACTGCCCATGGGCGAGCTTGCGCTAAACATTGTGAATATTCCCGCAGTCTTCTGGGACCTCTGACATGTCCCAGAAGATTTCCATCCCCACTGTGTGTGTGTGTATATATATATATATATATATATATATATATATATATATATATATATATATATATATATATATATATATATATATATATATATATATATATATATATCTCATTCATATTGATTCTGCCACTGCCCTCGTCACTTGAGCTGGAAGTTTAAGTAATCTTTGTCTTTCTTATGTAATCTGCCAATCTCTCACCCCACCCACGTAATGGAGATGAAAATAAAATACATGATTGAAGTCCAGCCTGGATGGCAACTGTGGCTCCCTCCATAGATACAGTGGGAAGTAATGCAGCCACCAGATCTAAGGACTGGTGAGATGCAATAGTTTTGGATTTAGATACAGTTTAAGTGGCCATCTATATCTGACACTGCAAACCAGGTCTGCTTTTTTATCCCCTTTCAGAAGCTGCTGGATGGGAAATGAGTGAACGTAGATTTGTCCCATGATTTCTGACCCATGATTTTTGACTAGATTTTGAAGCACCACCTTATACGAATGGACAAGCCCCTATCATCTCAGCTTCCCAATTCTCAGATGCACCTACAGTTCACAGTGTGGATGCAATACATTGTGGCTTCCATTATCAAGAAAAACCCAGGAGATACAGGCAACAATGACTGTTTTTGTACAGCTACAGAGATGACACCTTTTTTCTATTGGGGTTTTTCTGGAGAAGACCTTTAAGACAAATCAGCCTTGGTATTAGCAGTACATTTGGAAAGATAGCTGGAAACCTAAAAACCTGTCTGTATAAGATCTTACTAGATCACATCTTGTTTGATCAGGTTCAGTCCATCTTGTCTTCTCTACAACAGTCACCAATAATATGATTTTTATCTACGTGGAACAAAAATGGTCATTATCTCTGTGACTGTATTTGTTATATAATAACAAGAATAATTGCCGAGTCTTACATCAGCATAACAGCGCACCTCTGAAGTGCCTACAAATTATGCCTTAAACTCAAAAACTAATTTAGGGAAAACTGCCCACTCAGCTAGTTACAGAATGTTTAAATATTCTTTATAGTTATAGAAAAATATTAGAAATTATATAAAGAATAAAAACACGGAAAATGTATAACAGAAAGGGTGGTTCATTTATTGTATCAAACAAACCTGCTAATCGTTTAAACTTCTTAGACTGAGCTAAGGGAATAGACGTGCTTGCATGTACCTCTTTCAACCTACTTTGGAGCCTCCGAGTCCTGAGAGCTCAGTATAAGGGCTCCAAGTTAGGACTCCGACCCAACAACTATACTTACCTCCCAAATTTTTTAAAATGAGAAAAAGGGATACTTTTTAGCATAAAATATTGGGTCAAAGGTCACATCCCTTTTACCATCCTAATCATACAGAACATGAACAATTAAAGATCAAATATGATTATTCTGCTTATATTTGTTCCAATAGTTTTTATTACAAATGTAAATCATCATACAGAAGTTTATGCTTAAACAATTGGCAGAACCTTATCAAAACAAGGATGCATTTTCCAATATGATCAGTGATCCTGACCAGTTAAACATAGAAAAGCTATATTTAAAAAATTGCATCTTTGGCATTAGGGGAGGGATAGCGCCCCATCGGTTGTGTCAGTGGGAGGGATAGCGCCCCATCGGTTGTGTCAGTGGGAGGGATAGCGCCCCATCGGTTGTGTCAGTGGGAGGGATAGCGCCCCATCGGTTGTGTCAGTGGGAGGGATAGCGCCCCATCGGTTGTGTCAGTGGGAGGGATAGCGCCCCATCGGTTGTGTCAGTGGGAGGGATAGCGCCCCATCGGTTGTGTCAGTGGGTGGGATAGCGCCCCATCGGTTGTGTCAGTGGGTGGGATAGCGCCCCATCAGTTGTGTCAGTGGGTGGGATAGCGCCCCATCGGTTGTGTCAGTGGGTGGGATAGCGCCCCATCGGTTGTGTCAGTGGGTGGGATAGCGCCCCATCGGTTGTGTCAGTGGGTGGGATAGCGCCCCATCGGTTGTGTCAGTGGGAGGGATAGTGCCCAATCGGTTTTGTCAGTGGGAGGGATAGTGCCCAATCGGGTGTCTCGGTTGGAGAGATAGTGCCCTATGGGTTGTGTCAGTGGGAGGGATAGTGCCCCATCAGTTGTGTCATTGTAAGGGATAGTGCCCCATCAGTTGTGTCAGTGGGAAGGATGGTGCCCCACTGGTTGTGTCAGTGGGAGGGATAGTGCCCCATCGGTTCTTTCAGTGGGAGGGATAGTGCCCCGTTACTGATGTCAGAATTATGCCCCATTATTAGTGTCAGTGGGAGGAATAGTGTATCAGCTGGAGAAAAAGGGCCGGATAAAGGCTTGCAAAGCGCCACAGTTTGCAGACCACTGATCTAGGGGGGACTACTGCACAAGAGAACTCTACATGTTTGGCCCACACTAGGGTCATTGGTTCGAATCCAAACCACAACACTACCTGCCTGTGGTTTGTATGTTCTCCCTGTGCCTGAGTGGGTTTCCTCTGGGCACTCCGGTTTCCTCCCACATCTAACGTGCTGGTAGGTTAATTGGCTCCTGTCTACATTGGCCCCAATATGTGTATGTATGAATATGAGTTAGGGACCTTAGATTGTAAGCTCGCTGAGGGCAGGGACTGATGTAAATGTACAATAAATGTGTAAAGCTCTGCGTAATTTGACAGTGCTATAGAAGTACCTGTAATAAATAAAATTTAAAAAAAAAAACGTACATTTTACTCAAGGCCTCTATCTAAAGCCCTGTCCACACTAATGCAATTCCTCCTGCATCTGTCGTCACACTGCAATCCACAACAACAGAAATCACATTATTCTCTATGGTGTCTGATCATATCAATACAACATGGTGCGGTGCGTTTTTTTTTTTTGTTTGTTTTTTTAAAAGGACAGTTTCTATGCTACAGAGGGACAGTTTCTATGCTGCAGCATAGTGTGTTTTTGTGCCCATGGCCTTCAATAGGAGTGCATGAAAAATGTATAAAAAATATTTATGGTGCATTTATGGCGGGGGGGTTTGTGCTTTACAACTAGTTTTTTTTTTTGTAGGAGGAAACCAGTCCCCTGCCATAAATGCACCAAAAAATATATGTTTATACATTTTTCACGCACTCCTATTGAAGGCCATGGGCAGGATAGAAACTGTCTCTGAAAAAAAAAAAAAAAAAAAAAAAAAAAAACAAACACACATGAAGCAAGAAAACACATTAAAAACAAAAAACACACAATGTGCTACATAAAAGCATTTAAAAACACATAATTATGAAGAAACACTAGCTTGAACCTAGGATAAATCTGAGGTCAGATTTCTACTTACTTTGTCTACCATCGGAGGAAGCATAAAAAAAATGCAGTGTAAGATACAAATTATACATGAGAACACATGTCCACATGCAGTCACGATCAGGTCATCATCATTATTCTAACATAGCTGAATAATTTATATCATATCATTATTTTCATTTCTGCTTGCTTGTATTTCAGATGAAACTATATGCACTGCGCCACAACTAACTGTCTAGTTGCCAGAAAAAAAAAAACACAACATTTGTAGTGATAGTTACATAAAACTCAATAATATCATCTGCAAAATACTGACAAAATGCAAAAGATAAACCAAAGGGTTAATAAAAACACATACTCCTACATACTATGGGGTTGATGTGCTTTTCAGCTGCATTCACACCATTGCCTTGCTAAGCATGTTAATGCACAAGTACATGTGCTTTGTGGTGTGCTGGCATTCATACTAAACGGCCCCTGTTCATCATTTCAGAAATGTCAGGCACTTCCTGCTGTGGGGGAGCATGTGACTTTCTGCCCTTCCCTTGTGTAAAGTGTTCAGGCCCAAGTGGCCAATTGCAAAGCTCCAACACTGACATTAGGACTGAGTGAAACGGGTATAAGTTGTGAATCCTACCATGCAGGAGATGGTCAGCGACTGTGGACATCCCGCAGGAGATGGTCAGCGACTGTGGACATCCCGCAGGAAATGGTCAGCGACTGTGGACATCCCGCAGGAAATGGTCAGCGACTGTGGACATCCCGCAGGAAATGGTCAGCGACTGTGGACATCCCGCAGGAAATGGTCAGCGACTGTGGACATCCCGCAGGAAATGGTCAGCGACTGTGGACATCCCGCAGGAAATGGTCAGCGACTGTGGACATCCCGCAGGAAATGGTCAGCGACTGTGGACATCCCGCAGGAAATGGTCAGCGACTGTGGACATCCCGCAGGAAATGGTCAGCGACTGTGGACATCCCGCAGGAAATGGTCAGCGACTGTGGACATCCCGCAGGAAATGGTCAGCGACTGTGGACATCCCGCAGGAAATGGTCAGCGACTGTGGACATCCCGCAGGAAATGGTCAGCGACTGTGGACATCCCGCAGGAAATGGTCAGCGACTGTGGACATCCCGCAGGAAATGGTCAGCGACTGTGGACATCCCGCAGGAAATGGTCAGCGACTGTGGACATCCCGCAGGAAATGGTCAGCGACTGTGGACATCCCGCAGGAAATGGTCAGCGACTGTGGACATCCCGCAGGAAATGGTCAGCGACTGTGGACATCCCGCAGGAAATGGTCAGCGACTGTGGACATCCCGCAGGAAATGGTCAGCGACTGTGGACATCCCGCAGGAAATGGTCAGCGACTGTGGACATCCCGCAGGAAATGGTCAGCGACTGTGGACATCCCGCAGGAAATGGTCAGCGACTGTGGACATCCCGCAGGAAATGGTCAGCGACTGTGGACATCCCGCAGGAAATGGTCAGCGACTGTGGACATCCCGCAGGAAATGGTCAGCGACTGTGGACATCCCGCAGGAAATGGTCAGCGACTGTGGACATCCCGCAGGAAATGGTCAGCGACTGTGGACATCCCGCAGGAGATGGTCAGCGACTGTGGACATCCCGCAGGAGATGGTCAGCGACTGTGGACATCCCGCAGGAGATGGTCAGCGACTGTGGACATCCCGCAGGAGATGGTCAGCGACTGTGGACATCCCGCAGGAGATGGTCAGCGACTGTGGACATCCCGCAGGAGATGGTCAGCGACTGTGGACATCCCGCAGGAGATGGTCAGCGACTGTGGACATCCCGCAGGAGATGGTCAGCGACTGTGGACATCCCGCAGGAGATGGTCAGCGACTGTGGACATCCCGCAGGAGATGGTCAGCGACTGTGGACATCCCGCAGGAGATGGTCAGCGACTGTGGACATCCCGCAGGAGATGGTCAGCGACTGTGGACATCCCGCAGGAGATGGTCAGCGACTGTGGACATCCCGCAGGAGATGGTCAGCGACTGTGGACATCCCGCAGGAGATGGTCAGCGACTGTGGACATCCCGCAGGAGATGGTCAGCGACTGTGGACATCCCGCAGGAGATGGTCAGCGACTGGACAACTTGCTTCCACGCTCACTTTAGCGCTGGGCTGCGGAGGGAGTGGCTCTCTGAGAGGCTGGTCCAGGCATGTGGGTGGATCCCAACCATACATTTACAATCTTACTGGCTCTGTGATGTCAGCCAACAGTGGGCTTCAGCCAGCTGTCTGTTGAAAATGGGTCACAGGAGTGCAAAACGAACTGCACTCCTGTGATCCATAGGAGAAGTACAGCTAAACAAGCTTTTCAAGCAATTCAATTCACCAAAGAACACACGCATTCATTATTTATCACCTGGAAGTAGGCAGTCAGTATTTTAGCAATGTACAAAATACCAATGAGGGGAACTCTGCACTGGCCAGTTAATTAAAAGTATACAATGTATTAGTGCCGGTTCACACTAGAAGCGGCATGACTTGCAGGTCGCCTCACCGAGGCGACCTGCACACGACTGCCACGGCGACTTGCAAAACGACTTCTGTATAGAAGTCTATGCAAGTCGCCCCCAAAGTAGTACAGGAACCTTTTTTCTAAGTCGGAGCGACTTGCGTCGCTCCGATTAGAACGGTTCCATTGTACAGAACGGGAGGCGACTTGTCAGGCGGCTAGGTTGCCTGACAAGTCGCCCCCGTGTGAACCGGCTCTTAGTGTGCAAATGTTCTGCTCTGAGCTCAAAAATGAAAATAAATCGTAACATTTCACTGGAGGGAGATCGTTCTGTGAATGAAAAGCACACTAGAATGTTTCCACAGTTTCATCATATTTCTGTGCGCATTTATTTAGGCCCTATGCACACTGCTGCTGGTAAACTCCCGTTTTTGTGAGTTTAGGTGTTTTTTGTTTGCCCTTAAACTCCCCTGTATGTTATCCCATGTCCAGGCACACATGAACATTTTTTGCAGTTTAGTAGCAGAAGAGTTTAGAACAGGGGTCTCAAAGTACAGGCCCGCGGACCGGTTAAAAATGGCCCGCAGGGCAGGCGGGGGGGGGGGGTGGTGCTGCACCACGCTGAAGAGCTTTATCTTTCCATCTCCTGTGTCTTTTTCGCTGCATGCTGCTGCAGCCCAGCTAGATACAGACACCGCACAGGAGAGGAGGGAGGATCTGCCCATTTCCCCGCCCACCTAGGCACTGATGATAGACCAGAGCCCCGAATCCAGGGTCCTGATGTCATCTCAGGGTGGGAGATCGTGGCGTTCTTGGGGTGCCCTGTGTTGAGCCAGGACCTGCCAGGGGGAGAGGTAAGTGAGCCATCACACTGAGGCTGAGTGGGATTTGTGAAGAGGGGGTATTTGTAGGGGGTAGTGCTGGGGGTTAATAGCGCGTCCGCTGACACCACTGCTGGGGGTTAATAGCGCGTCCGCTGACACCACTGCTGGGGGTTAATAGCGCGTCCGCTGACACCACTGCTGGGGGTTAATAGCGCGTCCGCTGACACCACTGCTGGGGGTTAATAGCGCGTCCGCTGACACCACTGCTGGGGGTTAATAGCGCGTCCGCTGACACCACTGCTGGGGGTTAATAGCGCGTCCGCTGACACCACTGCTGGGGGTTAATAGCGCGTCCGCTGACACCACTGCTGGGGGTTAATAGCGCGTCCGCTGACACCACTGCTGGGGGTTAATAGCGCGTCCGCTGACACCACTGCTGGGCGTTAATAGCGCGTCCGCTGACACCACTGCTGGGGGTTAATAGCGCCTCCGCTGACAACAGTGCTGGGGGTTAATAGTGCCTCCGCTGACACCAGTGCTGGGAGTTAATAGTGCGTCCGCTGACACCAGTGTTGGGGGTTAATAGCGCGTCCGCTGACACCACTGCTGGGAGTTAATAGTGCGTCCACTGACACCAGTGTTGGGGGTTAATAGTGCGTCCACTGACACCAGTGTTGGGGGTTAATAGTGCGTCCACTGACACCAGTGTTGGGGGTTAATAGGGTTAATAGCGCGTCCGCTGACACCAGTACGGTTGTTTTTGAAGTTTGAAAGTTTGCATGTGGCCTCCAATGGGATATGAAAACTTGTGGCCCTCAGGTAATTTGAGTTTGAGACCCCTGGTTTAGAAGATGTTTTTCTAAACTATAGGCGCGTTTAGCACTTCAGCATGTATTTATTTCAATGGCCAGAAATAATTAAAGTTTTGGCCAATGAAGTAAACACTGAAACTCCAAACTCTGCTAAACTCACCTACTAGTTTGAAAAAATGCAGCTTAGGTGAGTTCATAACGCTGATTTTCTATTGTCAGCATTTACAAGACACCAGAGTGCATAAGGCCTTACAGAACTATCCTCTGGTGTAGTGTTAGCATGTTAAAAAAAAAAAAAAAAAATTGCAAGAAAACGCACATAAAAATGCTAAATTTAAGTGCTAAATATCGCAGAACATAAAAGTTTAACGCATTCAGTAAATAACGCATGAGTTATTTTAACTGAAAAATGTATGCAGTATTTATCTCTAAGGCCCCTTTCACACTAAAAATAGCGCCTGCAAACCGACCTAAAACTGCCGCTGCTGTTTCTTCAGTGTGAAAGCCCCGAGGGCTTTCACACTGAAGCGGTGCGCTGGCAGGAGAGAAAAAAAACTTCTGCAAACAGCATCTTTGGAGCGGTGAAGGAGCGGTGTATTCACCACTCCTGCCCATTGAAATCAATGGGGCAGCGTGGCCATACCACCGCTGTAGCGGCGCTATGCGAGCGGTTTTAACCCTTTTTCGGCCGCCAGCGGGGGTTAAAACCACACCGCTAGTGGCCGAATACTGCCGCTAAAACGACGGTAAAGCCGCACTAGAAGTAGCGCCTTTTTACCGCCGACACCCCCACCGCCCCAGTGTGAAAGGGGCCTTAGTGAAAAGGGTAACTGTAAAATCAATTTAAAATACAGCTAGGTTTTTAAGGAACACATAATTAAATGAAACTGTAGTCTTTTATATTTTTTTTAAAACTCTGCCTGAATTATTTCCATTTTTATGTTTGATTAAAGCACAGCCAGAGCCATACATTCATAATTTACTATTAAAAACAGCCCCACCTTTAGCCTATGATGTGCACAAAGCCCAATCAGCAGTTCTGAGGAGTTCTGCATTAGAACTCTGCAGACTCCTAATACCACAAGTGTTCTGTGTGGTAAGAACTAGCACCCTGGCTTCTGTACATTGTGGTTGAGTAGCTTTGCCAAAATCTGACCGAAACATGTGTTTACATTTACAGAATACATTCAATCAGAGCTGTCCCAGATACAGCTATTGTGGTGTGTAAAGCAAGTTTTGATTTTACTTTCACATTTTTACATACTTGCCTATATATATATATATATATATATATATATATATATATATATATATATATATATATATATATATATATATATATATATATATATATTTTTTTTTTTTTTTTTTTTTCAGAAATAAAAAACTGATAATTGACATGTGCGTATGTATTCACCCCATTTGTTATAAAGCCCATAAAAAGCTCTGATGCAACCAATTACCTTCAGAAGTCACATAATTAGTGAAATGATGTCTTCCTGTGTGCAATCTAAGTGTCACATGATCTGTCATTACATATACACACCTGCAACACCTAAGAAAGAGGCACCACTAACCAAACACTGCCATGAAGACCAAGGAACTCTCCAAACAAGTAAGAGACAATGTTGTTGGGAAGTACAAGTCAGGGTTAGGTTATAAAAAAATATCCAAATCTTTGATGATCCAAAATCTATCATAACCAAATGGAAAGAACATGGCACAACAGCAAACCTGCCAAGAGATGGCCGCACACCAAAACTCACGGACAAGGAGGGCATTAATCAGAGAGGCAGCACAGAGACCTAAGGTAACCCTGGAGGAGCTGCAGAGTTCCACAGCAGAGACTGGAGTATCTGTACATAGGACCACAATAAGCCGTACGCTCCATAGAGTTGGGCTTTATGGCAGAGTGGCCAGAAGAAAGCCATAACATTCAGCAAAAAACAAAATGGCACGTTTTGAGTTTGCAAAAAGGCATGTGGGAGACTCCCAAAATGTATGGAGGAAGGTGCTCTGGTCTGATGAGACTAAAATTGAACTTTTTTTTGGCCATCAAAGGAAGCGCTATCTCTGGCGCAAACCCAACACATCACATCACCCAAAGAACACCATCCCCACAGTGAAATATGGTGGTGGTAGCATCATGCTGTGGGGATGTTCTTCAGCAGTTGGGACTGGGAAACTGGTCAGAGTTGAGGGAAAGATTGATGGTGCTAAATACAGGGATATTCTTGAGCAAAGAAAATCTGTGGTCATACTTAAAGATTGCTGTTCACAAGCGCAAACCATCCAACTTGAAGGAGCTGGAGCAGTTTTGCCAGGAGGAATGGGCAAAAATCCCAGTGGTAAGATGTGGCAAGCTCATAGAGACTTATCCAAAGCGACTTGGAACTGTGATAGCCGCAAAAGGTGGCTCTACAAAGTATTGACTTTAGGGGGGTGAATAGTTATGCACATTGACTTTTTCTGTTATTTTGTCCTATTTGTTGTTTGCTTCACAATAAAAAAGAAAAAAAAAAAAAATCTTCAAAGTTGTGGGGATGTTCTGTAAATTAAATGATGTAAATCCTCAAACAATCCATGTTAATTCCAGGTTGTGAGGCAACAAAACACGAAAAATGCCAAGGAGGGTGAATACTTTTGCAAGGCACTGTATGTCATTGGTGTATCCAAAGGAACACACTGCTCCATAGAGGGGTGAAGGCATCTAGCACACCTTAAGTGTAGAATTCTGAAGATTCTTCCAGAAGCTGTAGCTCTGCCGGAAAGCTAACAGAGGAGCTGGTGCAGGACAGGTGAGAATTAATACTGTTCTTTTGGCAACAGAGTCATATGAATGCTTCTATTGCAGACTTTTCCATCTAGAAAGGCCACATGTCTGGCTGATCCTCTTGATTCAGAGGTCAAAGATGTTTTCAAGGACCTGGAAGAATACTAATAAGGATACTAATAAGGACTTATGACTGTTCACTAATTTCCCTGATCTGCATGCTTTTTCTATATCAGACGCTCAGAAAGTGCTGAAACCAGGAAATCAGCATAACAGCCAGGCGGTTGGAATTTTTATAAATAGGTCAACCATGGTCGCCTCCATACTTCTCTCATGACAAGATTACTTCAAAAACGTAGGTGTGGCATTCATCTACAGATCTTATCTCTTTTTTGGCCAGGCTTACATACATACATTTTACAAGAAGCACTGCCCGAGGTCTTCCCACTTGTACTCTGGTTTGGCTCCAGTATTATATTATAAATCAGAAAGACTAATTTGTCTCAGTGTTGCACAGATCATATGATCATATTTAATTCTAATTAGAAAGCTGGCCTCAAGCTGATTGGAATCCTCTGATTTATGAAACACTCCTGCGCTGGAAAGTTAATACTCTATACATTATCTCAGACATCATTAATTTCTCTCCATGTAGATTATATAATGCACGCGGGTTGTGCCATGTCATGCAGAGTAATTCACGCTGGCAGTCATCTGAAATGCCCACAGCTCTTATATCTTTGGAGTGTGTTTTATTTGCCAAGCTTGTGCTAGTGTGCCAAGTGCAGATGTGAAGCTCTGGCATAGATCTGCGCTCCTCGTTTGGATTTTGGCCTCTGGTCTAAATGAGAGGGGAAATGATGTGTATGTTTTGGAAGAGGTCTAGCTGAAATATCCAGAGAAAAATCAGGTTACAAGATAAGTAATGGCCATTAACTGAAGTTCAACTTGTTTAGACAACCTGCCAGGTCAGCTAATTATACCAAAGATTTTAGCAGGCGTTATTGCAGGCCCTTACCTGCGTGCGTTCTATAAATTTTGTGATAAACTATTACAATACACTTCTTAAGGGCCGGTTCACATCTGTGCACTGTTTTTTTTGGTGAGGGGCGTTACCATTGGACTTTATAGAACATGCAATAAAGTGTTTCTAAATGTGATTTTTTTTTTTTTTTTTTTTTAAATTAAAATAACTAACATGTTATACTCACCTGCTCTGTGCAATAGTATTGCACAGGGCAAGCCTCTTCCTCCTCTTCTGGGGTCCCCCGCTGGCGCTATCCACTCCTCTTCTGTATCTGTCCCCATAGTAAGTGGCTTGCTATGGGGGCAGATGTGCGGGCTTGCTCCCAATCCATAGACACACACAGCATGGCTCAGCCCCACCTCCACTCACAGGATTTGACTGACAGCAGCAAGAGCCAATGGCTCCCACCGCTGAGCAAACATCCTGTTAGAAGAGAAAAATGGGGAGAAGAACTGCAGAGGGGCACAACACTGGATGGATACAGGACTCAGGTAAGTGTTTGGGGGGGGGGGAATACAGCAAGAGGGAAAACGTTTTTATTCATCTTAAAGCGGAGCTCCACCAAAAAGGGGAAGCTCCACTTGTCTGCCTCCTCCGCTGCCACATTTGGCTAGCACCTTTTGGGGGGGGGGGGGGTACCTGGTTTTGACAGGTACCTGCTCCCACTTCCAGCTCAGTTCGCCATGGTGAATTGAGCCGGAAATTCACCCCCCCCCCGCAGCCAGCCCATTCACAAGGTGCAGCACGCTTCGTGCATGCGCAGTAGGAAACTGTCTGTTAAAGCTTCAAGGCTTCATTCCCAGCTTCCCTTTGTCAAGATGGTGGCACCAGCACCCGATAGTCAATTGAAAAATCGGGTGAAAACAATGCGGGATATCTGGACAGGTAAGTGTCCTAATATTAAAAGTCAACAGCTACAGTATTTGTAGCTGCTAACTTATTTTTTTTGGGGGGGGGAGCCTGGAGCTCCTCTTTAATTCAGGGAATGCATTATGGTAAAAAAAAAAAAAAAAAAAAACCAAGAACATTTTTAGCTTTAGAACTAGTTTAACTACCTCCTGCCCACCGTATAGTAAAATGATGGTGGGCAGGATCCCCTCTCGTTCTGGGGCAACGTCATATGACACTGACAGAGTGTAAGGCGAGGAGAGCCGATCAGCGGCATCTCCTCGCAGGGGAGATTGTACAGGTAATAAGGGCACTGATCATCAGTGCAGCCCCAGCAGTGCCCATCAGTGACACCAATCAGTGCCCATCAGTGACACCAATCAGTGCCCATCAGTGACCATCAGTATGGAATATCAGTGCCCCCTCAGTGCCACCTCATCAGTGCACATCAGTGAAGGAGAAAAATTATTTATTTACAAAATTTACTGACACAAACTAAGAAAAAAATATATTTTTTCAAAATTTTCGGTCTTTTTTTTTTTTTTCCCCCTAAAAAAAAAACAAAATAACAGCGGTGATTAAATACAACCAAAAGAAAGCTCTATTTGTGGGAAGAAAATTATAAAAATGTCATTTGGGTACAGTGTTGCATTATCGCACAATTGTCATTCAAAATGTCAGTGCTGAAAACTGAAAATTGGCCTGGGCAGGAAGGGGGTAAAAGTGCCCAGTATGGAAGCAGTTAAAGATGCAGCATGTAGGCCTTTTCATTTCTAAAGTCTTTTGAGTGTAAAAGACATATTACAAAGGTGGAAATGATACAATGAATTTGCAATCATACCGTGATACAGGAATAATGCAGTCCCAGAATGGACATACAAAAGTGACAGTAGACATGGTGCAATATCAATCTAAACCAAAATAGTCAAGAGACACTCACAAAAACACATTCTCAGTATTTATCCTCAAATCTAGATTTTGGCAAAGAGGGAATAACCAATAAGAAAGGTAAAGGGAGTGTAGAGAAAGAGAAAAAAAAAAAAAAAAAAAAAATAGGGGTGGGGGGGCTTAGGGGCAGGAATTAAAAGGGATGATATGTGGGAATTGCGGAGAAATGTGGTAGAAGGGAAGAATATGGATTGGTGTAATAGGTTAGGATAGTTGCTGCATCAATTTTCCATTGAGTTCACCTATTGACTACCCAGCAAGTTTTCTGTAATCCTGAGAGTGCACAAACTCTGTCCATCTGGCACTAGAGCTGCATGATTAATCACGGAGAATCGTTCTTGCGATTCTCCACCCGCCACGATCGCAACTCTGGATTTGGGCGAAACTGACCCATCAAGCAATTTGTTGTAATGTGCTCACATTAAAAGCGCGCACCGCGGTGTCCCCGGGATGTTTCCTGTTTCCCTGTTGCGGAGGGGAGGGGAAGCCGTCGGAGCCAGCGTGAAATGTCTGACGTCACTCGGCAAAGAAGAATGTGATTGGTCGGGTATGGTTTCTTCTGCCCAGAGGTCTCGGGGACAGCGCACCAGCACAAGTGTGACTGCAGCACTGACGAATTTACAAAATGTGAGCCGCTATACTTTTTTTTTTTTTTTTTTTTTTAAGAATCAGCAAATGATTTCTTTGTAATCTTAATCTTTCTCTTTCAATCAAGTCTCTCTCTCTATCACTCTTTCTCAATCAATCACTCTCAATTTGAGAGTGATTGATAGAGAGAGATTGATTAATTGAGAGAGGGAGATTGAGAGTCTCAATCACTCTCTCTCAATCAAGCACTCTCTCTCAATCACTCAATCAATCTCCTAAAAAAAAAAAAAAAATTACGTCGCAAGAATCGTGAACTTTTTATTCTAAGCAAAAAAATTGTGATTCTCATTTTGGCCAGAATCGTGCAGCGCTATCTGGCACTTTGAAATTTTTCTTTTTCTTTTTTTTTAACACACCACACCTAAAATGCATAGAAACTTGAAAGGTTCTGTCTTTACCATAAATACATGATGAGTCACGTAACTGCCCACCTTGGAATCAAAGATCAAAGTAACACAAAGTAACAAAGTATTTCATGGTTACTTCTCTTTAACTTTAGCGGTCAGTAGGGATGAGCTTCGAGTTCGAGTCAAAAGCATGTTCGACTCGAACATTGGCTGTTCGCCGAACAGCGAACAATTTGGGGTGTTCGTGGCAAATTCGAATGCCGCAGAACACCCTTTTAAAGTCTATGGGAGAAATCAAAAGTGCTAATTTTAAAGGCTTATATGCAAGTTATTGTCATAAAAAGTGTTTGGGGACCCGGGTCCTGCCCCAGGGGACATGGATCAATGCAAAAAAAAGTTTTAAAAACGGCCATTTTTTCAGGAGCAGTGATTTTAATAATGCTTAAAGTCAAACAATAAAAGTGTAATATCCCTTTAAATTTCGTACCTGGGGGGTGTCTATAGTATGCCTGTAAAGGGGCGCATGTTTCCCGTGTTTAGAACAGTCTGACAGCAAAATGACATTTCGAAGGAAAAAACCCATTTAAAACTACCCGCGGCTATTGCATTGCCGACAATACACATAGAAGTTCATTGATAAAAACGGCATGGGAATTCCCCACAGGGGAACCCCGAACCAAAATTTAAAAAATAAAAGACGTGGGAGTCCCCCTAAATTCCATACCAGACCCTTATCCGAGCACGCAACCTGGCAGGCCGCAGGAAAAGAGGGGGGGGACGAGAGTGCGGCCCCTCCTGAACCGTACCAGGCCACATGCCCTCAACATTGGGAGGGTGCTTTGGGGTAGCCCCCCAAAACACCTTGTCCCCATGTTGATGAGGACAAGGGCCTCATCCCCACAACCCTGGCCGGGTTGTGTTACCCCAAAGCACCCTCCCAATGTTGAGGGCATGTGGCCTGGTACGGTTCAGGAGGGGGGGCGCACTCTCGTCCCCCCCTCTTTTCCTGCGGCCTGCCAGGTTGCATGCTCGGATAAAGGTCTGGTATGGATATTTGGGGGGACCCCACGCCATTTTTTTTTTTTGGCGCGGGGTTCCCCTTAAAATCCATACCAGACCTGAAGGGCCTGGTATGGAATTTAGGGGGACTCCCACGTCATTTTTTTTTTTTTTTAATTTTGGTTCGGGGTTCCCCTGTGGGGAATTCCCATGCCGTTTTTATCAATGAACTTCTATGTGTATTGTCGGCAATGCAATAGCCGCAAGTAGTTTTAAATGGGTTTTTTCCTTCGAAATGTCATTTTGCTGTCAGACTGTTCTAAACACGGGAAACATGCGGCCCTTTACAGGCATACTATAGACACCCCCCAGCTACGAAATTTAAAGGGATATTACACTTTTATTGTTTGACTTTAAGCATTATTAAAATCACTGCTCCTGAAAAAACGGCCGTTTTTAAAACTTTTTTTTGCATTGATCCATGTCCTCTGGGGCAGGACCCAGGTCCCCAAACACTTTATGACAATAACTTGCATATAAGCCTTTGAAATTAGCACTTTTGATTATTCATGTTCGTGTCCCATAGACTTTAACGGTGTTCGCGTGTTCGAGCAAACTTTTTTCCTGTTCGCATGTTCTGGTGCGAACCGAACAGGGGGGTGTTCGGCTCATCCCTAGCGGTCAGTACTGTTTACACCACAATTTATGCATTCTGGATGCGTTTCTGCCTGTGCATTTTTTATGTGTTTTTAGGCTTCATGTAAACTAGCCTACATTTACTACGGCGGCGGGAAAATGCAAAATTGCAACGCATTTTTTGCTGCGTTGTGTTTTCCCATGGCCATGGGTCAAAACGTTCCCATTCTGTACACAATTCTTCTGCGTTCAGGAGAGGGAGGTTGAAGCTCACCTGAATGCAGCAGCTCCTAAACTCTGCTAAAAGCCTATGTGTACGTGGACACATAGGCTTTTATGAAGTTGAGTTTAGGAGCTCTGACAAAAAAAAAAAAAAAAAAAAAAAAAAAAACCACGCCAAAATCTTCCAAAACTCAAGTTTAGGAGTTGCCAGTGTAGGCTAGTGTACATGAAGCCTTACCTCTCTTTCTTCTTCATCTCAATTGAGCGTATGTGCATTTTTGATGCACTTTGCCATATTCCATACAAAAAAAAATGCCACGTTCTCCTTTTGTTGACTGCACTGGAACGCACTGCACTGGTATGAACTAGGGCCATAGGAATCCATGTTAACACTGTCCATGCATTTTTGATGGAGAATAAAAACGCACTGGACTGCATCTGGTATGGAACGGCCTTTAGAGAGGGAGGTAAGAAAAAATAGGGAAGGTTGTCTTTTTGATATGTTCAAAGTGACCCTAGAGGAGCCTGTCTGTGTACACAAATACCATCAACCCTTTCATTACTAAGCCAGTTCCACAGGAAATATTTATTTATGGTACTTATATAGCGCAGTCAATTTACGCAGCGCTTTACATATACATTGTACATTCACATCAGTCCCTACCCTCAAGGAGCTTACAATCTAAGGTCCCCAACTCACATTCATACATACTAGGGACAATTTAGACAGGATTCAATTAGCCTACCAGCATGTCTTTGGAGTGTGGGAGGAAACCGGAGTACCCGGAGGAAACCCACACAGACACAGGAAGAACATGCAAACTCCAGGCAGGTAGTGTCATGGTTGGGATTACCAAACAGCAACCCTTCTTACTGCTAGGCGAAAGTGAGATTCGACTTACATACAACCAGCCTGCCGAATTCACTTGCGATTATCGCTAGTGGCTGCTATAGCTGCTAGCGAAAATTACTGTCTTCTCCCGGTGGGGACGGCTTCCCCTGCCCACCGCCCCACCCCTCCCCCCGCAGGAAGATGACAATGGCCTGGCAGGGGGGGTTTCCGCATCAACACTCTCTGTGGTAGGTTAAGTGTCTCCTTTTCAAACTGACCCTAGTATGTATGCATGTGAGGTAGGGACCTTAGATTGTAAGCTCCTTGAGGGCAGAAACTGATATGAATGTAAAGCTGCTGCATGAATTGTTGGTGATATATAATTATCTAAAATAGATAAACAGCTGTAAGAGAGAGTGTATTGGGTTTGTGTAAAGGCTGTCATTAACTGGCTACAAAAAAAAAAAAAAAAAACACAATATAGTTTCCCTTTCAATGTTTTCCCTTGAGGTGACTTTTTTTTTTTTTTTTTTTTAAAGGGTCAGGGTTAAGGCAAAAAGACAAAGACAGTTAAATTCCCACTGCAGGTGTACGTAATTTCTTATTTTACTAGCTCTAGAACCTGACTTCTGATGTCTGATTGGCAGTCCTAACATGATGTGTTAGAAAAAGGGGTCTCCAAACTGAGGCCTGTGGGCTGGATGTGACCCTTTGCTTGCTTTTGCCTGGCCCTTGGGGGACAATTCCTCCCACGGACACCACAGATGGGGAACTATTCCTCCCACGGACACCACAGATGGGGAACTATTCCTCCCACGGACACCACAGATGGGGAACTATTCCTCCCACGGACACCACAGATGGGGAACTATTCCTCCCACGGACACCACAGATGGGGAACTATTCCTCCCACGGACACCACAGATGGGGAACTATTCCTCCCACGGACACCACAGATGGGGAACTATTCCTCCCACGGACACCACAGATGGGGAACTATTCCTCCCACGGACACCACAGATGGGGAACTATTCCTCTCACTGACACCGCAGATGGGGAACTATTCCTCTCACTGACACCGCAGATGGGGAACTATTCCTCTCACTGACACCACAGATGGGGAACTATTCCTCTCACTGACACCACAGATGGGGAACTATTCCTCTCACTGACACCACAGATGGGGAACTATTCCTCTCACTGACACCACAGATGGGGAACTATTCCTCTCACTGACACCACAGATGGGGAACTATTCCTCTCACTGACACCAGAGATGGGGAACTATTCCTCTCACGGACACCAGAGATGGGGAACTATTCCTCTCACTGACACCAGAGATGGGGAACTATTCCTCTCACGGACACCAGAGATGGGGAACTATTCCTCTCACTGACACCAGAGATGGGGAACTATTCCTCTCACTGACACCAGAGATGGGGAACTATTCCTCTCACTGACACCAGAGATGGGGAACTATTCCTCTCACTGACACCAGAGATGGGGAACTATTCCTCTCACTGACACCAGAGATGGGGAACTATTCCTCTCACTGACACCAATGAAGTCAATTTTTTACTCTCACTGACCACCAAGCCTATGGAATTGTTTACTCCCACTGATGCCAGGACATGTTCTACTCCCATTGGTCACAGTTCCCCCCCCCCCCCCCTTAAAGTTTGAAGGGCAGTAAACTGGCCCCTTTTTTGGAAAGTTAGTATAACTTTAATATTACTATTGATTTAGGTTATTTAATCGTAGGACTTTCAGAAAAAAAAAAAAAAAAAAGAAAAAAAAATGTTGAAAACATTTTCTGACAATAAAGTTAAAAAAGGGAGATCATGTTCTAGTTGACACAGTCCAAAAGAATGCAAACCACATTCTTCAGTACTGAATCACATAGCAGGAGCCTGAAGGGATGGGACCTTTTATTGCCTTGGCCAAAGGTGTTTAACCTTTTCCATCTATTAAAGTACCAAGGGTCACATTTTTTTAACGAAAATATTGCTTTGGGGCCACCATTAAAATAAACAGTTTTAATGACAATCCATTAGAATGAATGACATACTGTATCTAATTATGAAACAAAGTCTCTACTGGCAGATACCATTTTAATTTCTAATCTGGAAACCTCAAATATCTACTAGGGTACATCATTTTAATTTCCAAGACAATACTTGACCCCTGCATTTGGCATGTCATTTCCCTAGATCCTTATCGACTGTGTTACAGGTGAAACAAAGCAATATTTTTTAATAGCACCTACAAAAAAAAAAAAAAAAAAAAAATCCACAATTAACAAGGAAAACAACATCGTAGACCTCTCTACTACCCAACCACAAAACTACATAGAGCAGCCCTAACCTCCTCCTCTCAGGTCCCCCACCAGCACTCCTGGCTCCTCCTCCTGCCTTCTGAGTCCACCCACAGCAAGATGTCTGCCATGGGTGCACTCATGCAGGCTCAATCCGCATCTATTGCCACGCACAGTGTGGCTTGGCCCCTCCCCTGCTCCCTCTTCACAGGATATGACTCCCGCTGCTGCATCTGAGTCCTGTGGGGAGGGAGAGCAAGAGCAGTGATGGATCAAGATCTTACTCAGGTAAGTATGAGGGGTCAAGCTGGTCATAGAAGGTTTTTTTTACCTTAGTGCAGCAAATGTATTAAAGTGTTACCAAACCCAGGACCCTGCATTTACTATATCTGGTCTCCCACAGTACACAAAACATGGAAATGCAATTATTTTAGTAAATATAAACTGCTAAATACCTTTTCTCATCAGCAGTTATAGCAATCTTGTGGACTTCTATCAGTGTCTGGCCAAGCACTGGTTACAGGCTTGTAGGTGGAGTTTTTATTCTCCTCTGACTGTTCTATGAGGCTGCATGACCCCTGACACTGTCTGGGCAGTGCTGATTGGCCATGTGCTGATCACATGCACCCTCCCAAATAAAAAAAAAATTAAAAAAAACTCTAGCAATACACACCAAACTGAGCATGTGCAGAGTGTCTCCTAGGGCTCTGTTCTATTAGGAGATGGATTGGGGACAGTAAATAAGAGGAGAATCAGAGAAGACAGGATCAAACAGCCTTTGTACACAATGTGCAGGATTAACCGCTTAGGTCCCACAGTGAGTATAAATAGCATGCTTTTAGTAACACTTGAAGGTAAAAAAAAACCTTCTGGCTTTACAACCACTTTAAGCTATGTAAAATAAAGTTTCATAAACTGCATACACTTATTGAAATAACTTTTTCCCAACATTATTAGAGAAAAAAAAAAAAAGTCCACCCAAAATGAATATTTCAAACGAAAATGTCTTTCTTGGACAGAAGCCAATGAGTTTGTCTACCCATCACCTTCTTATATTTCTTTAGGATTCAGACGGCACCCAAATCCATCCACCTGTCATTCACATTACAAGGAGATCCCTGGAAAGTGGACCTTTCATTAGTGATATTGCAGCAAGAGGAGTGAGAATCCCTAGCTTGTACTACAGTGAAAATACCAGGATCCTTGCTGGGTGTTTCAATACTGAAATACATTTTCAGAACATTTGTTAATTCCTTCAAACTTTTTGTGTTTCCCAAATACAATACTTGTGTTTAACTAGATATAGAACATCTCCAACCACAATCCCACTTCTCCTTTCATGCTGCCCACATAGCAGTGACTCAAGCTATGTCCGATTACTCATAACACAAACCAACGGCTCCTTCTACAAAGGCTTTAACTACGTCTTACTCATTGGTGCCTAGAAACTCATTTTTACAGTCTGATCTCTACAAAGTATTGAACAAGCTCTGAATATTGACAGCCATTCCAAGGAAGTTATTCTGGGCATTTGGTTTATCTGAGCAGAGCATTGTAGAACGATGTACTGGGGGAGCAAAGCACCCAGCCGTATAGAATGTATGGAATCCGATTTTAATCATGATGACAGATGAAGGGAAAAAAAAAGCTAAGGCACCAAAATGTCATGCTGGATGATGATTGACCAGACTTTACTGGTCCTTAATGTGAGATGGCACCTCTGTGAAGTCTGCTGTGTTATGACTTATAGTTAATAGAACATGTACCAAAGCCTCGTACACACGATGAGATTATCGGACAAATGATCATCCGTTTTTTTGCATGCAAATCTCAGATCGAATCTGATGAGTTTACTAAAGTCACAAAAACTCCCGTACGACAGAAAGAAAAAAAAAGAAAATCGGAAGTGATGTCATGTGTTGTAATGCATTTGTATTGTATTTTCAAACGATAGCTGTACTGGTTAAATGAAAATCATACGATCTGGCACCGTACGAAAACATTTTTTTGTGCATGTTCAATAGAATAATAAATCGGATGAACTGTCATGATCGGCTCTCGAAAGCCCTGTACTAACGATCCGATTATCGTACGATCAATTCGAAAGCGGTATTTTCCGTACGATTTTCTGATTGTGTGTACGAGGCATTAGACAGCAGCAGATGAGGAACTACAGTGGGGAGGTCTCACTAGACCCCAAGAGACATGAGAATCCACAAAATGATTGAGACTTCCAATGTCAGACTTTGGTTCTAGGTAAATGAACCTTTCACAGTGCTCAGTATATAATCCCATCCACCCTCTTCACTTTAGACACATATAAAAAAAATGCATTAAACTGAAATCTCAGACATGAGAAACTATGGGAACTGCCCCAAAACTGTGCTGTCCCGGGTCTCACTTTTCTAAAAGTTGGAAAGAAAAGGACCCGGTGTCTCTGCTACTGCATTGTTGTCATTAAAAAAAAAAAAAAAAAAAGTTAGGGGGGCACCAAAATGAAAATTCTGGACCATAACCGAAAATTCAGGATGCGCTTGGCTGAAAACCAAAACAGACAGTTTAACCGCTTCAGCCACGGAAGATTTTACCCCCTTCCTGACCAGAGCACTTTTTGCGATTCGGCACTGCGTCACTTTAACTGACAATTGCGCAGACGTGCGACGTTGCGCCCAAACAAAATTGACGTCCTTTTTTTCTCACAAATAGAGCTTTCTTTTGGTGGTATTTGATCACCTCTGCGTTTTTTATTTTTTGAGCTATAAACAAAAAAGAGCAAAATTTTTTTTTTTTTTTTTTTTTTTTTTAAACGCAATATTTTTTACTTTTTGCTATAAAAAATATCCCCCGAAAATATATAAAAAAAAATATTTTTTTTCCTCAGTTTAGGCCGATATATATTCTTCTACATATTTTTGGTAAAAAAAAAAAAAAAAAAAAAAAAAAATTCACAATAAGCGTATATTGATTGGTTTGCGCAAAAGTTATAGGGTCTACAAAATAGGGGATAGTTTTATGGCATTTTTATAATTTTTTTTTTTTTTTATCATTAGTAATGGCAGCGATCCGCGATTTTTTATTGGGACTGTGACATTATGGCGGACACATCGGACACTTTTGACACTATTTTGGGACCATTGTCATTTATACAGCGATCAGTGCTATAAAAATGCACTGATTACTGTGTAATTGACACTGTCAGGGAAGGGGTTAACCACTAGGGGGCGATGAAGGGGTGTCCTAGGGAGTGATTCTAACTGTGGGGGGATGGGCTTCAACTCACATGACAGCGATCACTGCTCCCGATGACAGGGAGCAGTGATCTCTGTCATGACAAGCCAGAACGGGGAAATGCCCGGTTTACATAGGCAGTTCCCCGTTCTGCGGCTCCGTGACACGATCGCCGAGAGACTGGTGGACATCGAGTCTGCCGGTCCCGCTTGCACGGTCTCTCTGTACACAGCACGCACGCACTGCTATCCCCGCCTCTTAAAGGGGATGTACAGGTATGCCCATTTGCCCACCGCTGCCATTGTGCCAACGTATATCAGCGTGCAGCGGTCGGCAAGTGATTAAAAAATACAAATCAAAAAAGTAATTAATATAGCTGGCTTTTTTTTCGTTGAAGTCAATGGGGGGGGGGTTTGCATTGAAGTCAATAGGATGCGATTTTGCATTTAAGTAGCATAGGGGGGTGGTCTATCAATCAAAAAGTGCATCCCGTCAGATAATGCCTCCGATGATCTGTGCATGCGCAGTATGCAACGTCACTACAGGTGATATGGTGATCAGCTGCGGTGACGTCAACACTGCGCATGTGCAGATTGTTGGAGTCATTATCCGTCGATCTGCAAAGGGAGAATGTAATTGTGCAACACAACGAAATCCGCCTGTCACATGATCGTCAATTCTCCTGCATGAGCAGAGAGGCAGGCAGAACCTGACGACTACAGTCTTCCTTTTCAGATGATCGGATAATGCCTCAGTCAATCTGCGCATGCGCAGTGTTGACGTCACTCCGGCTGATCAACATACCAGCTGGAGTGCCGTTGCGTCCTGCGTAAGCGCAGATTGTCGGAGGCATTATCTGACAGGGAGCACTATTCGATAGGACAGGGGACGTTTCTGCATTGAAGTCAATGGGACGCGATTTTGCTTTAAAGTCAACGAGATGTGATTTTGCATTGAAGTCAATAGGACACAGCATGCCATTATCGCCACTTTTTTTTTTTATATCGGCCAAAACGTTGATAACTCTATTTTAAGCCGATAATTTTCAGCGGCCGATATTTTGATGCACCCATAGAAAATGTTATTAGCCAAAAGAGGCTCTAGGACTAGGTGATCTGTAGAGAGCAGGGTGTAGCAATGGTTTCTACACTCCTGGATGGATTGTAAGAGGAACATGGATCCAAAGAGTCCTGACCCTTCTGATTTAAAATCATTGAACCAGTTACAGCCGATCTTGAAAAAAATTTTTTATTGAATTATTAGACATAGAGTGTGTTCCAGGGAACTAGGGGATCCCTTGTTTTACTACATTACTATGGGAATATGTTCCAGGCTAGAAAGTAAAAAAAGCATTACAACTGTTTCATTGGGTGATACAGCTGCACGATTAATCGTTTAAAAAAAAAAAAAAAAACACGATCTTGATTCAACCCCCCTCACAATCTTAATCCAGCATTTCCACGATTCATGTAACAAGTGCAGAGCAGTTCCCTGCTCACAGCTGTCAAAAAAAAAAAAAAAAAAAAAAAAAAAAGCAGCCAGCAATGTTTATCAACAACATTGCTCAGAGCTGAAAGAGAGATAAAAAGAAACATAGCAACTTTCTGTTCATTTACAGAACACAGGAACTAACTTTGGTCTGACACTTGTTGCTTACAAGTTAAAATCAGTATTTTATGCTAGAAAATTACCCAAACACATACATATATATACATATTTTAGCAGGGACCCTAGAGAATAAAATGGTGGTCGTTGCAATATTTTATGTCACACTGTATCTGCACAGCAGTCTTTAAAACACATTTTTTTGGGAAAAAATACACTTCAATGAATTAAAAAAAAATAAAATAAAAAGTAAAATTAGCCCAATTTTTTTGTATAATGTGAAAGATGTTAGGCCGAGAATTGTGATCTTTATTCTAAGCAAAAAAAATTGTGATTCTCATTTTCTCCAGAATCCTGCAGCTCTAGTGGGTGATCAGATGTGAGTAATAAATAGAATAAACCGATGGAGTATATTGTCGGTCTATAGCGAGACCCTGGAGGATACCAGGAAAACCAGGGAGCTGCAACACATGTACACATTTGTTCTCTGAGCAAACCAAGAGATCCATGAAACAGTTCAAGGAAGGACCCGAGTAATAGTTACAATAGAGCAAAAACGAAAACAGCTCACACAAACAATTGTTTTGTTTTTCTAATAAGACTTCATCATGTTGGATCAGACACTTTCGACTGCGGCACACACAAAAATCGCATGGAGGTTTTTGCATCGTTTTGCATACTTAAGTCCCGTGGCTTTACACTTTTTATAAACTCACAGCAACCAATCAGATTTTACTTTACCAAGTCAGATATTTTAAATCCTCTATGCAGGCAGAAAAAAAAAAAAAAAGACCTATTAGGGTCTCCCGAAATAGTTACTAGATTATAAAATGAGGAGAAATCTAAAATGTAATGGTTGTCACCTGAACAGGATTAGAAGGATATCTTCCGGTTAGGACACTTGTCTTCATGACACCTGTCACAGGTGGAGTTTCTTGTAATGGCCCATACACATGATCAGAAAATCGTATACACCACTTTCAAAGCGATCGTCCGATAATCTGTCGTGTCTATATTTCCCTCGCACACGTTCCTGGGAACAAGGCTCATCGATAGCGAGTGCTGCAGCAACTACCAGCTGCTTACTGGAAACTTCACAGATATAGTAAATGCACATATTCACCAGCCCACCGGATCCTCACATGTCGTCCAAAGGATCACATCACAGGAGAAAGTGCGATGTTTCAGGCATGTGACGAAGGGGTCCTGCATTGCACTTCCTCTTGTGATGTGATCTTTCTGCAATTAAAACCTTTGGATGACATCTGAGGATCCTTGGTGGGCTGGCGAATATGTGCATTTATCGTCCGATAATCGATCATTAGTACACAGCTTTCCAGAGCCGATCCCAACAATTCATGTGAGATTATCCAATAGGAAAAGCATGAAAATGTTACTCATACAATACCAGATGTATGATTGTATGATTTTCATTTAATCAGTACAGTTTTGCACCCGAACATACAATACAAATACAATGCAACAAATTACATCACTTCCAAATGTTTCATTCTGTTGTACTAGAATTTTCGTAACTTTAGTAACCTCTTCATTTTCGATAAGGAGACAAGCGTGCAAAAAAAAAAAAAAAAAAAAATTGACGATCATTCTTGCAATCAGTGACGGCCCGTCCACTAGGGGCACTAGATGCATGGATTCCAATGGGGGAGGGGGGGTTAAGCACGTGATTTGAGCCAGAGCACTGCACTCCGAGCCCACCCAGTTGTGTTACAATAGCAAATGAACATTCGCTATTGTAACACTGAATCTCCTTCCGGCCAATCAGGATGCGGGTTACGAGACCCGTCACCCAATTGGCCGAAAGGATATGCGCGGAGAGGAGGGAGAAGACGCATGCAGGGGAACTGAGCAGCAAACAAGTATCCCGCAGAGAGGCCGGTGGTGCCCACCACGCTGCCTGCGAGATGGGGTAAGTGCAGGTCACTGACTGACTCACCAACTGGGGGGGTGTCGCCTGTGACCTGGCCGGCCAACTGACCGGGGAGGGTTGGGGGGTGCCGTTCATGACTGGGGGGGGGGGGGTGGATTGTTTGCCGCCCACCCCCCAAAAGAAGAGCACCAGCCGCCACTGTGTTCAATAACCTCATGTGTATGAGACATTCGTTTGAGGAGATTTCCACTCACTTCCTGTTATGGTCATGTGGTTGGAGACAGGAAGTGAAATAAAACTTCATTCCCCCCCTGTCTGTTTTTGGCAGACAGGATCGGATTGGATGCTGGTGGGTGTCAGTGGACACAAGTCAGCTGACATTCGACACTCCATAGAGAACTATTGATAGTCCAATTGGGTCCACCTGAATAACAGACAGACGTACCCGATCGTTCCGCTGGTGTGAAAGCAGCGTTAATGTCAAAGCTTACTGAACAAGCTGAGGTAAGAATGGGGGAACCAAGAGTAATAACAACAGATGTTCTAACCCCGCCCTGCTTTGTACAAAACAGTGCTGACTGTGCTTCCACTTTAAACAACGTTCAATGATATTTCATTAGGGTAGCACAGTGGTGAGCACTTCTGACTTGCAGCACTGGGGTCCTTGGTTCAAATCTCAACCACGACAATGTCTGCATGGAGTCTGCATGTTCTCCCTGTGCTTCTATTCATCTCTCGAGTTTCTTTCCACCCCTCATGGAAATGACAGTAGGTTAATTGGCCCTTGTCTGAATTGGATCTAGTATGTGTGTATGGGTCTAAACACCCAACCTTGGCCTCCTATGGCAGACTCAGGTAGGATTCTGTATAGTGGATGATGCAGTTCTGGTGCTCAGGTCAGACATGGAGCCATAGGAAAGAGTACAAGTCAAGGTTAGATATACTCCAAAGATGGGAATGTGTGGATGGGACACGACTGAGGAACACCAGAGGTAGCTTTACCTGTAGACAACAAAATTCCTACAACCTCCTACTAGAACTTCTCACCTATTCCCCCGCTGTATATTCTCATTCCATTCACAACAGTAATATATACCATATCATATCTTCCCACCAGGACCAAAACAAACACACAATATGGATCCTTGGAATACCAGCGCTACAAACACGTGTCACTGATACTTCCCTGGCATCTCTGTTCTCTAGACATTTTTTTTAGGGGGGGGTATGATTTTTTTTTTAAAAAAACAATAAATATACTTTACTAACAGAAACGAATACATCATACTAATTATACTATAATATAAAATAAATAAAAATGTATATAATACTAACAATAATAATATTTTTCCAATAGATACTAATACTTCATACCAATGCTCCTATAATGTATAACAAATAACAATGTAATACTAATTATAATATTTTGCTAATACTTCATACAAACACTGCTATAATATATATATATATATATATATATATATATATATATATATATATATATAAATAAATAAAATGATAATATAATACTAAGAATAATACTTTACTAACAGATTGTAAAGTGTATGTAAACTAGCACTATCTCTTATTTGCTACCTTGTTGGTCTACTAAATATGTAATTGAAAGCGTTTCATTGTATCCGTTTAGCAAATGCAACAAAAAAGTAGCTGTTCATCCAGCCAGAAATCTTGTGAGCTGATAACTTCCTCCAATCTCTGCCTCTGGACTGCTATCAGTTAGCATTGTTCTCTGCTATCTTCATGGACTGCAAAACACCTCCCCCTGTTATACAAGAAGGTATTCTGTAGTTCTGACACAGTGTTATATAATCTTAAAGTGAAACTTTACTTAATAAGAAAGTTTGAGAAAAAGGGAATTTATTAATGGAAAAGTGACACTCACTAGGGGAGATTTACTAAAACTGGTGCTCACAGAATCTGGTGCAGCTGTGCATATTAACCAATCAGCTTCCAGGTTTTAAGCCCCTTTCAGACAGAGCAAAGTCCATCAAGTGGATCTCTCCACCGATCTCTCCACGGATCCCGCTGAGCAGGTGGATGACAGGTCCGTGTCCTCTCCACTATGCAGAGCAGACACGGACACAGTCCTCTCTTCTGTATGGGTGGTTGGATAGATGTTTGTCTGTTTCCATCCGACTGTCCACAAGACAGATGTTGAACATATCCCCACCTGTCTGTTTTTGGCAGACAGGATCGGATCGGATTGGATCCTGATGAGTATCAGTGGACAGATGTCCGCTGACATTCGCCTCTCCATAGAGAACTATTGATAAGCCAATTGGGTCCACCTGAAAAACGGACAGCTGGACCCGATCATTCCGCTGGTGTGAAAGCAGCATTAAGGTCAAAGATTAATTGAACAAGCTGAGGTAAGAACTTGTATATGTGGGCTACTAAACACAAGGATCCAATATTCATAATACATCGATAGTAACAGAGGTAATAATATTGTAACAACTTTCAGCTGTCTTCCAGGTAGTAGTCATAAGTAATAATAATAATAAAACAGAATTAAACAAAACGGATCCAATACTCCCGATAAGGCAAAAGTAGTAATGGTAGTAATAATGATAATGTAGATCAGTGTTACAGGTAGTAGTCCTAGTCGTGGTGTTAGTAGTGGGCTGGGTAGTAGTAGTAATAATAATAGTTTAATAGGAAGATCGTGCTACAGGTAGTAGTCCTAGTTTTGGTGTTAGTATTGGGTTGGGTAGTAGTAGTAGTAATAATAGTGTAATAAGTAGATCAGTATTACAGGTAGTAGTCCTAGTCGTGGTGTTAGTAGTGAGATGAGTAGCAGTAATTTGGGACCAGCAGTAACCATAATGTAAAAAGTTATGCCAGTGTGGTGATGATTGGGGGGGGCAGTGACTGGTGGAGGTGATGGGTGGTTGTCCTGGTGACGGTAGTAGTAGTATTGGGAGTAGTGTTGGGAGTAGTAGTAGTAGTAGTATTAGGAGGAGTAGTAGCATTAGGAGTAGTAGCAGTATCGGGAGGAGTAGTAGTACTATTGAGAGTATTATTGGGAGTAGTAGTAGTATTGGGAGGAGTAGTATTACTATTGGGAGTAGTATTGGGAGTAGTAGTAGTAGTAGTAGAATTGGGAGTAGTAGTACCTGTGTTGTTCCTCTCCCTGCTCCTCCTGGGAGGAAGTCCTGGAGAAGCCCTTGGCCCTGTCCTGCTCCTCCTGGGGGCCCCTGGCTCCTCCATTGGTGTCCTTCCTCAGGGAGAGTCTAGAGGGGCTCTTCTCCTGCTCCTCCTGGGGGCCCCTGGCTCCTCCATTGGTGTCCTTCCTCAGGGAGAGTCTAGAGGGGCTCTTCTCCTGCTCCTCCTGGGGGCCCCTGTCCTGGGATTGGCCCCTGAAGAAGAGTCTGGACAGGCTCCTGTCGCTCCTCTCTGGCTCCTCGCCGGTCCCCTCCTCCTCCTTGTCCTGGGAAGGGCTCCTGGAGAAGAACCGGGAGAAGCTCTTGGCCATCTCATCCTGCCAGGAGCCCGGTCTCCGGCGGGTGCCCATCTCCTACTTCCCGGTACGAGGCAGTGGGCGCTCCGGGGACATGCGGGAAGTTGGTGAAGTTTGGGGGGGGGAGGTGTGTGTGTCAGTCGGGAGTCTCCATAGAGTGACAGGAGAGAAGATCAGTGACCCGGAGCACAGCGCTGCGCCTTCTACTCATCACACGGCTGCCCCCTTCTCTCCCTGCAGCCCGTTCCTTGGCCCCGCCCAGAGAAGGAGGAGGAGGTGTGGCCGGCCGTCCTCTTTGACGGTCTGCTCTCAGTACACACGATGAGCCCCGCCTCTAGAGGCGTGGCCGGCCGTGTCCTTCTCCGGACACACGATGGCCCCGCCTCTAAAAGTGCCAGGAGGTGTGGCCGGCAGTTTCCCTCTGCGGTCTGATCTCCGTACACACGATGGCCCCGCCCTTGAAGGCGGGCGGAGGTGTGGCCGGCCGTGTCCCTCTGCAGACACACGCTGTCAGTGCTCGGTCCCTGTGTGCGCCTGGTGGTGGTATATAATTATATCTGTCTGTATTTATTATCATTGTGTTTTACTGTCACATGTCATTTCCTGATGTCACCATACATGTCACTGCAATGCATTAAGTGACCTCCACATACTGTGAGATAAATCAGGATTCACCAATCTCCTCATATCCTGAGTGTGAAGACTCACACTCACTGATGTCACACAAGTCTTCCCTGTTCCCACCATCTAGGGATCCTAAAGTACAACTAAACACAAAACTTTTTTCTTTTTCATTTTGGATAAAGTAAGGGGGGGGGGGGGGTATAACCCCTGTCTTTTCTATTTTCTTTTTGCCATTGGTGTCCCACTGGGGAGATTTCCCTTCACTTCCTGTCCTATAGACACAACAGGAAGTGAGAGGAAGCAATCCCTCCAAAGTGAGGGAATCCCTGGTTGTCACAAGAACTAGTGTCCCCATTGGAAGATTTCCCCTCTATTTTTGTTCTGGGGACATCCCAAATTTGGGATTTTCTTTTACTTTTAATGTTAATGGTACACAGGACCAGTAGCGGCCCATCTATACAGGGCGCTGGGGCACCGCCCCCCTAATCCATGCGTCCGGCCCCCTAATCTACGTGCAGGGCGCCGGATGCATGGATTTCAATTTTTTTTTGTTTTTGTTTTGAAGCACACGATTAGAGCACGAAGAACACTGCACCCTGAGCCCACCCAGTTGTGTTAGATTAGCAAATTAATATTCACTATTGTCTTCCTGATTCTCCTCCCAGCCATTAGGGTCTCAGAACTCCCGGCCAATCGGGTCTCAGGACCCACTTTCTGTTCGGCCGAGAGGGGACGCAAAGGCCCCGATTCTTCCCTTGGCAAGCTGGAGCGAGGAGCAGCATCGGCCCTCTAAGGTAAGGCCACAAATCACCGCCATCCGTCTCCTGTGGGGGGGCACTGATCACCACCGTGGGTCTCCCGGGGGGGGGGGGGGGGGGGGGGACTGATCTAAATTCCTATGCACTGGGGCCAAGGGTTATTTAAGCACTCATTGATGTCTAGTGGAATTTGGTAAAGCAGTTTTACCTGATCCTCTGTTCCCGCAGGCTCCTTAGACCGGTTCCTGCAGCCTCTTCTCTCTTGCAATCTAAGGTTCTCTGACATCATCAAGACTGATGCAGAGCTCATAGCCCTACGTTGGATGTGAGGACGTTGAGGGACAGTCCCCTGCTGGTGCACAGGGACCACCATCTGCTGGGGCAGCGGAGCATCAGGTTGGTAAAAGTGCTTTTCCTGTCCTCTAGAAATAAACCTGCAGTTATCTCTCACTGCCTGGAAGGACTTTTATTTTTCCTGGAGTGGGACTTTTTATGAACTTACCTGCATTTGGATGTGTTCAGAGAATCCAATCTGCCCCCGGATGGTCGGAATTTAATATCAAATTATGAAGCTCATGTCATAGATGACAACTGTCCTGGATTTGCTGGGACAGTCCTACATCTCTGTTCTAATGCTTTCACAGGTTGTGTCCTGAGATCACAGCATCTCTCTTATTTGAGTTCAGCTCACAGCAGGTACTGGCTAAATTTTCATCCATCTATAGCCGTTCCCCTTCCAGAGAAGTTGATCTAATGATTGGTTTCTCTCAAACTGGCTTGTTGGAGAATTTTCCTTTGATTAGTACTGCAGCCAACCAGATCAGTGTATTCTAACAGTGAAGGAGTCCCTGATGTCAGAATACAATAGCACAGCGAGGATGATTCCTACACAGGGCCGGTAATACCACTAGGCAAACTAGGCAGCCGCCTAGGGTGCACTGCTGTCTAGGGCGCCTGGCCACTGGTGTTCCTACTCCCTTCTCTCTGCAGCAAGAAACTAAGTCTCAGTATCAGGAAGCAGCTGCCGCTCCGTTCACACATAGTGTCAGAGGCACAGCGGCGGCGGAGGACTGTGTCTGTGTCCTGACTCCTGAATGAATGGAAGCAAGCAAACATTCATTGATGGGCACTGGTAGGCTGCATTGATGGGCGCTGGTGAGGCTGAATTTGATGGGCGCTGGTGAGGCTGCGTTTGATGGGCGCTGATGAGGCTGCATTTGATGGGCGCTTCATTAAAAAGGTGGGAGATACATGGGCAGGTCAAAGGGGGTGGAGTCAGGGGTAGAGCCAAGATGGGGGGCAGCAAACTGTGGTTTTGCCTAGGGGGTCAAAAATCCTTGCACCAGCTCTGTTCCTACATCCACCTTGCTTCTGTGAATAGGGGAATCTCTTCAGTTTTTTTTTCAATCAGCCTACTGGCTCACCGAAAAAAAATGATCTATGCATGGCCAGCCTTAGGGTTTGTTCACTCTATTTGCGGTGGCTTATGTTATTCTATGTAGAACATGTGACCCATTCACATTAACCACTTAAGCCCCAGACCATTTGGCTGCCCAAAGACCAGAGCACTTTTTGCGATTCGGCACTGCGTCGCTTTAACTGACAATTGCGCGGTCGTGCGACGTAGCTCCAAAACAAAATTGACGTCCTTTTTTCCCCACTTTCTTTTGGTGGTATTTGATCACCTCTGCGGTTTTTATTTTTTGCGCTATAAACAAAAAAATAGCGACAATTTTGAAAAAAACACATTATTTTTTACTTTTTGCTATAATAAATATCCCCCAAAATATATTAAAAAAAACATTTTTTTTCCCTCAGTTTAGGCCGAAACGTATTCTTCGACATATTTTTGGTAAAAAAAAACGCAATAAGTGTTTATTGATTGGTTTGCGCAAAAGTTATAGCGTCTACAAAATAAGGGATAGTTTTATGGCATTTTTATTAATACATTTTTTTTTACTAGTAATGGCGGCGATCAGCAATTTTTATTGTGACTGCGACATTATGGCGGACAGATCGGACACTTTTGGCGAGATTTTGGGACCATTCACATTTATACAGCGATCAGTGCAATTAAAAATGCATTGATTACTGTGTAAATGTGACTGGCAGTGAAGGGGTTAACCACTAGGGGGCAGTGAAGGGGTTAAGTGTGTCCTAGGAAGTGATTCTAACTGTGGGGGGCGTGGCTATGTGTGACACGACACTGATCACCGCTCCCGATTACAGGGAGCGGTGATCAGTGTCCTGTCACTAGGCAGAACGGGGAAAAGCATTTCCCCGTTCTTCCTCTCCGTGAGACAATCGCGGGTATCCCCGTGGACATCGAGTCCGCGGGACCCACAATCACATTCACGGAGGTCGTGGTGGGCGCGCCCGCAAACCGCTTCTTCAGGGGCAACGTACAGGTACGGTAATCTGTCTGTACGTGTCCTTCTGCCGACGTATGTCAGTTAAGCAAAACAAAACCAAAGAAAATTCCCAGCTCGTCAGCCAATCTGCTACCAACTGAATTATCCTGTCTAACAGTTTGCGTTAAAAACAGGGTTTTAGTTAGCACACATTTGCAAATGCATGCGTAAGCTGCAGAGCCGCTCCAAGGCACATTCACATTAAGGGCACATTCACACCAGAAACTACAAGTCTACTGCGCATCTTTTCATGGACATTTGCATGCATGTTTTTCTATCTATGTTCATCCTATGAGGTTACTTCCTTCTTCTTTCTTTCTTTGGGCTTTTATGTGCTCTGCGATGCGTTGTAGTTCATTTGTGCATGTTTGCACTGTACTGCACTGCACCAGAAGGGGCCTTTCACACCTAAAGCAGTGGGATGCAGTTGGATGAATTTTGGACTGCACTCCAACTGCATAGACCGTTCAAAATCAAGGTAATCCTATGAGCATAGTTCACATTATTGCACTGCAGTGCAGTCAAAAAAATAGGTAGAGCATGCTGCATTTTTCTGTACCGCAAAGGCGCCAAACGCATGCAACTGTACTGTAACACATTACAGTGCACATAGAAGCCCTGGGAAAGAAATAAGGACAAATGCAGATAGAAAAATGCGCATCTACTGCATGTAAATGCGCACCAACTGCATGTAAAACGCACATCAAATGCATGTACTGTATCTGTGCAAGGAAAAAAGCATGCCGCACATGTGCAGTTTCTAGTGTGAATGGACCCTAATGGAATGAACTATGCCCATAGGATAACTTGCATTTGGACTGTCTATGCAGTTGGAATTCAGTCAAAAATGCACCCAACTACATCTGGTGTGAAAGGGCCCTTTTGCAAAGACATCCTAAAATCAAGGTAATCCTTTGGGCATAGTTCACATCATTTCAGTGCAGTTCAGCCCAGTTAAAAGGGTAGAGCATGCTGCATTTTTCCGCACCACAAATGCAGGGAACGCGCTACAAACACACTATAAACATGCTTCAAACGCACCTACACTGCACCTGCTCAAGAAAGCCAATCCCAAAAATGTATAGAAAAATGCACTGCAAACGCAGCATGAAAAACACATTCAAGCACACGTCAAATGCGCTTCAAATGCATGGAAACATGCAGTCAAAAACGCAAAGTTATGGGTAGTTTCTGGTATGAATGGGCCCCACAGTGGTGATGTGCAAACGTGCTGTATTTTTCCACAGTGCATTAGATGGCCCCTCAGGTCAGCACAGCTGCAGTACTGACACTTAGATGAAGTGTAACCTATATGCAGTATGCACTCACAATAATGTTAAAAAAAAAAAAAAACATGCACATTGCATTGGCCCCTCACCGTTTGGCAACATGGACACTAGCTGGCATGCTAAAATGGACACAAGTGTCCATTTTAGCGAGTGGGTGTGATCTAGGCGGGGCTACCTGTAAAGTCAGTGTGATTTGCCTGGGACCACCTGAAAGGTGGGGGTATTAGGTGTTTGCCATGGGTGGGCATGACAGCGTTCTGGGGACTGGAATTAGGCTGTTGGTAAGGGTGTAATTGCTGGTGTCAATGACACCTTATGAAGTGTGATTCCTTTTCTATGTGTAGCACCCTGATGTTTAGGCAATGCTGCTATTAAATTTAGTTACCAGGTGATAGTTGCCTTGGCCAATTGTTAGGAGATCAATTGATTTCCCCCTAATTCTGGACTTGCTGCACTTTTCTCTTCTGTCTCTAGTTGGCGCTGTAGCTGTGACATTGGATAAGACAAGGGCATAGCAAGGGGAGATTAGGAATGAATGGGGTGTCCCACCCATTTCTTGGGTCCCTTGGCCTGCTGGGAGAGCCTATTTATTTGGGAGGAGCCAGGTGATCGGGGTTCTGTGCCACCTGGACAGCTGTCTGGGTGGACATGTGTCATACTGCCCTGGGCTGCTAGGCCGTAAGCCTGAGGCCTATCCTGGGGACATCTGGCTGTCTGAGGGCCTATCCAGAAGCAGGAGAGCCGCGTAGGGTTGGAACTGCGGGCTTGCAGTCCAACCAGAAGTAACGGTTCTGCCGGCCGGGGAACCAGTTGTGGTGGGAGGTAGAGAGGAAGCTGTCGCCACTAAAGGATCATCCACCTTGTTACCAGAGACCCCTGTGCGTAAGCTGAGGCCAGTACCAGAGCAGTCTTCTCACCAGCCGGGGACGTTGAAGAAGTGAGAAAACTTCAGCAAGTGCCAAGCCAGGGACCCAGCGTGTCAGCAGGGGTGACGCTTGAAGAGTATCTGTGAGTGCCAAGCCAGGGACCCAGCAGGGTAGCAGGGGTGACACTTGAGGAAGATACTGAGTGCTAACAGTGGAAGAGCTCAGGGGATCCAGTGGCTATTGGGTCTGAAGTCTAGTGAGAGAGACCGGGAGCTCGAGTGAAGACCCACAGTGAGTGATTGTAGGGTAAGCTGAGAACTGTTTGTGTTGCAAATAGTTGGATACAATTACAGTTAGTAACTTCTACAAGATTGTTGCCATAGGAGACAGCGTCCTACTTATACAGAAGCGGTGTCCGGCTGGAGGCCTTCACCTGTATGGCTGTCTGCCTATAGAAGTCTCGGAGTCTGCCAATTAACATTGCATTTACCTAAGTGTGTCCTGGCCCTAACCCTCTCTCCCACAGTTCTGTTTAAGAGACAATAAATATCTTTGCATTCAAAAAGTGTCTGGCACCCAGCCTTTTCATCTTGCATTACACCCCCCATGCCTTGTAACCCACTTTACACAGAAGGATGTCAGCTGTCCCTGACTCTGGAGGTCACCATTAGGCCTAAAGGGGCCCGGGACTTTGCTATATATGTAACACATCAAAGAGAAAAAATCTGGAAGGAAATTTCAGCAATTCAAACCTGAGAGAAGTCCTAAGCCTCCCCACTCTATAACAAAACGTGTAAAGTGTATTTCCAGACAAAACCTTTTAATTTCATATCCAGTGGAGGATTAATGCCCATGTCGGGGTTTTACTGCTGACAGGAAGTGAGTGGAATTCGCCAACAGCAAAATAAAAATCACACACTCATAGGTGGAACTGGATGGACCTGTGTCTTTTTTCAATCTTACAAAGTATGGAACAATGTAGCAATGCAGACAGAAATAAAAAATGTTTTTTGTTTAGTAGAGCAGAGCCATTCTAGAACCTCCGTCAGCTTTTTATTGCTGTCTGTGTCCCTGTTGCAGATTTTTCCTCATTTCCTGTCTAGTGAAATCATTGGAAGTGAGAGGATCTGTCTAACAGGGGTCCTAATCCTCTCCCAGTCTATCAGTACTAAGTACAACATTCTGCCTGGACTTCCACATTAGAGAATACACACTTGTTGAAGTTTTGTTTGTTAAGATGTAGAAAAATTATTCTTTACTTCCTTCCTCTTGGCTTGTAGTTTTCAGCCGTCCTACTTCAGCTTGCCAACATGTTGCTAAATAACTAATTCATATTAGGAGAAGAGAAACTTTATGAGAAGAAACCTACTGGGATGAATGGATAGGCCTCATGCACGATGCAGCTCAAAGAAGTGGCTCCTACAGGCGTTTGAGCTATTTTGAGCTTTTACTTTTCCCCAAGGGATTTCATATTTTTTCTGCCTGTAAGCTCATTTGCCTGTAAACTCCTGAAAACACCTATAGTGTGAATGGACACATAAGCTAACATGGAGGGGAGTTAACAGGCAGGGAAAGTAAAAGCTCAAAACAGCTCAAACACCTGTAGAAACCGCTTCTTTGAGCTGCAGTGTGCATGAGGCCATAGACATACAAAGGGATAATGGATAGATGGATGCTGGATGGATAATAGATAGATGGATGATAATAAATGGAAGGATGTTAAAATGTAGAAATTATTCTTTGCTTCCTTCTTTTTGGCTTGTAGCTTAAAGTTGTCCTATTTCAGCTTGCCAACTTGTTGCTAAATTACTAATTTATATTGGTATGAGAAGAATGATTTTATAGGAAGAAACCAAATGGGATGGATGGATAGACAGACAAAGGGATGCTGGATAGATGGATAATGGTTGGATAATGGATGGGTCGAAGGATTATAATGGATGGATATATGATTGATGGATGGATGATGATGGATTGATAGATGATGTCTGGATATATGATCGATGGATAAATGGATAGATGGAGGAAGGGAGGGAAGGGTGGATTGATGATGGATGGATAATTAATGGATGGATGATTGATGGATGGTGTATAGATAGATGATTGATTATTGGATGGATGATAATGGATGGTGGATGGATAGATGATTGATGGATATATGATGGATGGATGGATGGATGGATAAATGGAGGGAAGGGTGGATGATAATGCATGGTAGATAGATAGATGATTGATGGATACATGATGGATGGATGCAAGGGCGTTGCTAGGTCTACAAAAGATCTGGGGCTAGAGCCCATATATATTACATTATATATTATCATTACATCAGGGTCCTCAGAGAGCCTCCCCCCTCACATCAGGGTCCCCAGAGACCTTGTCACATCACCTGCCACCAGATGCGGATTGTCACATACAGAGAGGCTGGGGGAATACAGAGAGGCAAGTGCTTACAGACAGGCTAGTGTATACAGACAGGTTAATGTATACAGAGAGGCTAGGGTATACAGACAGGCTAGTGTATACAGAGAGGCTAGGGTGTATAGAAGACAAGCTAGGGTAGTACAGAGTTTCCCCACTCCTCCATGGTCTGCACTCACCTTCCGCTTCCCCAGCTCAGGAGCTCGTGTGAGAAAGTTTCTCCAGACTCTATGATATGGAGCAAGGGAGGAGCCTTGCTTTCACACTGATCTCTGGCTGTCAGTGAGCCACTGAGTGCAGACTCAGTGAGAGTGTCACGGCTGTGCGGGACAGCGCTGTTTCAGGCAGCCCACGACACTCTCACGGTAGGGCCGGCCCTGGACCCGGGGCTATGGGCCCCAGATTCAGGGCTATAGCCCCATTAACCACCCCCCAGCAATGCCACTAGATGGATGAATGGAGAGCTGGAGGAATTGAGGGAAGGGTGGATAGATAATGGATGGATGGATGATAATGGATGGTGTATAGATAGATGATTGATGGAAGATAATGGATCTTCCTCTTCCAGTCTTTCTGATCAACAATTATTAGCACTATAACAACTCAAAACACAAACTCATTTGGTTATTAAACCATCAGACAGACGTAGAAACATTGTCCTGATGTCCAACCTACAGTACCAACGTATGTGCTATGACATACTCAATAACAGGGAATGGTATTGCCCTATTTATTGGCAAGTGGTGGTTTCCTTTGAGAGTGAGTTTTGGGACCTGTGTACCCAAGCCCACATGAAAGGTTTGATTGACAAAGATACTTTGGAATAACTTGTTAACGCCTTTCCCCGTACCCCCACGTTCTATGCCTTGCCCAAGGCTCATAAAAACTTAAAGTGTCCACCAGGAAGACCCATCATTTCTGGTATAGGATCTCTGTCTGAATGTGGAAGTAGATATGTAGATTAATTTCTCCTTCCACATGTAACTAGTGTGCCTTCCTTTATTAAGGACACACCGAACTTGCTTAGACATGTTGAGGGTACTCATGTCCCTCTGGGCAACCTGCTCGTTGCCATGGATATCGAATCTTTGTATTCGAGTATCTCACATGAGCAGGGCGTCCGAATGGGAGTCCTTCCTCATGGAAGAAGATAGACATTCTTGACCTTTCAATCGTTTCATCCTAGACCTATTATCCTTCATTCTAACCAAAAATTATTTTGTTTTCATGGACCAGCTTTATTTACAGGTGCAGGGTGTAGCCATGGGCAAATGTTTGCTCCATCCTATGCTAACCTCTACTTGGGAGGATAGGAGAGAGAGGTTTTCTCCAGTGACTTATATGTGCCCTGGCTCCCCTGCATCCCGTGTTGGTTCAGATTTGTTGATGACCTGTGGCCACTTGGACTGGCACAAAAAGGGACCTACATAGCTTTATGGATCAATTAAATACTAATAGCTACAATCTTAAATTTACATATTCAATGAATATGTCAGAAATATTTTTTCTTGATCTTAATATTTCGATTGACTCAGAAGGCAATATACAATCTGATCTTTATTGCAAACCCAGTGCTGGCAATACTTTACTTCACGCCAGTAGATCACACCTGAATTCGTTGATACAAAGCATTCCATATGCTCAGTACCTCCGTCTCTGGAGAAACTGTACCTTGGACATAGATTTTAAAAAACAGGCAGATCTTCTACGTGAAAGGCTGCTTGCACGAGGGTACTCTTGTACACTCCTGAGACATTCTTTTAACAAGGCATGGACTAAAACAAGAGGTGCTATACTTTATAACACTCCATCAAAGCGTGATCATCAAACCGTGGGCTAGGTCACAAGGTTTTCCACTTATAAACCACATTTGCGAACACTCATTGCTAAGAACTGGCATTTCCTCACTGAGGACCATGCCATTTCCAAATATGTCACACCCACTCCTGAACTTATCTTTAGACAAGCGACCACGCTGAGAGAACAACACTGACCTCCAGCCACTATGTACCACATAGAGATAGTAATCCTCTACCACGAGGGACATATCAATGTGGCAGATGTCCACGCTGTCCATGGGTCAGAGAGGGTGAGGGCATCAGATTACCAAATGGTCAATGGCATAGATCCAAAACATTTGCTGATTGTTCAACTAAAGGAATCATATATATCATGTATTGTAGATGTGGTGTATTTCACATTGGCAAAACAAAACATGAGTTCAGACAAAGAATTGGAGACCATACATACTATTCAGATGGAGGAAAAATAGTTATACCTGTTACTAGACATATAGGTCTATATCATAAGTACCACACTGAAATGGTCTCCTTCTTTGTCCTCGAGGTATACCCAATGAACCCTAGGGGGGGCAACTGGGATAAAATCATACTTCAATGTGAGACGCTCTGGATAGAGCATCTTAATGCAATGACTCCGCCTGGCCTCAATGAGGTCAATTCCTACAAACCTTTCTTGTAAAATATGGCTCGAATTATGGGTACCATATGCCTCTTCTCTCTTTCTCTCTTTTTTCTTCTTTCCCTTCTTTTCTCCCTTTTTCGTTTCCTTTTTCCATGTTGTCTGGTTGGTTGGAGATCCCTGGCGATTTATTGTGGTAGATAGTTTTAAATCAATATAAATATGTTCATTAAAACTGTTTTAAAACTCAACGGCTAAATGCTACCTCATTGCTACACATATGACAAGCCTCTGCTGTGATGTTACTATTCCCTCCTTGGGTCTTTCTGACGTTATAAGAGCGTCATTATGATATGACCCACTAGAGGGCCCTCCATGTTATTTATTGTCCAGGTTATGGTTCTGTCCTTTTCCAACATGGCTGCCCCTGATGCACTGTCTGAGAGTGCGGTATTTGTATGGTGGCTCGGCATTATGACTCTCCCGGTGGGTATGCAGCCCTAGAGGGGTTATCAAGCAGTCCTTTTGGTCCTGCTCTTGCCCCGTTGTCTTGATGGCAATGCACTCACTGACGTGCTGTGTATTTTGCAGTTTTTTGGACAATGAGCATGCGCTGAATTGGCGCATGCGCACTTCGGGTCCGGGTCCAGTGACATCAGATGCAATGAGCGTCATGGGCATCACTGGGCAGAAGCCCATTTGCGCACAATATATAAATAGAGATGGTGATAGTACTACCACCTCTGTGCCTTTTGGGGTTGTGCGGACTGTACAGGCTATCTGGTAGGTTCATTTCTAAATACCCATGACTTACTTTTATTCTTAGAATGTTCCAAAGCTCTAGTTGATTGCCATTCACTGTTTATATGCGCTTTGCTTTATCTGTAGGGTGTTCTGTCCATCTATGGACCTTTTGTTGGATACCTATATTTTTAGCCTCGATCCCTATACTCCCCAATTGTGAAGGTGAGAGAGCCATTTGCAAAAAATCTTGTCAACAGCAATGTATGCGACACATCATCTGCATACGTGCACTGTTGTGGTCGCATGCACTGATACCCCCACATTATTTTTCCTACAGGTGCTGAATTCAGGGTCCTTTGAATATCACCCCCAATATAGCAATATCTGCACTTTCAACTTAGATACATATGCTGACACCGCATATCCTTAGGTACAGTATATATACATATGTGTGTGTGTGTGTGTGCACTGCAGTGTACGTCAATGCATATATGTTCACGTTCTGGCTCATGCACTTATCTCCATATAACACCCATTAAGATAATACATCTGCCTTTACTCTATAGATATATACCTCTCCATAGGGACCATTCTACCATCTATAGAACCTGTATAGCCGAGCGCACCCCTTTTGGTATATAACTCTATTAATGCTTTATACCTATATAAAGAAATTGTATCTCATACTCGCCATTCTGGATAGACTGTTTTTGAGTATGCCTGACTACAATCTTTTTCTTAAATAGACCACTATCTTTTGTATCCTGTGCCTCTTAACGGGCTCCCGTGCCCTCCGGGGTGGGTCATCCTTTCCTGGGCCCCTGGCAATTCGACGCTCTTGGTAAGACAATTGATCATTGGGGGGACTCACAGCAGATGCTTTACCTACATAAAATACTAGTATATGTACATATAAAGAATTTATGTTTGTTTACTGTATCTTGTGATTAATATGTATTTTCTTTATTTTCATAGTTATGTGATAATCATTATTTAATCACCATCTAATTGTATAATGAAGCTCCTGAAGAAGCGGCTAATGTAAATCCACAAGACATGTAGAGCAACCAATATACAGATGGTATCTATGCTCCAGTTGTCACAATGTTAATTTTAAAGTCCAATATAGCCTCTTCCTTCCCTTTATAGATAATGGATGTGTATATATAGATGATTGATGGAAGATAACGAATGACGGATGGATAGAGGATGGATGGATAGATGATGGCTGGATGGATGAATGGACAAATGGAGGGAAGGGTGCATGGATGATGGATGATTGATGGATGGAAGATAATGAATGATGGATAGATAGATGATTGATGGATGGATGATAATGGATGGCAGACGATTGATGGATGGATGATAATGGATGATGGATAGACAGTTGATGGATGGATGATAATAGATGGCGGATGGATAGATGATCGATGGGTATATGATGGATGAATGAATAGATAGATGGAAGAAGGCTGGCTAGATGGATATTCACTTTAATTAAAAGTCCATGTTCTCTTTATTTAAACCTGGAGAGAAAAACTGACCTAGGGTCTTTTCACACGGGCGGTCCTCCTGACGGACCGATCCGCTAATCTGAACAGGTGGATGATAGGTCCATCTGTGCTCAATGTGCTGAGACGGACCGGTCAGAGTCCCGCTCTCCTCTGTGGGGAGATCGGATGAAAACTGACCGCCTGTTAATTTTCATCTGATCCGCCAGACGGATTGAAAATAGGGTCACCATCCGTCTGGATTTCACAGACAGGTTCGGATTGGATAGCAGCGGGTGTCAGAAGACATGTCACCGCTGACACACTGAATGGAGTGTCCAATCAGGTCTGCCTGAAAAACTGACAGGTGGACCTGATCAGAAAGCCTATGTGAAAGGGGCCTAAGTGTCAGCTACTGTTTAGTCCTGCCACATGTTCAGTTTACCCCATAACAACCATGCAGCATATTTCCATACCTTAGTTTGTGGTGTTATTTATCACTATGCTTCCTTTTTCAAACATAATAAAGTATGAATTATGTGTGCAGGATCAGAGTTATGTGTACATATCTGTATGATAAACCATATGTGCATAGAATCACATGGAAAGGTGTGCTGATGTCTGCAGTTTTATGACAACATGCACTGTTTGCTCACTGTTATCATGCTTTTAGGAAGAAGGATGGGTCATAGTAAAAATGCTGGGAGCTCATCCCAGAGACATGACAATGGTCGCTTCACAAAGAGATGAAGAACCAACTTGTTTTTCATACAACTCTGCTTCCCTTTGTCCTTTGTTATCAAGAGGCAGAAAGAGATGACATGCTACAATATGGCCACACATTTTGGCCACACATTTTGCAACTACCCACCCATAAAAAAGAAAAAAGTAACTTGAGATCTCTTGGCTAGAATCAATCAAGTAACCATGGCACAATACATACCCGGTCATGAAGGGGTTAAAAGATAAGTAAAGGCAAACATATGTTTTATAGTTTTGGATAGAGCGGAGAGCGATTAAAACACCTGTCCATTTTTATTGCTGTCTGTGCCCCCATTATGGAGAGTCACGTTTCTATTGGTCCAGTTTACTGTTATCATTGAAAGTGAAAGTAAAAGAAAACCCCAGATTGTCACCAGAACAGTAGTAAAGGGAAAATCTTCCAATAGGGACACTAGTTCAGGTGACAACTCCCTTTGGAGAGATTTCACTCACTTCCTGTTTTGGCTACAGGAAAGGAAGTGAAGGGAAATTTCTCCAGAGGGACACCGAAGGCAAAGAAAACTGACAGGGGTTAAAACCTTAAAAAGTCCCCTTTGATATAGGAAAATAGATAAAAAGAGTTGACAGGTAAGTTCTCCTCTGCGGTGATAAGGGTGCTCATAGACATTCAAATGGTGCGTCTTTAATAGGTGCTTCCTCCACCGTTTAGCCAAACTGCTCACCTCAATCACTGGACCCCTGAATTAACAGATAGGTCTAAAGGGCATTCACCAATAGGGTGATCACAGATGAAACCTTGAATAGCCAGATGATGGGGATTAAATGACCAACCACTTCAAACGACCGCACGTTGTCACTCTCAATCGAATATGCCCGACCGTAATGCCACAGAAAAATCAATAAAAGATAAATAGTGCACACTGTGTGCGCTATACAGGAGGACCTTGTAATGTCACTGCAGCCACCTTATTCAAGTTTGTGACGAATATATTCATGCCCGATGAAATTGATTACATGCCATTTATCCTAGCACTTGGCAATAGTGCTATACTTGTGAGTACCTGTCTTTTACAAAAAAAAGTAATACGTTTTAGCCACACAGTGTGCACTATATATCTTTTATTGATTATTCATGGCATTATGGTCTGACATATTCGATTTGAGAGTGACAACGTGCGGTCGTTTGAAGTGGATGGTCATTTAATCCCCATCATCTGACTATTCAAGGTTTCATCTGTGATCACCCTAGTGGTGAATGCCCTTTAGATCTATCTGTTAATTCAGGGGTCCAGTAATTGAGGTGAGCGATTTGGCTAAATGGTGGAGGAAGCACCTATTAAAGACGCACCATTTGAATGTCTATGAGCACCCTTATCACCGCCGAGGAGAACTTACCTGTCAACTCTTTTTATCTATTTTCCTATATCAAAGGGGACTTTTTAAAGTTTTATAAGCAAAAATTTGTTTATGATTGCATTATTAGCGCTGCACTGTTACTATTTTTTTATTATTTGTTCAAAGGATTACTATATATTGACCTTTAGTGTACAGCTGCTTCCATTCTTAGAGTTATTCATATGTTTTGTTTTGCGCTGACTGAACCCACATATCTTACAAAGGGGTTATAACCTGCCCTCACTTTACCCAAACAGAAGAAAAGTTTTGCCTTTAGTTTAAGACCCCTTTCACACTGGGGCCACGGCCACGTTAGCGCTAAAGAGCCACTCGTTTTAGCGTCGCTTTACTGCTGTTTAGCGGAGCTTATAGGCCGCCAGCGGGGTGCTTTTAACCTCAAAGAAGGGGTTAAAAGTGCCCGTGTTGCAGCGCTTTCGAATCGCTTTTCAAAGGTCAAGGCATTTTGGGAGCACTAACTACAGCGCTCCCAAACTGCCCCAAAGATGCTGCTTGCAGAACTTTTCCTAACGTTCCGCAAGCGCACCACCCCAGTGTGAAAAGTCACAGTGAAATGAATTGGAGGCGGTTTTCAGGCACTTTACAGGTGCTATTTCTAGCGCTAAAATGCCTGAAAACCACCTCAGTGTGAAAGGGGTGTTACTTTCAAGTGAAAATTTACCGGGTGCAAGTCATTTCAAACTAGGCCTGCATTGCTTAGAAAGAGCCATAAGGTGTAACAACTCACCGGAATGGAAACAGAGGGTGAAAGAATATGAGCCAGAGATCATGGGCATGGGCACCCCCCCTCCTAGTTTTAATAGAAATTGAAATAGGTCTTAATACACCTCAGGAGTTTAAAAAAAAATAGGGACACTGGCCCTTTAAAAGTTAAAACGGGAGTTTGAGTGGGAAGAGGGTGTACCACATGACATAGCACAACATTCTGGAAGGATTGGGGCTTATTATATAAATAGGGGTCAGCTGAGGTAATTGTCAGTGAGACAGCGTTGGTACAGCAAGCTCCCCAATCCCCCCCCATTTGTCGCAAGGCACTTTATTTGGTGTTGTCACCCTTTCAAATAAAGGGGGGACTTGTGTTTATTTTTAAGTATTTTAGCTCAAGTCCTTAATGACTGAACAAAATTTATGGAGAAATAAGTTGTTTTCACAGACATCTCAAGTCTTCTGCGACTCGCGGGAGCCTCCCGCATTTGACTACCGGCTCACGGACACCCACAAGTGCGGCACGATCTCCAGCAGCCTGGACCACCCCCTCCTCCCAGCCAGAGGAGGCATCACTATGGGGACCGATTGTGCCAAAGAAGGTGCAGCACGGGACCTCCTATGTGTCCCAGACTGTTACTCTGCCCTCCTCTCGTAACCCTCCAGCTCCTACAATCACTGAGTGTCCCGCCCTCTGCCAGTCCAGCTCAGAGAGTGTTACGGAGCCGGGATAGCAAATGGGAGGTGAGCAGCAGCTGTGTGGAGGGAGCTGGTGTCGGATTGAAACAGAGGGAGGAATGAGTGAGAGAGAGCTGGTGAGTGTGAGGTCGGTGTTCATTACTGTGTAATACACTGCAATGTCTTTTCTGGCAGCACTGCGTTCCTGCCTGGCTCTTTATGTGCTTCCACACAAAGCCTGGTGACCATGCAGGCAGCCCCTGAGTGATGTACACACATGGTGGGAGCATGGGAGCTATAGAGGAGGGCTGGTACCTGGGAGGCAGGTGAAATAATTTTGTGGGAAATCCTGACTGGTCAATTGTTCTCCCAGATGACCTTGTCTGGTGGCAGGGGAACACTGATCAAAGGGGAGTACAAATTTCAGGTGATTTCTCTATTTCTCTGTATGCATCAAGATCACACTGACCCTCCCCAATGTCTGTTGGCAGGTTGGCTGTAAAGGAAATTTGTAAGTTCTGTATATAATTGTATTATATTATGTATGTATTGCACACTGCCCTCACTGTGCACACGGCACTAATAATGTTTTCATTACATGTTTGCATTCTTTCAAGTCCTGATTAGAATTAGTCTGCCTATGTTATGCCCCTTGTTACCATAAACGTACAATTGTAATATTAATGTGATACCTATGTAATCATGTGTATAAAAACCTTCAATTGCTTCATAATAAAGCAGAACAGTTATTTGGAAAGATGCTGAGCGTATCTTTTGTATCTGTCCCCTACTGCAGTAGTTATTATTAATTTGGAACCACTAATCAATATGAGGATAGGCGTTGCCTATCTATAAATTTCCATGTCAGATGGCGATCCAGCCAGGAGGGGATTTACAGGTGACCCTGAGAATTCGAAATGAGGAGCTTGAGGCGATCCAGGAATTTCTGATAATCGGCCGGCTGAGGTAAGCCTTTTGCTTACATTTGAGTTATCAGACTTCTTTGATCGGTAAGGCATTTTCGGGACAAACGATACCTATTTTACTCCCCTTAATCAAACTGTATTGATTGGTGGTTATGTGTTATGTTGTTACTGTCCATTGGAGTGTTATAGATAAGAAAGGGAAGAATAGTGATGTTAACAGGTTATAGGTAGTACATGTACATATGTAGTAAGTAAGGGATTACAATACATGGGATGCAAAGGATATCAGAACAAAAAAAAGGAAAGCAGAATTTAAGCAGGGAAATGTTAAAGATTTAAAATAAAGTGAGAGAATGATATGCATGTGTTGTGTACAAATAGGAAAAATGTAAGCGATGTTAGAGAGATATTTGTGTATGTGTGTGAATGCTGGAACCCTTAGTTCTATCTCTTGTGTGTGTCATGTATGCAGATGTGACCCCCTCCTTTGCGCTCTCATGATAGAATGTAATTGGGATGAGAGATCAGTAATAAGCTGGAAGGACACCATACCAATTTCTGTTTTTTAGACAAAACATTTATAACAAAATGTGCCGTCTTAATTAATCTAATGATAAACAATGTGTTCACAATTATTTTGAATCTGTTTTCCAAACATGGTAAAATGAAGGTTACATTTAACCATGTATTACACAAACTGAATATCCTTTGATAGTGGAAACAGTGCATTTAAAAAAGGGAAATCAAGTAAAATGTCCTCATTTAAGGAAATATATCTGTGGATATATATTAGAATTAGGATGTGATATTGAGATTATCACTTGAGTATTAATTTCTGATATGAGTTTAACAATTTTATTAATAATATAGAGTTGGAAATGAAATCCAGGTTATTGGGGAAATTTGTAAAATGGGATTAGTTTAGATTAAGATAACAATTTCTTAATTTTACATTTATACAATAAACCCTTATTGAGAGAAAAAAAAGATTAAGATGTGGTTGTTAATTGGAATACAGCTTCCATAATGTTTAACAAAGCCATGATGGATGGGATACATAAGAAGTTTTTCTACAAAAGTGAAATCTAAAGGTCTGATAATAACTTGATGTGCGGTCCATGATGTGAGAGCAAAATTTAAATATAACAGACTCATCACACCAAGTCCACACACCCTGTTTGGATAGATGCCACCTGCAGCCAGTTATTTTATAGTTTTTGATCTGGATGAGAGCTTTCAGTTCTGTCACATACATCTTGTTGGTCCTTTTGTTTTTTAATTTATTTTTATTTTTGAAATCCAAAGCAGAATGTGTGGATTGTGAAATGATGTGCCCCTTTTCCTTGTAAGTGCAGTGGCATAAGCAGAAGAATACTTTGGATTTATTGGGCATCTCTGCATGACCGCAGGGTATTGTTATCATTTATTTTGTTATGACATCAGGAAAATAATGTCAGATGGAAACTAAGGACTTGTGTTATCTAGCTAAAACTAACAACAGAGCAAGCAATGAGAAATGTATAAAATTGCCAGGAAAAAGTTGTACTTTTGAAACATGAAACTGGAGTTCTTACACAAACAGCATGATAGAAAACAAGCCATTGTAATATATTTCATGCAAGCTGGACCCAGTAATGAAGGGTTCTTCCCCAAAATATATCAGAGCTGTCGCTTTATGCAAGGGTGCTATTAGACAAAGTTAGACATTATTTTGGTCAAATATTAAATTTTTAATGGCCCCACATTGTGCGCAGCAAATATGCAGCTAACTAAATGTTTGTCTAATGAAAGGTTCAAAATATGAATTTGTTTTGTTTGTTTATGTACTAATCTAACAATGAAAAATGCGTACATTTGAATCCATTCACCTTATTTCCGCTATTGGAGGAGGCTGGAGAGAAAGCAAAACCACATACCGTATGTTAAATTGATGATGTAGGAATCAGTTGCCATGAGCCCAGTGCAGGACACACTCCCTGAAGTCCCAGATATTACATTTTTTGTAGATTTGATCCCGGTTTTATACCGAGGATGGCAATACCCATACTGAGTATGCAGTTTATCATCCAGAAGGATACTCTGTATTCAGAGTCATTGGATCCTTTTTCCCCACTTCAAGAAGCAGAGCTCCATGTTTTAGCAAAGCCTGTGAGCTATAACAAGAGTAAATATTGATATAGATAGTCGAGATATAGAGAGCTTTTGGTTCCATTTGAAGGACCAGAAGTGTGTTTTTACTTCGGCAGGTAAACCAATCAAGCATACTAAATTAATTTGATTGGCTGTTTTCAGCCTTCCAGCTTCCTGCTGAGGTAGCCATACTAACATTAAAACTCACACATGGAAGCAGACCAGGTAACTAAGGATGCTACATTACAGCCCCGGACACTTTCTGGGTCTGTGCAACTCACAGATTCCACCCTAGTTCTGGCCCAGTATAGCTGGGATTAATAATTCTACTTCAAGGACCCCAGAACGAGAAGAACAAAAGGTCCACAGGGGGCAACTTCTTATGAAACAGGATTTTGGAAAAATTTGATCTTTTATGTCTGCCAGTCACTCTTTTCCCTCCAGCTTGACAGATGGACCATGTCATCAGTCACAAGCAGTTATGGCTGCCTTAGTAAATGAGCATGGGATAGAGGGTTCTCCACAGTTGTTTTTTTATAATATACCACTTCTTGTTTTACCTGTTACCAAAGGTGTTACCAAAAGCTGAACATCCCTTCCAGAGATTACAAAAAAATATATCCAGATGCCCAAGTCAGGATCTTACGAGTATGCATTTTGTCTGTATGGACATGTTTTCTGGATGTCCAGTGGCAAATGCTACTGCAAAGGCCACAGTAAAAAGTGTTATCACAAGTAGTTTATAAGTACAGAGTGCCAGAATCTACAGAGAGTAACAGAGGAAATCATTTTTATAGGCCTCATGTACACTGCTGCTGGTAAACGGACATTCAGAGGCAGTTGGCTGCTTTTTTCAGCTGCCCTGGAACTCATCCAATATTATCTTATGTGTACATGTACACAGGTTCGTTTAATGTTGTTTTAAGGCAGTTGCGTTTATAGGCTCTTCTTTGAAGCCAAAAAAATGAGTTCAGATGCTGAAGTTTCTGACGTTTCAGATGCAAAATGCAGCTAAACGCGGTACTGGCAATTTCGTTTATAAGCGTTTTTACAGGTGCCCTATTTTTTAACATTACAAAACTTAAAAACGATAGCAAATGATGAAAAAACACTAAAACATATTTTAAAAACTTGTAATTGCTTGTTATGCTTCATGGATCATTTATATACCCCTAATGAGCACGATCCAATCCAATACACCACTAGCATTGCTGTTAGCCAAAGTATAATTGGAATTTGACCTATATGTTGTTAGATTTCAACCAGATGACCCCACCATTGAGCTTCACCCCCGACTTGATCAAATATAGTTGCATGAAATTTAGGGTTAGGGGTTAGGGTTAGTTTTTCCTATTAGGGTTAGGGGGTTATGGTCAGGGTTTTCCCCTTGAAGAACAAGTTTAGGGTTATGGTAAGGGTTATGGTTTCCCATTAGGGTTAGGTTAGGGTTTCCCATTAGGGTTGGGGGTTATGGTTAGGGTTTTTCCCTTGAAGAACAAGTTTAAAGTTATGGTAAGTGTTATGGTTTCCCATTAGGGTTAGGGTTTCTGGTTAGGGTTTCCCATTAGGGTTAGGGGGTTATGGTTAGAGTTAGGGTTTTCCCCTTGAAGAACAAGTTTAGGGTTATGGTAAGTGTTATGGTTTCCCGTTAGGGTTTTCGGTTAGGGTTTCCCATTAGGGTTAGGGGGTTATGGTTAGGGTTTTCCCCTTGAAGAACAAGTTAGGGTTAGGGTTTCCGATTAGGGTTAGGGTTTCTGGTTAGGGTTAGGGGTTAGGGTTTCCCATTAGGGTTAGGGGTTATGGTTAGGGTTAAGGTTTTCCCCTTGAAGAACAATTTAGGGTTAGGGTTTCCAGTTAGGGTTTCTGGTTAGGGTTTCCCATTAGGGTTAGCGGGTTATAGTTAGGGTTAGTGTTCTCCCCTTGAAGAACAAGTTAGGGTTAGGGTTTACGGTTAGGGTTAGGGGGTTATGGTTAGGGTTTTCACCTTGAAGAGCAAGTTTAGGGTTATGGTAAGTGTTTAGTGCGCTACTCAAATTAGAACCAAATAATAATGTGAATATAAAGAAATGAAAAAATTATAGTTCATATGGAAAATGATGGTATCATAAACTGATGGTGTGATTCCTCTTTAAGTCTTCAGTAAATCTTCTATAGATCTTCTAAGACAGTGCAGAAATAGGAAAAGGGGGCTGCTTACCAGATTTGATGGATCCCCACCACAGAGATCATGCAAGCCTGAACAAACTCCTCTCGGGGTCAGGAACAGCTGGTCTTTGAGTAGAGACAGACTTCCCTCCACGCCTGGTAGTTGAAATTTTAGAGGCGGCAATCAGGAACACTCTCCTCCATTAGCTGCTACAGCAAGACCACTCGTAGCAGGAAATAGTATATTTTAAAAGAAAAAGAGGCGCTTCATTGTGCTTTAATCCATAAATGGACAACTGACATCAAAGCATTGGCAGGGTAAAACACCATAGCAATTGAAAAACACAGCCGACGCGAAGCCGATCAGCTGAGAGTGTGGTGACATCAGGTCCTCTGGCTCCACCCAACGCTACGTTTCTCCTAAACAGGCATCTACTGGGAGAGGAGGCTATGGCCAGACGTCACCCACCACACCTTTAAATACCTCAGTGCATCGTTGACACCAGAAATGGATTTGGGATCACATCCTGCACAGCCCATTATGTGCATGGACATGAAACCAATCATCCTCCTTGTCAGCCACAAAATTAGTATGTACTAGCTAAAGCACATCACAAATAATGTATATAATTTCATAAACCCTAATATATTACAACCAAAGCGATATATTCAGAGTCCTATTGCTAAAACATAGCGAATATAGCATCTTCCAGTGAAGCATTCACTATAGAATTCGCCTCACTGGAAAATATATCACCATATATAAATCTGATATTTATCATGGAAACAAGCTGATAAAAATATATAGGTAAAAATATATAAAAATTATTATTTACTTTATTCAAAAAACAACAAAACTGGATAATTATTTATAATTTCCTTAACCCATATCTATGAGCCAAAGTCATCCAAAGGAATTTACTATAAAATAGGGACAACATCTGAATATGTATTAAAATTAATTGTCCCAAAAATCCAACAATCCCAATGCAACCAAAAATTACACTCACAGGAACATGTTATAGGCAGGTGCAGCACACAGACATATGTCCAACCAATTCCGTGCAAGGAAGGTGGGATGCCGAAACTTCAATTGAAAATGTTGTACTGGAGGATAGTGGCAGTGTTAGCAGCCCCATTCAGATTGTCCCAAAAATCCAACAATCCCCATGCAACCAAAAACTATTAATATAATTCCTTTATTACAGGAAAGGAAGGAGACAATGGTTCCCTGACACATGATTATGTGCTATAGTCGCTCACAAGAAAATGTTATAGGTAGGTGCAGCACACAGACATATGTCCTACCAATTCCGTGCATGGAAGGTGGGATGCTGAAACTTCAATTAAAAATATTGTACTGGAGGATAGTGGCAGTGTTAGCAGCCCCATTCGGATCTATGTGAAATCGTACCTCAAAACTACCCCAAAACAAGGGGATATCTGCTTCCCCCCTTAACTATTATTTATATAGCAGTTTATGTCCCACTCGATGTTGAGGCCCCAGGGGTTGTAGCACTGCATGTCAAATATCCATCGAGTTTCTCTACGAGAGATATGGCGTTTTAAATTATTTTCCCTCCAGTGAGGGGTATATTTCTCGATGGCAATGACTTTTAGGAGGGACGGATCTTGATTATGAACTTGGCGAAAATGCCACGAAACACTATGTCCAATAAATCCTCTCCTGATGTTGGACAAGTGTTCGTCTATTCTGATTCTAAGGGCACGGGTGGTCCTACCGATGTACTGAAACCCACATGGACAACTAAGGAGGTATATTACCCCTATAGTTCCATATGTGATGAAGTCCTTGATATGGTAGGTCTTAGAAGTAACAAATGATGTAAAAGTAAAACTTTTCAAGGTTTGTGACGATCTACAGACCGCACAGCCTTTGCAAGGAAAAAAGCCTTTCAAATGGCCAAACATTTGTACCTTCGGGGGAGGGTCAATAATTCTGGGTGCCAAAAGGTCCTTTACATTTTGATTTCTTCTGTACAGAACTTTAGGATAATCAGGGAGCTCTGGGCCCAGAACCTTATCGCACTTTAGAACCTGCCAGTGTTTTTGAATTATTTTATTTACCCACCAAAAATGGGAAGAGAAAGTGGTCAAAAAGGACCATTCCAAATCCTTTTTGGTTTGGTCACTATTTTTAATTTTAGGCACCAGCAAGTTGGATCTATCCCTACATGTGATCTCTTGTAAATCTTTATCCAATTGGAGGGGTTTGTATCCTTTTTCTACAAAACGGTTTTTAATAATTTCTGCCTGGGTTTCAAAATCTGTAAGATGTGAACAGTTTCGTCTTATACCTAAAAACTGACCTTTAGGTATGGCTTTAAGCCAATTAGGGTGATGACCACTGTCTATTGGTATATATCCATTGCGGTCAGTATTTTTGAAAAATGTTTTGGTCAACAAAGACCCTCGTTCTTTAAAGATAACCAGGTCTAGAAAGTTAACCAACGTAGTACTGCATTCATATGTGAATTTGATCCCCCAATCGTTGGCATTGATGAGCGTCATGAATACCTTGAGTGATTTAACATCCCCTTTCTATAGAAAGAAGGCATTGTCTATGTAACGACGCCATAGTAGGAGGAGGGGCTCATTTAAAGAAAAAAAGTTGATCATTTTCCCAAAGGGCCATGAACAGCCCTGCCAGGCTGGGGGCAAATTTGGCCCCCATGGCTACCCCGGTGCTCTGGAGGTAAAACTGGCCCCCATAAAAGAAGTAATTATGCTCCATCGCAAACTTAAGCAGTTTTAGAATAAATTCTAACTGAGAGGATTTCAGCTAAAGGTCTTTTTTGAGAAAAAATTCCGCGGCTTTATAGCCAAGTTCATGGGGTATAATAGTGTACAGGGAGGCCACGTCTGCGGTGACCAGCAAAACGTCATCCTCCACTGTGTATTCAGAGACTTCCTTTATGATCTGCATAGAGTCCCTCAAAAAGGCCGGGGTTGTGTTCACAACTGGCTGCAAATAATGACCTACAAATTTTCCTACCCTTGATGTCAGGGAGTCTATGCCGCTTACTATGGGGCGCCCTGGGGGCTGTATAGGGTTTTTATGAATTTTGGGAATATAATATATTATGGGTGTTCTCAGTGCCAATGGAATTAGAAATTCACATTCCTTATCATTAATAATCCCCTTCCTGGGGGCGTGTCCAAGATGGCGCGGTGAGAGGTTGCACTGTCCGGAGCTCTGCTGGCCTATGCTCTTTAATCCTGCTGCTGGACTGCCTTAATTAACTGCTGATCTGCCCAAGCTGCCTCTTCATGACCCGAGGATCCACCAGATTACACTATAAGGGGAAGAGGCTCCGATTCCCTCCGGTATCAGAGGCGATCTCCCCGAACCCGAGCCTGCACGTGGCGGCTCTCTCTAGGCTCTCCTCTAACATGGCATCTCAAACGGAGATGGAGGAACCGGCTGCCCCGTCGCAGATTGGACTGCAGGATGTCATGGCTGCCATAGCTTCTTGCCAGGCAACTTTAACTGGCAAGATCGAGGAGGTGCAACTCGATCAGACAGGATTTGGACAAGATCCACACTCATGTGGCTGCAAGTGGAGCAGCGGGTCAGGCAGATGGAGGACACAGTGTCGGAGCATGCTGCCTCCCTGCAAACGCTGCGATCTAAGGTCCGGGCGCTGGAGTACAAAATGGATGATGCTGAGAACCGTAATAGGAGAAACAACTTAAGGTTGGTGGGGCTGCCTGAAGGGGTGGAGGGGAAGTCTCCTACTGCCTTTATGGAAGAGTTACTCCGTTCCCTGTTACCAGCTGCACAATTCTCCTCTCACTATGCTGTGGAGCGGGCTCATAGGATCCCACCATCCCCAAACCATGTGGACTTCCCTCCTCGCACCCTGATATTCCGGATGCTGAACTTTCGGGACAGAGATAAAGTGCTCCGAGCTGCACGGGGGACTGGAGAATTTAAATTTCAAACTGCAAAACTAATGTTTTTACCCAATTTTTCAATGGAAACGCAAAAGCTTTGTCGATCGTTTGATCAAGTGAAAGCTTCGAGCCCGGGCAATACGATATAGTGTGCTGTTTCCTGCTAGGCTCCGGGTCCAGGATGGTGAGTCTGTTCATTTTTTACCTCACCTAGGGATGCTGCTGCATGGCTGGAGACTCTGCCGCCCCGGAGATGATCGGTGTCTTCTTGTTCCTACAGCCTGCTACTGTGTTCATTTGCTGTTGATGCCAACGCACCACAGGATGTCTATTCCGATCTGATTTGGATGTGCAGGGTCTTTCTCTGCCTAATCTTGTGTTCTGATACCATATCCTGCTGCAAATAGATCCCTGTTGTGCTTTATTGATGGTGTGCTATGTGCCATTCTTGTCATGGTCGAGTGATAAACAGAAAAAATTATATTACTGCGCTATCCCAAAGATAATCGTGTATATAGGGTTAAATCTTAAATGAAGTGACAAAAGCTGCAACTGTCAATGTGAGACACACACACTACAAATATCATAAAAAGGAAAGCTCCGCTGTAAATGATTTGTGATCATAAAAAATGATACAACTTTTAAATCACACCATTGAAAATATATAAAGGGTTCTTGCAAAATGGTATCACATCAACATTTATGTTTTCACCAGTGATAAGTGCAAAGAATTGTGGGACTAGGGTACATAGCAAGATGCGCACGTAGCAAAATCCACTCAGATAGGTTAGTTGAAAAAAGCCCACTTATAGGCAATTGTATAGAAGGTGACTTTGTAATCTTCCTGTCAGCAAAGACATGCAATTTCAACACTCGGAGGGGTGTGATGGGGTGCAATGAAAGAGTGCCTCCACCCACGAAAATACTGCCGCTTACCAGCTCCTTAGATCCCCTGTTTAAGGAGATCATACACGCCTGTGGCTCTTAAACCCCAGCTTCGGATCTTTCAAAGCTAAAGGGGCTCCTCAGACTCTCCACGTAAGATGTCATCACATGTGGTAGAAGTATGTTCATTCACCATGAAAGGACATGAGAAGTTCCATAGCGTAACACATTTTTAAAATTTTATTGGTATAAAAAAGTAATACACTTACAGTTGTACAGGAAAAGTAAAGCGATATAAAGCGATGGATTAAAAACAAAACCACGAGCCGGCCGGCTCTCGTATGCTGCCCGTAGCTTCCGGGACTAGCGCGGTATGTGGTGACGTCAGCACGCCGCTCCTCCCTACGCCGTTTCATCACAGATGACGTCTTCCAGGGGCACCTGGAAGACCTGTATTTACTGCACAAGATCTGCTAGTTGCCCTGCTTGCTTGAGGGACTGTTGCTGGACTTTGATGCTCTATTGACTCCTGTGACAAGAACTGAAGCAGAAGGATCTACCAAAGGAGTGGGACTGTCGCCTGTCCTGTTTCTGCTGTTGAATGTGTGGCCTGAATAGCCTGCTCTATTTCACGTTATAAAACCTCGAGACTGCACCCCTGGGTTCTCCAGGAGAATAAAATTTGCTTTTCTGCCAGCATCTCTGTCAGGAAGTGCTGGGGCCTCTGATTGTTGTTCTCAGCTCATTGAGATACACGTCCTCCCTGTTTAATTGACTTCAGTTACGGTTGGGTTCAGGGGATACATGCATTGCTTACCTTTGTTGGGAATGCGGGGTGGGGGGTGGTTTGTACTGCCATTGCAGTACTTTTGGGGAAGTTTCTTGTTACTGATTAGGGCTAGTCCCCGTGAGGTGCCTGTTGCCCTCGTTAATAATTTTGATGACATGACATGCCTAACCTTTCTTATTTCTAGGTACATTGCACTGGGGAATGGGGAGCTGGTGGGGGTACTATCTGCTTCCTGGGTCGGCACACTCCTTGTTCCCTTTTGCCCTGCCCAACTTCTCATTTTGATAGACCACCATGGCCCAGCTTAAAATACTCTCCTAGAACGTCCGTGGTCTAAATTAGGCCATTAAGAGGTCCCTGGTGTTTCAGTATCTACAGGGGGCTGCCCCACATATATGCATCCTACTGGAGACGCATATGACGGGCTTGTGACAGACCTAGCCGGGAGAGAGACTTTTGGAGGGGACTGTATGCTAGCCTCTTGCCGATCGATCGTGGGCCCTTGCATTTGGGGGAATGGTGCTCTTTGTGAGCTGTATGCCTGGGGACCCTTGAGGTGGTATTACTGTGGATTCGGTCCTGGTTCCCCAGGACACACAGACTCTGGGGACCCTGGATTTGCCATATTGGAATAGTGGCTGATTCATAATGCTGGGACAGATACTGTTAGGAGATGCTGATGTAAATTCCAGCACCTGTCTGTCTGTTGTCTGCTAAAAAGTGTATTGTAAATAAGTCTCTAGTATGGGATCTAAGAGTCATTAGATCCCCATTGTTGTTTGTGTTAATTAACTCTGCTATTGTGAGAATGTTGATTGGATGTTCTGAACTACAAGATGGCCAGTCTGGCCTAAAGGTCATGTGTGAGTCATCTAGGCTGTCTAAAGGGATTAGTTAATTAGCTCATGTTAATTAGGTTAATTAGGTTAATTAGGTTACAGCTGTATTGTTAGGGTAATATGAGCACCTCCTCTTTTATTGTATAAATCAGACTGTATTCCTGTCAATAAAGTAAGATCCTGTTTGAACTTACATACAGCCTGCCTGGTGTTTGTTCTGAGCTATCACAACTGGGTTAGAACGGCACATAGCTGAAGTTCTAATCCCGGAGCATTGGATGACCGAACCATCAGACGTTGCAATCTGATTCAATAGCTGCAGAGGAGTGTGCAAAGGGGCTCGTTACATTGGTTGGCAGCCGTGGAATTTGCTCTCCAGTTACTGGGACACTCCAAACCAGCCTGCAGGAGAGCCACGCTGAAAGATTTACTTGAGAGCCGTGGAGGGAACGGTGGGATCGTGCTTCCTTGCCGTGAACACATCCAAACCATCACCTGGATCCAAGGTCCAGATAGCAGGAGAGGAGAGATACCAGCCACCATGGATGAGGAATTCAGAAGGAGGTTGCGAGAAAAGCAGATACAGCACAGAGGACCAGTATCAGAGCAGGTCCTGCTAGGATGGTTTGATTCTATACGCTGTGAACTCTGGAAGGAATCGCTAGCCCGTGAGCAGCGACACCAGGGAAAAGTTCTCGCCTCCATCCATGTGAGGTACTGGTCGCAGTATGAAGTGCGAATGCTGTTTTTGGGGGAACAGCCGAAACAGGAGTGGACAGCCGAGTTAAGCAGGCTGATCCGGGCAGAAATTCGGTTGGACGAGATCTACAGAGCCCTCCAGTGGTATGTAGCCCAAGTGTGCCCGTGGACAGCGGATGACAGCCCCACGGAAGGCTTTGACTACGATGGCCTGGGATTGTTGTACTGGAGGCTGTCCAGGGACCCTGACTTTGGGAGTGATCGGGAGTTGCGTTTGGAGGAAATAATGGAGCACAGAGAGCGAAGACTGAATGTCTCAGAAGTGCACTGGGCACAGGAAGATTTGGAGTTTCTGGCCGTTCAGGAATGGGAGCTGGAGATCGCCTACAAACAGTTGTTAGACTCTGCTCAGCAGCAGGGTGGTGCTCCCTTTGCCTGGGACTATCAGGAAATACCAGTTGACAACTCTGAAATCCTGGCTGAAGAGTTGACAATGTGGCAGAGTAACAGTGTGCTTTGCCAACCTGCCCCTGCAGCTATGGAGGCGGAGGTCTTATGGCGGATGCAGCAAGTACTGACTGACCTTGATGAACCTGTTTCTGCATTGGATGATCTTGGATGGAGGAATGTGCCTGTCCAGCAGAATGCCAGAGAATCGGCAGTGGAAAATCTGAAGATTGCCATCCCCAAACCTGAAGTGCTGACAACAGGGCAGAGTTCTGCTAACCTCTGCCCAGCACTGATAGCATCTTCTGGGTACCACGGAGAGGAGATGGTGAACCTTTATCCCCAGACACCAGTTGCAGAGACAGGGGATTTGATAGACTTTTCTGCTGAGGAAGAACAACCTGGTGAGCCTCCAGCAGAAGAAGAGCTGTTATTAGGGCCAAACTTCACTGTGCTCTGCCCAGCACCAACAGAAGTATCTGTGAAGTTACAAGGAACTTCCCCAGCTGAAGCGCTGGCAACCGGACAGAGGGTCCAAGATCTCTGCCCTACACCTGCGGCGGTTCCGGAGGCTCAGGGTGAGAAGGAGGTGGTCACTTCCCAGCAGCAGATCAGGATACAGGGGGAGAAGGGAGAGGAGGTGTTCGTCGTCCCTCCCCAACAGTTAGCCGGAGCAGACGGTGTGGGGTTTCCAGCAGAAGGGCTGGCAACAGGGCCGAGTACTGCTGGACTCTGCCCTCAACTTACAGAGGATGGATTTCCTGTGAAGGTGGATGGGACTTCAGTCTCCACCTATATACCCCAGGGATGCTGGGCAGTCGGCCCAGATCCCCAACAGCATGACGGAGTGAGCCGAGACACCCTGTCTTCTCTCCAGTGGCAGAAAGGACTCCAGGGAGAATGGCCAGTCCAGGCCTCTCCCCAGCGGCAGATATGTTCTCTGAGAGAGGCAGAGTTTGGCTGGGTGAATAATACTCTGGAACAATTTGTTTGGGGTACTGTGTGGGTACAGGCATTAGAGGACTGGAACTACTGACTAACTTCGGAGTCAACCCGTCTGGGGTCTCCGCCTGTGTTAGTCTCCTGCCGAAAGGGGAGAAATGTGACAGACCTAGCCGGGAGAGAGACTTTTGGAGGGGACTGTATGCTAGCCTCTTGCCGATCGATCGTGGGCCCTTGCATTTGGGGGAATGGTGCTCTTTGTGAGCTGTATGCCTGGGGACCCTTGAGGTGGTATTACTGTGGATTCGGGTCCTGGTCCCCCAGGACACACAGACTCTGGGGACCCTGGATTTGCCATATTGGAATAGTGGCTGATTCATAATGCTGGGACAGATACTGTTAGGAGATGCTGATGTAAATTCCAGCACCTGTCTGTCTGTTGTCTGCTAAAATGTGTATTGTAAATAAGTCTCTAGTATGGGATCTAACAGTCATTAGATCCCCATTGTTGTTTGTGTTAATTAACTCTGCTACTGTGAGAATGTTGATTGGATGTTCTGAACTACAAGACGGCCAGTCTGGCCTAAAGGTCATGTCTGAGTCATCTAGGCTGTCTAAAGGGATTAGTTAATTAGCTCATGTTAATTAGGTTAATTAGGTTACAGCTGTATTGTTAGAGTAATATGAGCAGGAGGTCTGCACCTCCTCTTTTATTGTATAAGTAAGACTGTATTCCTGTCAATAAAGTGAGATTCCTGTTTGAACTTACATACAGCCTGCCTGGTGTTTGTTCTGAGCTATCACAACTGGGTTAGAACGGCACATAGCTGAAGTTCTAATCCCGGAGCATTGGATGACCGAACCATCAGACGTTGCAATCTTATTCAATAGCTGCAGAGGAGTGTCGGGAGAGTGGAACTGAGCGAGCAAAGGGGCTCGTTACAGGGCTCTAGAGTCCTCGCCTTGCGAAGATCGTGGGTAGGGGCCTCATATTACTCTAGTTATGCCCGGGGGGTGAGTGTCCTCATTCGGAGGTCACTGCCATTTCAACTTCTGGAGGTGCGCACAGACCCAGGGGGCAGATATGTGATCCTACATCTTCTTATACATGAAAAACGTTTAGTAATTGCTGGAGTGTATCTGCCCCCCCCCTGCTCAGGCACAGGTATTATATGATATAATGCAAATTATCCTTGACTGTGACACTCCTGCTTTATATATATTTGGTGATTTTAACATGGTCTCCTCCCATGAACTGGATAGGCTCCACTCCGCGACTAGGACATCTTTGGATCTTCCTCGGTGGGCGGAGACTTACCTATTGACGGATGTCTGGAAGCATTATCACCCTCATGCCCGGGAATATACATGTCTTTCCACCACTTATAAACACCTCTCCCGAATAGACCTGGTGTTTGCTTCTTTTACAGCCCTTCAATGGGTTGGAGAGGTGCATCACCTTTCTAGAGGAATTTCAGACCACGCTCCTGTGTGTTTAACACTATCCCTAGCTGAATCCCCGGGCATGCGGCTATGGTGTCTCTCCAGGTACTGGGCCCTAGACACCGGGATTAGGGAGGGGATGACCGAGGCTATTTGTACCTACTGGACCCTTAATCGCAATTCGACCAGCCCTGGTGTAATGTGGGATGCTTTTAAGGCTTGGGTTAGGGGGGAATATATTTCGCGTATCTCTGCAGTGCAGAGGGAGGCAGCCAAATCCCTGGCTAACTTAGAAGCGGATGCGGAGAGGAGGGAGCGAGAATATGTGAGCTCCCCCACTGAAACCACCTACTATGCCTGGCAGAAGGTGCTTAGGGAACTTTCTCTATACCGAGTTGAACAGACGAAGAAATCCTGCCCAGAGAGTGTTTGAATTTGGGGATAAAAATGGCCGTCTGTTAGCCTGGCTGGCCAGAGGACAGACATCTTCCACTCATATTGCCGGTATTCGGGATGGGGGAGGCCAACTGATCACATCCCCAGAGGATATTAATGATAGATTCTCTCAATTCTACCAAGAAGTATACTCCTCGAGGAATCGCTACTCTTCAGCGGATCTTCAGGACTATCTCGACGGTATTGCCTTCCCTACGCTGGCGAAAGAGTATAGGAAAAATCTAGAAGCAGATATTACCCTGGAAGAGGTTCAGGCTGCTATAGTGGGACTGCAAAGTGGTAAGACCCCAGGAGTAGACGGTCTTCCTACGGAATTTTTTTCCCAGCATATAGAATTGTTGGCCCCCCGGCTAACAGCCCTCCTGGCTGAATTTGCCAGAGTGCCCTGCCTGACTCTATGGCAGAGGCCGTCATTGTGTTGGTTCCCAAGCCCGGTAAGGATCCTCTGGAATGCGCCTCCTATAGGCCTATTTCCCTGCTAAATGTGGATGCCAAGGTCCTAGCAAAAATCCTTGCATCCCGCTTATCCACTGTTATCTCTGACCTAGTTCATGTGGACCAAACTGGGTTTATGACAGGTAAGGGCACCGACATCAATATTCGACGGCTCTATCTGAACCTGTCCCTGACCCATGACCGGGAGGGATCTCGTGTAGTGGCCTCCCTGGATGCCGAAAAGGCATTTGATTCTGTGGAATGGGACTATCTCTGGGAGGTCCTACACAGGTTCGGGTTTGGTACCAAGTTTATACACTGGGTTCGGATGTTGTATGGGGGGCCTAGGGCGCGAGTTCGCACTAATAACCGGGTCTCTGATCCTTTCCCGTTGTTTAGGGGTACTCGGCAGGGGTGTCCCCTCTCTCCCGGCCTTTTTGCTCTAGCCTTGGAGCCCCTGGCGATTTCGGTCAGGGACTCCCAGGCAATTTGTGGGCTGCAGATTGGGAGGCTCGAGGAGAAGATATCCCTGTATGCCGACGATGCCCTATTGTACCTGAACGATGCAGGGCCCTCGCTCTCGGCTGCCCTTGAAACGTTTAATGTATTCGGAACGTTTTCGGGGGTTAAAATTAACTGGTCAGTCATCTTCCCATTGGACGATCGGGCAGCTGTCCTGGCCGAGCCATCTCCCTTACGCTGGGTAACTGAGTTTAAGTACTTGGGGGTAGTGGTTTCAAGGGATACAACGCAGTTCTATGCCCGTAATATTCTTCCTCTGCTGGCCCCTTTCAAGGAACGATGTGTGACGTGGGCGGGCCTCACCTTCTCCTCGGGCATATTAATATTTTTAAAATGATTCTATTACTGAAATTCAATTACTTGTTTAGAAACAGCCCAATCTGGATACCAGCCTCCTTTTTCAGAGAAGTTGATAGGTGTATTAGTACATTTATCTGGAGAGGAACCATTCCAAGACTGGCCAAATCTACGTTGCACCTCCCCGCACAGTTGGGGGGCCTTGCACTGCCTAATCTCCAAATCTACTATTGGGCTGCTGTACTGGTGACGGCGTACTGGTGGTTTGAGGGGACACGCGCCAATGCAGCGGTCTGTCAAGAGGTGGCTTCTCTGGGTTCGTTGCAGGACCTACAGAACCTGCCATACAGGGGGGCCGGGGCATACTGAATGGTATTGATTCCTACAAAAACTACGCTCCGGGTCTGGGTGTCGGCCAGGCAATGATTTGCTCAGGAGACACGCTGGTCTCCGGTACAGCCTCTTTGGGGAAATCCTGCTCTGGCACATTTCAAAACAATCCCTGACCCTCAGGTTTGGGCTAGGTTTGGTATAAAAACTCTGCCAGGTGATACGTTGCTATCATATGCTCAGCTTTTCACTTGCCAGGGTGGATGTTTTTCAGATATCTCCAACTGCAGCATGCTGCCAGAGCCCAGTTTCCCTATAGGCCCATACTCAAACTAGACCCTGTTGAGGAGATTCTTTCACAGGAGAGACTCCAGAAACCACTCTCTGTACTATATGGGACCTTGCTTAGGACTGATTCCCCCAAGATTGATAAATTATGGGACTTATGGAAGGCTGATATTCCCTCCTTGGATAGAGAAGACTGGGTGGACTCTTTAGAGCAGTGCCCTAGGTTGGTCGTCTCATCACGGGACAAGCTGATCCAAGCGAAACTATTACATAGGGTTTATTACACGCCAGCCAGGCTTCACAAAATCTATCCAACCAGGGACCCCCATTGCCCATGATGTTTGGTCCAGATAGGTACTTTCCTTCATATGTTATGGGACTGCCCCAAGATACAGGCCTTCTGAAGGGAGGTGTTTGATATGATTAACGTTAAATTGGAGCTGTCGCTCCCCATGACACCAGAGCTGGCCCTCCTGGGAATCCATGATGACGACCAGAGGTCTCATCACAGCAAATTGCTGATCTCGTATTTATTATATTACGCAAAAATATTAATCGCTTGTAAATGGTCATCCCCTGCTATTTCTACTAAGTCCTCCTGGCTATCCATCATCGACGCTGCATTACCACTATACAAGTTAACCTATCTTAGTCGCGGATGCCCCTGGAAGTTTGAAAGGGTGTGTCAGACATGGATTTCACCATAGATGGGAGAATCCTAACTGCCACAGGTGGTACTGCATCCTGATTACGGCTCTAGTTTAGTTCCTCTCCCCCATATATACACTTATTCCCCCCAATACTGGAGTTTTGTACTTATTTCCTGGGCCTTTATTGACTGCCCCTGCCCCTGAAGGTGCACCGGTTATGTTTATCTCCACTGCTTTATCATCGCTCTGTCTGGTACCATGAACTGTTGTTCGATGAATGTATGAATGATTGCTTTGTAGTGTCATGTCATTTAGACTCATTCAGCCGCCTTTTCCTTGTTATGTGAATTATCCTTCAATAAAGAAAATCTGATTGTTAAAAAAAATAAATAATCCCCTTCCTATGACCATCCTGGACTATATTTTTAAGGAATTTTTTATATTTGTCTACTGGATCTTTGTTTAGGATAGTGTATGTATTCCTATCTGATAATAGGAGCTCCATCTCCTTCAGGTAATTATCCTTTTTGAGGACAACAATCCCCCCTCCCCTTGTCCGCTGGTTGTATGAGCTCTTTCCTCTTACACAGGGAAGCAATCCCTTCTTCATTCTTTTTTACACATTCCTTCTTAAAATTCACCTATTGCAAGTCCTGTAAAACCAGTTCCTTAAATACAGTAACACTGGGAGCTGGTTTACCAGGAGGGTTGAACAGGGATGCATTTCTTAGTCCTGTTCCTCTTACTTGGGGCCTTTGAAGGGGCCCCTTTGAAGACGTCACGCATGACGAAACATGTAGGGCATGGCTACGCATTGTACGCCATCACGGAGTTCGCCCTATGTTATGCACGGGTGTTCGTTTTTTCTTATGCCGGCTTTTAATAAGTTTTAACATTGCATTACGGAGTTTGTCTCTCCGGTTTTTGTTTTTACCAATAAACACAATTCTAATTTACTACACCATTGGAGCCCTCCTCTGCTTTTTTTCACCTATAACCCTTGGGTTAAGTGGGTGTCCCCCCTTCAGGCAGACGATTTGGACCACTCTCGCTTGGATACGCTCTACTCATCAGCTGAGTCGGACGCCATCATCTCACTGTCCCCACAGAGGTCTATATCTGCACGTGTATAAGACCTCGCCAACAGGGAGGTCCACCACTTCGGGTAAGGGTCCACCTTTAATGTTTTTCGGACTCACTGCTTCTATGAGACACATTTTCATATCTGTTTCTCCTCCTTACACCTATATGTGTTGTGGTTTGATGAACTGCGGATTTGCATTCCTACCTTCATGGACCTGATGCACTCTCACTGAACTTTTTCCCTCTATGGAAACAGACTCACAAATATAATATGATTTCACTTATGATTATTTTTGTTGTTTCACTTATTTGATCAAGTATTGAGTACTAGATTTGTTTATGATTTAATTATCGTTTTCTTTATTTCTGCAAATTTGATTGTATTCATTTCAGGACATCCAAATTTATTAAGTATTTATTTATATTCATTTTTAAATAGTATTGGAATATTGTCCTGTCTCCTCTGTGTTTACCCCGTATCTCTGTAATGAGCCATATTGGTTCCTAACGGGTATGTCATACCCCCAAGGGGCTTGTGGGAAATATGGGGGGTCATCTCTATATGGCTCCCTGGGGGGATTCCGCTGTGATCGGTCATCATAGTATCCCCAATGATCCATATCTGATTGTCTAGCGCGGGGATGTGTGTATGGCCAGAATAGTGTGGTTTAGTGGAGGGTAGATGTCTATTGCCCCTCCTACCTGAATTGTGACCTCTCCCTGGATTTTTAGTATGCTGGTGGGTATATGGTGGAAATAAATTGTATGATCCATTGGAAGCGCACTGAACTTTTTTCTTTATACTGTACAAAACCTCACGTTCAAGGTTTTTTGGTTGCAGCACTCTGGGTTATTTATGTTTCATATGTTTGCGATTTTGTGTGTTTTTTATGCACTTTTAAAGTTGGGGGTAGCGCGGAACGTTTGTCATATATTGTCCCAAAGTGTTATGGTTTCCCGTTAGGGTTAGGGTTTCCCATGAGGGTTAGGGGGTTATGCTTAGGGTTTTCCCCTTGAAGAACAAGTTTAGGGGTATGGTAAGTGTTATGGTTTCCCGTCAGGGTTAGGTTTAGTGCTTCCGGTTAGGGTTTCATATTAGGGTTAGGGGTTATGGTTAGGGTTTTCCCCTTGAAGAACAAGTTAGGGTTAGGGTTTCTGGTTAGGGTTAGGGTTTCCCATTAGGGTTAGGGGTTATGGTTAGGGTTAAGGTTTTCCCCTTGAAGAACAAGTTAGGGCTAGGGTTTCTGGTTAGGGTTAGGGTTTCCAGTTAGGGTTTCTCATTAGGGTTAAGGGGTTATAGTTAGGGTTAGGGTTTTCCCCTTGAAGAGCAAGTTAGGGTTAGGGTTTCCGGTCAGGGTTAGGGGTTAGGGTTTCCCATTAGGGTTAGGGGGGTTATGGTTAGGGTTTTCCCCTTGAAGAACAAGTTAGGGTTAGGTGTCCGGGTTAGGGTTAGGGTTAATTAAAAATATTTTAAAAATTGCAATTAAAATTTGCATAAAAAAGACAAAATAAATTAATAAAAATAAATAAATTACACATACAGCTTTTAAAAAAAATAAACAAAAAATTCTAATAATCAATTGCAATTTAAAAATGAAATATACTGTATTTATCGGCGTATAACACGCGCCGGCCTATAACACGCATCCCAAGTTTAGGAGGGAATTTTAAGGAAAAAAATGTTTTAAGGAAAAAAACTTACATTTAAATGCCCATCAATGCAGCCTTGCACAGCGTCCATCTGCATGCTTGTCCAGTGTCATTTGCAGCCTTGCAGTCATTTGCAGCCTTGCAGTCAACAGCCTTGGGGTCATTTGCAGCCTTGCAGTCATTTGCAGCCTTGGTGTCATTTTCAGCCTTATCAGTGTCCATTTGCAGCCTTGCAGCTTTGCCAGTGCCGATCTGCAGCTTTGTCTGTGTCCTTTTGCAGCCTTGCCCAGGCTGCAGTTAAACTGCAGTGACATGTCAGTGTCACTGCAGTTTGAAAATGGCGCTGCCGGCGCCGAAATACACAGAGCCGGTCCTCGGCTCTTCTCGGCGGCTCTCGTTTACTTTCGGCCACTTTTGGCTCCACTCGTAGTCCCACCCGGGATGGGCGTGACTGTGAGCGGAGCTAGCCGAACCTACACTCGGCTAGGTTCGGGCGGCGCTCGAGTGAAGCCGAAAGTGGGCGAGAAGAGCCGAGGACCGGCTCTGTGTATTTCGGCGCCGGCGGATTTTCAAATCGCGGTCGGCGATCGCTCCGCTAAATCAGCGGGGGTTCGGCGTATAACAGGCACCCGCGATTTTCCCCTGATTTTAAGGGGAAAAAAGTGCGTGTTATACGCCGATAAATACGGTATTTAATAAATTGCAATTAAACTTTGCATAAAAAAGACAACATAAATAAATAAATAAAAAATGTAATTACATATACAGCTTATAATAAAAAATAAACAAAACATATACTAATCAATTGCAATTAAAAAATTAAATATATTACAAAAATTGCATTTTTTTCCTCACATATGCTCATTATGGGATCCATAGTAAAAGCACTGAAATTAGTAGATAGTAGATACAAGTACACTGCTGCTCTCTCAGCTGCTGCTACTCACTCTGGTCTCACAGAACGGCTGAAATAGTTAAAGCGGGGTTCCACCCAAATTTTGAACAATATCTGTATGCATTCTCTTCCTTGCCTAGATGCTGACATGCCATTTAAAAAAATTTAAATCGCCATAATTACCTTTTATTTTTCTATTCTTCTTTGCACTTCCTGGTTCTCCTCCCGTGGGAGTAGGCGTGTTTCTAGCCTCTCCCAGACTCCTGGGAGCTAGTCTCAGGCTTCCCAGGATGCCACTGAGTATGTGCGGGAATGAGCGGTGAATGCTGGGAGCACAGCATTCACCACATCCAGGAAATAAATGCTTGTGGGCTTCAAATGCCCACAATGAAGATGGAAACGCCTGCAGTGAATAATATAAGTTATTCTTTCCGACGAAATCTGACACAGACGGACATATTACACACAATATGTGAGTATGTAATGCTGAGAAGAAAAGTTTGTGAATGAACTCAAAAAAAAAAAAACGATAGATAGGTGGACCCCCGCTTTAAATAATACTGTTTTTTGGGTTTTGGGAGGGTCCTGTGATGTTATCTTAAATAAGGCCTAACTCCTAGGCGCAAAGGTGGCAAAACACGGCAAAACGTGGCATGCAAACGCGGCAAAACGGGCGTTTTTAAACGCCGATTTGAAGCTGTCAAAAAATTTGTTCAGAGGAGGTTGCTACAGCGTCCCGTGTACATTAAGCCTTACTAGAAGTTTTGAGGTTTTATTTTTACACCCCCTACAGTCTACAATGTAGCAGAAAAAGTAGAATACTTTTGCCTGAATGTTTTCTTATATTTTATCAAGCCCCTAAGGGGATGTTGGACTCTCTCCCTATGGGATTGGGTTTGGGAGTGTGTTACTCACTTGCTTATATTTTGTCTCAGCAGCTGAAGTCCTCCATTTGGATCTCACAGAGAATGTTGCTGATCTTTTAAGGTTTTTAACAAACTAATTTATGTGTTTTCTCCCCAATTCCAGATCCTAAAAGTTTGGAAAGATCTAAAACTAAAGTCAGGTGACATGTGGATTGTTAAGAGACATTTATACAGTCAGGTCCATAAATATTGGGACATCGACACAATTCTAACTTTTTGGCTCTATACACCACCACAATGTATTTGAAATGAAACAAACAAGATGTGCTTTAATTGCAGACTTTCTGCTTTATTTTGAGGGTATTTACATCCAAATCAGGTGAACGGTGTAGAAATTACAACAGTTTGTATATGTGCCTCCCACTTTTTATGGGACCAAAAATAATTGTTATGGCAGCTAACGGCTGCCATAACAATGTTATCCCCCGGTGAGCTCACCAACACCAAAAGACGCGGAAGGTCAAGGAAAACTACTGTGGTAGGTGACCGAAGAATTCTTTCCCTGGTGAAGAAAACACCCTTCACAACAGTTGGCCAGATCAAGAACACTCTCCAGGAGGTAGGTGTATGTGTGTCAAAGTCAACAATCAAGAAAAGACTTCACCAAAGTGAATACAGAGGGTTCACCACAAGATGTAAACCATCGGTGAGCCTCAAAAACAGGAAGGCCAGATTAGAGTTTGCCAAACAACATCTAAAAAAGCCTTCACAGTTCTGGAACAACATCCTATGGACAGATGAGACCAAGATCAACTTGTACCAGAGTGATGGGAAGAGAAGAGTATGGAGAAGGAAAGGACCTGCTCATGATCCAAAGCATACCACCTCATCAGTGAAGCATGGTGGTGGTAGTGTCATGACATGGCCATGTATGGCTGCCAATGGAACTGGTTCTTTTTTTATTTATTGATGATGTGACTGCTGACAAAAGCAGCAGGATGAATTCTGAAGTGTTTCGGGCAATATTATCTGCTCATATTCAGTAAAATGCTTCAGAACTCATTGGACGGCGCTTCACAGTGCAGATGGACAATGACCCAAAGCATACTGCGAAAGCAACCAAAGAGTTAAGGGAAAGAAGTGGAATGTTATGCAATGGCCAAGTCAATCACCTGACCTAAATTCCGATTAAGCATGCATTTCACTTGCTGAAGACAAAACTGAAGGGAAAATGCCCCAAGAACAAGCAGGAACTGAAGACAGTTGCAGTAGAGGCCTGGCAGAGCATCACCAGGGATGAAACCCAGCATCTGGTGATGTCTATGTGTTCCAGACTTCAGGCTGTAATTGACTGCAAAGGATTTGCAACCAAGTATTAAAAAGTGAAAGTTTGATGGATGATTGTTAATCTGTCCCATTACTTTTGCCATAAAAAAGTGGGAGGCACATATACAAACTGTTGTAATTCCTACACCGTTCACCTGATTTGGATGTAAATACCCTCAAATTAAAGCTGAAAGTCTGCAGTTAAAGCACATCTTATTCGTTTCATTTCAATTTCATTGTGGTGGTGTATAGAGCCTAAAAGATTAGAATTGTGTCGATGTCCCAATATTTATGGACCTGACTGTATATAAGGAAATGTTTGGAGACTCAATACAGCATCTATTTTAGGTACAGTTGTGCAAAACTTGAAGCAAAAGTCACCTGGATCCGCACCAGACACCGCAAAAATGACTAAATTAAAGTAATCTCTGTGATTTGTTTCCCTCTTGCAATCACAGTCTAAGGTACTTTTTGATTCGATTACTTTAATTGTAAGGCACTGATGTGAATGTACAATATATATGTAAAGCACTGCGTAAATTGACGGCGCTATATAAGTACCTGAAATAAATAAATAAAAATAAATACAGCGATCCGTGCTATAAAAATGCATTGATTACTGTATAAATGTGACTGGCAATGAAGGAGTTAACCAGGAGGGGGCGCTGTAGGGTTAATCATGTTGCTAGGGAGTGATTCTAACTGTGGGGGAGGGGACTCACAAGGGGAGGAGACCGATCGGTGTTCCTTTGTACAAGGAACACACCATCGGTCTCTTCCCATCTGACAGGACGTGGATCTGTGTGTTTACACACACAGATCCACGGTCCTGCTCAGTTACCGGGCAATCGGGGGTGCCCGGTGGACATCACGGCCGCGGGGCACGGGCACCAGGACCCGAGTGACACAGGCGTGTGCGCCCCCTGGGGGACCTGGAATGGCCGCCGTCATATGCCCAGGATAACAGCTGCACCGTCCCGCCATCATATGACGGTGGGTGGGCAGCAAGTGGTTAAAAGTGCCACATCCAGTATTCAAGACAGAGAAGGGAGTTCCCCTAAATGGACTTTTAAGGCAACTAATAGTATTATATAAAGATATACAAGAGTAATATAATAACAATAAATTTTATTAGTAATTAACCACCTCAATACAGGGCACTTTCACCCCCTTCCTGCCTAGGCCATTTTTCAGTTTTCAGCGCTGTCGCACTTTGAATGACAATTGCGCGGTCATGTTACACTGCACCCTAATGAAATTTTTATCCTTTTTTTCCCCACAAATAGCCCTTTCTTTTGGTGGTGTTTGATCACTTCTGCGGTTTTTATTTATTGCGCTATAAATAAAAGAAGAGGGACATTTTTAAAAAAACACAATATTTTTTACTTTTTGCTATAATAAATATCCAATTTTTTTTTCTTTTTTTTAAAACAAATTTTTTCCTCAGTTTAAGCCGATATGTATTCTTCTACATATTTTTGGTAAAAAAAAATCGCGATAAGCGTATATTGATTGGTTTGCACAAAAGTTATAGCGTCTACAAAATAGTGGATAGATTTATAACATTTTTATTATTATTTTTTTTTTTTTTACTAGTAATGGCGGCGATCTGCGATTTTTATTGTGACTGCGATATTGAGGCGGACATATCGGACACTTTTGACACATTTTTGGGACCATTCACATTTATACAGCGATTCGTGCTATAAAAATGCATTGATTACTGTGTAAATGTGACTGGCAGGGAAGGGGTTAACACTAGGGGGCGATCGAGGGGTTAATGTGTGTCCTAGGGAGGTGATTCTAACTGTGGGGGGAGGGGACTGACTGGGGGAGGTGACCGATCGGTGTCCCTATGTACAAGGGACACACCATCGGTCTCCTCTCCTCTCTGACAGGTCGTGGATCTGTGTTTACATACACAGGTCTACGGTCCTGCTCTGTTACCCGGCAATCGCAAGTGCCCAGCGGACATCGCGGCCGCCGGGCGGGAGGGCGATTACGTCATATGACGTCCGCCCAGAACAACAGCTGCCTCGTCCCGCCGTCATGATATAAAATTGAAATGAAACATTGATTTATCTGAACACAGTCAGTTAATGTCACCATACAAAGGGGTTATATGAAGAGATCTCCTTACACCAAACGCGTTTCGGGATACAGTTTAGTCCTTCTTCAGGGGTGCAGAGGAAGGAGGAATTCATCTGAAGCATAATTAAACAATATAATCAGTATCTTTAAGTGGAACATTCACCAACATGAAATACATAGTTAAATGTTAGACTGTTGCGGTAATCCACTTACATAGTATTGAATGGCGAGATCATTTTTAATATTTCATTATGTAGCATTAAAAAGTGTAGACAAGCAGCACGAGGTAATTGTGCCGGTGGGGTTGCTATCTCAAGGCAAGAGGGCATCAGAGGGGTCTAGAAAGACTCTGTGTTGCCATCCTCAAAGGGGTAGGAGTCTCCTTACATTCCAAGGCAACAGAACGGCCAGAAGATTATACTGGGGCCTGCAGGTACTTTTATTCAGTCTACCATACATGTTTTGAGCAGCTAATATTATGATTTTTGACATATCTTTTACCTTGAGTCACAATCCGGTACACCTCTCTCATTTCCAGGGATTTCCATTTTCTGGCCCCAGTATACTCTTCTGGCCATTCTGCTGCCTTGGAATGTAAGGAGACTCCCACCCCTTTAAGGATAGCAACACCGAGTCTACTTTCTAGACCCTTATGATGCCCTCTTGCCTTGAAATAGCAACCCCTTTGTAAGATAAATCAGCAGCTAACACAAGCAAGGCCTAATATACATGTGCAGCAGATTTTACCACCCTTCGAAAAATGATCTGCAGTGAATTGCTTTTTAGAGGGAGTTGAAAGACAACTCGGTGGAGAAATTTTGCCTTTTGATTGCCTATTTTAATCACTGAAAGCCCACGGCAACAGCATGCATTACACTCGCAACTATGGAGCAAGTCCCATTTAATTGAATGGTCCACATTTGGCAGCGCTTTCCCCGCTAAACACAACATGTTTAATACATCATACCACATTGTGACTGCCACTGGCCATGGTAACTTGTTGCTTGGTGGTGAGGACATAGCTCCCAACTGTCCCTGATTTTAAGGGACTGTCCCTGATTTGGAACAAAGTCCCTCTGTCCCTCTTTCCTCTTCATTTGTCCCTCATTTTGGTCTGATCTATATAGTTGTATATAAAATGCACTTTTTATCTTTCAAAAAGTGTTTCCCAGTGCTAAACATTTCATCCAATTTCTACATTGCTGCATTTGTAAATTTACAAAGCCAGTATAAAAGAAAAATAGTGATAAAAAAAACACTTGTGGGTTTAACTAATAATTTCTTTTTGTATAATTCTCCTTTTAAGGGGGTGTGGCAAGGGGTGTGTCCTATGCCTACATACTTTTGCTAATAGGTGTCCCTCGTTCCCCTCTCAAAAAAGTTGGGAGGTATGGGTGAGGGGACAGTAACGTGGAACACAGAACAACCACTATTTTTTCCCGCCCCTTGGCTACAAGTGTGACCGAGGCCTAAGAGTCCATCCAAACTAACCACTGAGTTATAATGCCAGTGGTTGGTGTGTGGTACAGTCCAGCGGGATCAGCACAGCATGGATGCACTGATCTTGTCACATCACAGTGTGATGTTTTTTTTTATTAACTTTATTAAAATGTCATAGAGACATTTCAAAAAGTTCAGTTAGCTGCCATGTGGTGTGAGGCGGTGGATTGCCTACACTGCGCTGTGCAAAATACCTAAAGAAGTGTAAAATAGCACAAACAATGTCAGAAACTGAGAGAGAATGTTGCCACGGTGGTATGAGAGCATGCATGTATGGTGTGTGAATTGGAATAAATGAGCTGTTTGTTCTAGGTTTTATATTTTAATTAAAAATATATATATGATAATTTCATAAAAGGTAATGTTTCCCTTATCCCTTTGATCTATGCTTATGGAGATATACAACCTCAATTCCAAAAAAGTTGGGACGCTGTGTAAAATCTACATAAAAACAGAATGCAATGATTTGCAAATCTCATAAACCTATATTTTAGTCACAAACAAAAATATAAAACAAATGTTTACATTGAGAAAATGTACCATTTTAAGAAAAAAATAAGGTCTTTTTGAAATTGATAGCAGCAACTCGTCTCGAAAAAGTTGGGACAGGGCCATGTCTACCACTATGTGGCATCCCCTCCCCCTTCTTTAACAATTCTTTTAAATTACTTTGTAAACATCTGGGAATTGAGGAGACCAGTTGATGGAGATTTGGGAGAGGAATCTCATTTTTGCTTGATGTAGAATTTTAACTGCTCAACAGTTCTGGGTTTTCTTTGTTTTTTTTTTTTTCCTTTCAATATGCACCAAATATTTCCAATTAGTGAAAGGTCTGGACTGCTGGCAGGCTGGCCAGTAAGCACCAGGACTCTTCTATAGTGATACAAATTGAAATTTGTCTGACCACAAAAGAATTTTCTACTTTGTAATAGACCATTTGAAATGAGCTTTGGCCCACAGAAGACATTATTCTGAAATTGTGCGACAAGTTTTAGACCCAGCTTTTCATAGATTGGTGAACCTTTGCCCATCCTTTACCTCTGAAACACTCTGATTCTCTAAGATGCCCTTTTTATACCCAGTCATGTTACTGACCTGTTGCCAGTTAAAGTGGTTGTATACCCTTTTTTTTGTATTTTTACCTACAGGTAAGCCTACAATAAGGCTTACCTGTAGTAAAATGAATATCTCCTAAACGTACGGTTTAGGAGATATTCACTTTGCATGCAGCCGCTGATGTCAGCGTCACATGTCCTGTGAAGGTCCGGCTGAAGGTCCGGCTGACGCTGCTGGACCTTGCCGAAAAGAAGTCTCCCGTGCGCATGTGCGGGAGTGACGACATCGTGGCTCCGACCACTCACAGCGCTGGAGCCGCGAACCCAGAAGACACGCCGAGGGGAAATGTCAGCTCCCTCGGCGTGGACCGGTATCAGCTGCCGACGCCGCGTTCTAAGGTATTTCATAATGAGCTAGTATGCATTGCATACTAGCTCATTATGCCTTTTGCCTTACAGGTTTAAAAAATAAAAATAAAATTTCTGCGGGTATACAACCGCTTTAACCTAATTAGTTGCAAAATGTTCTGATTTGCAAGCTACAGAGGACTGTCTGCCCATGAGCCCCTCTAGACTGGCTGCTGGACTACACTCCTATGAACAGAGCCCATGGACTTGTTCTCTACCCAGGATCTGTGGGTAGAGCATAATTCCTGTGCTGCAATTAATCCATGGTCTCCAGCCATGGATGCTTGAACTGTTCCAAACTGCCTATTTGTGCTAAAAACTGTCTTGTGCTCCCCAGTGGCAAGAATTCAGACTGTTCTAGTCTGACAATACCTGTGCTAAATTATACTTTATGGTCCTCAGCTGTGCACCCATACACTGTCCTAGTCTTCAGCTACTCATGCTATATGTTCCTGCACAGTCTGTACTAGTCAAACTGTTCTTGGGCTACAGCCGCTGATAGAGAAGTGTCCTCTACAAGTTGTGCTTGGTGTTTTGAAATATTCTACACCCCTCTACCCTCTCCTGTTACAAGGTTCTTCAGAAATAAATTACAAAAAGACATCCCCTACAATATAGTAAAGACACATAACAAAACAAGACATCACAAAAAGACATCTCCTAGACCAGGGATCTCCAAACTGTCTAAACAAAGGGCCAGTTTATTGTTCTTCAAACTTTACGGGGGCCGAACTGAGGCCAGCAAGAGTTTTTTTGGTATTAGGGGAAGGAATAGTGCCCCATCATTGGTGTCAGTGTGAAGAATAGTGCCTCATCATTGGTGTCAGTGGGAGGAATAGTGCCCCATCACTGGTGTCAGTGGGAGGAATAGTGCCCCATTGTCAGTGTCAGTGAAAGGAATAGTGCCCCATTGTCGGTGTCAGTGAGAGGAATAGTGCCCCATTATTGGTGTCAGTGGCAGGAACTATGCCCCACTGTTATTGACAGTGAGGGGAATAATGCCCCAAGGGCTGGATAAAAGCATGCACAATTTGGAGACCACTGCCCTAGACTGATTTCTGAGCCAGAATTAATGAACTGTTGCTGTGTACCTGGCTACTTTTGCACTGTTTTGGGAAAGAAACTAATCTAATCTTCAGCAGCCCCTTTGGGGGTGAGCACTACATATAGCTTATTCTTAATGTAGTCTTTAAATAAAACACTAAACCAATGTTTAAATAGCTGTAAAATCCTGATATACTAGAACTCATTTCTGAACCTAAATAAATTACAAAAACTGATAAAAGATAACCCACATTAAATTTGTATTAAACACCGTAAAATCATTTCATTCATTTCTAAAATTCCTGCTTGACTTTCTCTGTGCAGCTGATTAACCTGGCATTGTGCACATAGTCCCAAGCCAGATGAGAGTATTTCATGTGCCGGAATTTAGTAAATTAGACCAGTGTCTCTCAACCTTTTTGCAGTCAAGGCACCCTTTAAAATTGTGCATAATTTCAAGACACCCCATTCTAAAAATATAAAAAAACTAAACTAATAGTTTTACATATACAGAGGTATCCACACATGTAGGACACCCAGCATTAGAGGTGATTTTTACTAAGGCAATATACTTTTGCACACTGATGCTGACTTGCAGGGGTGTTGCTAGGTCTACAAAAGATCTGGGGCTAGAGCCCATAGCAGCGTAGTAAAGAAAGTCATACGCTTGGGCGGGCATACACATGTATATACAGTAATATACGTGTTTGTGTATATATATATATATCTCCCCAGAGAGCCCCCCACTTACATCAGGGTCCACAGAGAGCCCCCTTACATCAGGGTCCCCAGAGAGTCCCCCCATACATCAGGGTCCCCAGAGAGTCCCCCTTACATCAGGGTCCCCAGAGAGCCCCCCTTACATCAGAGTCATCAGAGAGCCTCCCCCTTTCATCAGGGTACCCAGAGGGCCCCCCATTTACATCAGGGTTCCCAGAGAGCCCCTCTCACATTAGGATCCCCAGAGACCCTCCCCCTTAAATCTGGGTCCTTAGAGAGCCTCTGCCTTAAAATCAGGGACCCCAGAGAGCCTCTCCCTTGCATCAGGGTCCCCAGAGAGCCCCCCCCTTACATAAGGGTCCCCAGAGAGCCTCCCCTCCCCTTTGGGGACCCCTGCAGAGACTCGGGGCTATTGGCTGCAGATTCGGGGGGCTATAGCCCCAAAAGCCACCCCCTAGCAACGCCCCTGCTGACTTGCATTCCAGCTGGTCTCTTCTTCCTCAGTTTCTCTCCCACATTCAGCTAGTGTGACTCTGGTGCTGATGGAGAGAGGGGCAGGAGAGGGGCAAACAAGAATGTCCTCAGGTGCCCAACATCCTCCTTATCAACTGCTGACAGCATCAGTTTTTGTGAAGCTGGCAGCTGGGCTACACGTTATCCAGGGTTGTAATGGTGCACAATAAAAGCCTGTGGCATTCTGTTACAAAACAATGCAGGCTTGATCCACCTGTAGGCTTGTTAACAATTTTTAGTCATTCCGCCAATGCACCCCTGAGGAACTCAGAAGGCACCCCGGTTGAAAAAAGCTGAATTAGGGCATACCTAATGCATCACCTGAAATTGGTGGCTTAGCGAATGGCCTGGTGAATGAGGCTAAGGCCTTAGTTAATGAGATGTAGCCCCCTTTTAGTATAGGATGCTAGGTAAATTTAGTTTTTGGCTTACTCTGTAATCAGAGGAGCAATGATCATTCCCCTTGGTCTGATAATGGTTTTACAGGCTAGTCTGATTGTCTCCCCCCTGACTCTGGGAGAAGATTCCAGAGCTTAGGACAGGAAATTCAAATGACTGGCTTGAATATTTACCAAGCTCTGGCTAATCCCTGGGGATGTATGTACAGAATTGGGAGGTGGTAAATAGCCTGAAGCCCTGGGCAGACTCCTCATAAGGGATGAATATGTGAGCTTACCCCTTAACCATTCTTGACTGAATGTTGAACTTCTCTACCAAGGGATCGACTATGAGGAGGTAGCTGCTGAAGGACTTGTGAGTAAAGACCCTGACTGACTCTCTATAGTAACATAATCAGAGAGATTGTCCTCAGCTATGAGACTCTAACTATTCTGCAGCTGCCTTATGGTCCCCAGCTACTTTAACTATTTTGGAGCTACCTCATGGCCCCCAGTATGAGATTTTAACTATTCTGGAGATACCTTAAGGCCCCCAGCTTTGAGACTTTACCTGTTCTGAGGTACCTCAGGGTTCCCAACTGTGAGAACTAGACTGTTCTACCTTTCACATAGAATAGAGTGTCCTCAGTCAACCGACCTTAAGCATTTTGGAGTATTCCATACCCCCTTATGCCTCTCCTGTGAAAATTTCTTCAGCAATAAAAGTTAAAAAGACATCTCCTATACCAGTGATGGCGAACTACATTTTCCATGATGCTCAACTACACTGCAGAGTGAATGAGCATCATGGAAAATGTAGTTCCAAAACATCTGGGGTGCCAAGGTTTGCCATCACTGTCCTATACTGTTTAATGGAGTGAATAAACTATTGCTTGAGTAACCGGTGGCCTGTGCACTGTTTGCAAAGTTAAATTCAGTAGAGTAGCGTAACAGAACAACGTATTTTTTCCCTAATATTAAAGCGGTTCAGTCTCTTGAAAAACAAAAAAGTCAGCAGCTACAAATAAAAGGACACTTATCTGTTCAGGGATCCCGCACCATCCTCACCCAAGCCAGTTCTTCACCAGTCTTTGGGTCCCTAGCACTGGCATTTCTAGTGTGGGAAACCAGCTGTGACTCAGCTGTCCCACTGTGCATGCGTGGGTTGCACAGCACTTTGTGAATGGTCCCGCAGCCTCTTGGGACCTGTGATGTGTCCACAGAGGTTGCAGGTGGGGGGGCATCAGGACAATTTCTGGTGGAATTGCTTAGGCGATCCTGGAGGAAGTAGAAGCAGATATCTGCCAAAATCAAAGAAAAAAACCTCAAGAAAAAAAATAAACCTCCAATATTGTTGGGAGGGAGGTGTGATTCTCAAAAGTTGTAACAGCTCAGCATCATATCTGTATGTGAAATTCATTAAAAATCATATAGTACATATTTTTGACCCTTGGTTACAACTGTATCCTGGCCTGGCTATATCATGGCTATGTACTCTAGTTATGGCTAAACTTCACTACAGCAAGGGTGAGTCTTCTAAGGGAGTGTCTATGAGTGTCAGTGTTACAGATTTACAGTATCTCTAAAGTTATTATAAGTGCTGTAACACGTCTAACTGGTTATATGTAGCCTGAAGAAACCTTTAAAGGAGCCTGTGTAGTGACTCTGCAGAATGTTTACGAATACTGTACTTAAAGCGACATTAAGCCCGGGTTCACACTACAACGGGCTGCGGATCACACAGGAGCGCCGTGTGTCCCTGTTCCCCGTTTCAGGGACGAATCAGGGCTGATTCTATGCCTGAATTGGGCCCTGAAACGGAGCCAAAGATGCACAGCGTCTTTGTGCAGTGCTCTCCGCAGCCGCCCCAGAGATATGTGAACTGGCTCCATAGGGAGCCAGTCACATTCTCCTGCTATGCGAATTAGATGTGCGGAAACGCACATCTAATTCGCATAGATGTGAACCCGGGCTTAAGGATATCCTTATACTCCAAAAATAATCCATACACATCTGCTAATTAATGGCCTTGTAATCTAATTCTCATGGAGTCCTTTCTTATTGTGTTTTTCTGCCACCTTGTAATGTGCTATGTGATCTTCAAAGCCTCCCATTTCCCCCCTTCACTTCAGTTTGTTTGGAATGAGCAGCAGTTGCAGTCATCTGCACTTCTCTATGCACACTACAAATCCCATAGTCCATAGTCTATATGGGGTGAGCAAGAGAGAGTGGTTACATTCCTACATTCAGTGGAAAAAATGAGAATAAATGTAGCCACTCTCTAGCAGGAAGCCAAATTGCAACAGCAAAAGAAAAAAATGGAGATTTGGAGGAGACTGAGAGTGATAGAAGTCAGTTTTGGAGTTAAAGTGGAACTACACTGCATCTGATCACCACAAACCAAAAACACTATTTAATTCTTCTTTAACATTTAAAGAAAACCCCCCATCCACCCATGTTTCCATGCTTTATGCTGTTGGGAAATCTATTTGAAAAACACCCCTTAGCATTTTTGGCATCTTGAGTAAGGGCAGATGATTCATGTAGCATTTACTTCCAGGAATCCATTTGCCCTTAGCTTAAGAATGCATTCAGGAGGGTGTGCTTAGCTGAGAAAACCCCTCCTTCTTTCTAAAGAGTACTGGAACATATGACACAATTTACCTACGCCTGCAACCAGGAAGTAACTGAAGATATGTAAAAAAAAAAATTGAAACAAGTATATTTAATATAAATTTAATATACCCTCCAATCCATTTACTAATGCTATCAGCATAAGGATTAAAAATAGTCAATGTTGACCCTGTGAACATTCCAACCCACCTGACACTCTGGGTTCAGACATCCTTGCAACACCTTTGAGTAATAAGACAACACTCAATATGTTTATATTCTGTTAACGTTTACTGGAATGTTTCAGATAAGATATAGTTGTACAATAAGGGTAATGGCTCAACTGAGCTTTGGTTAACAGCACAAGCTCAGTAGAATGATTCCCCTGGTAAAACAGTTAAGACAGTTGGCAATAACAGGATACGATATCTACATATGTACTATGGAGTACCACTTGAACCTTGCCTGAAAGGATAAGCAAAGTTAAACATAGATTCTGGTAATACTTCTAAACAGTGAAAACCCAGGCCGGCCCGTTTAACCTTTTATCCTAATGAGAGAAAAGCTAAACAAGGATGGCATAAGGGCCCTTTAGGCATCAATGACAGAATGTCCCTGTAAATGACCAAGGAAAGACGTGCAAAGGTGGGCAATTGCCCTCTCACCAATGACCAGGCCGACCAAGCACCTTCCAGATAGCGACTCCCGAATAGATGTCCTGGCTGCAGACCCGCCTGCGATGATCACGGAACACGTATTGTGAGTTAAATAAATAAATGCGTTGCGCTAGAAAAAATTAAAAATAAATATGTATCCAAAGTGTATAATTCAAATACAAAACTGTATGTGACAAATTCAAAAATAAACACCAATAAATAAATAATGAGCAATAAACTCCTAAGTGACAATCCGTGATAAAAAATTAATTATTAAAGTGCAATGTGCATATATAATATCGCTAAAATCAAAGTGCATACATAGAATGTAGAAGTGCACAGTACTTCTGCATATACATCTGTAGCGCTGGTAGATTTACAATCTACCGCAGATTAGGTAAATTTAGTAAATTGTGTGTTGGGAAGGTTAAAAGTTCCAGCTTGGCTGACGTGTGTGCTTCCGTGCTGACCGGTGGGTGTCGTTGTTACCACTAGTCAGTGTTGGAAAGGCAACGTGTCGAAGTGTATAGATGCTCCTCTGTCTCGGAGACAAGCTCGGTGGAGGTGGTCCTCCGAGTTGCATTCTGGGAAGGGGGTATTTATGGGGACAGACGCCATGTTCTAAGGTCGTTTTGCAGCCACCTGCTGGCCCTCCTGGCCGACAGGTATGCGTTAAGGAGCTACCTCGTGGTCCTCCGATCGGGAGGCCCACGATGCTACAGCGCAGGGGTGGGTCCAGAGGCTTGTCTGGGGCCTACCACTGCGGCCGAGGAATGGTCCTGAGCTGTCGGTCCTGTGTGACGAAGCTGGACAGCCGAGGAGATCCCAGGGGAGGACCCGTCTTGGAGAGATCACGCAGCCTGCTGGTCTATAGAGGGGCCTGGTGACTCGGTTGCAGGACGTATCCAAAAGAAGTAATTATACAGCATAGTGTCGCCGGTTCGGCTGAAAGGTTCAAGCACTGTGACTGACTGTTCACTGCAGAAGATCTGATACATCCTGTGGCAGAGGATCGTGCAGATTTACCCCCCCCCCCAATAAGTCTGTGGCAGAGACTTTAGATTCGTGCTGCGTACTGGCTGCTAGACCGGTGAGAGAGGCCCATCCAGACGAGCAAAGAGTGCATCCCATGAGGGGAACGCATTCCACATAATTATCTGAATTCTACCGGGACATTTGTCGCTAAGATCTTGTAAGAAGATATTTGAGTTTCTCCTGAAGGTTTCCTTTTCCGTCTCTTTCCTGCTACTTCCTAAAGTTTGACTGTTCAATAAAACATTGAAAACGTACTCCAGTGTTGGTGCGTGTGTCGTCCAGCAGTAAACTCAAGGGAACCCCTAGACCCGGTGCCGGTAAAACAGAGGGAAGCAAAGTGAAGGTAACAGACCCTCCTCAACCAGCAGCTCCATCGTGAGTTAGTGCTACACATCAAAGATATAAATAAAAGTTCATATGTGATGAGTGTAAATTATCAAATATATAACACAGTGTCCATCAGTGGTGTCATCCAGCATGCTCTTTAACCACTTGCTTACAGGGCACTTAAACCCCCCTCCTATTCAGACCAATTTTCAGCTTTCAGCGCTGACGCACTTTGAATGACAATTGCGCGGTCATACAACACTGTACCCAAATGAAATTTTTATCATTTTTTTAGCACAAATAGAGCTTTCTTTTGGTGGTATTTGATCACCTCTGCGGTTTTTACTTTTTGTTAAAAAAATGTAAAAAACTGAATTTTTAAATTTTTTTATATTTTGTTATAAAAAATTTAAAACGGGTAATTTTTCTCCTTCATTGATGTATGCTGATGAGGCGGCAGTGATGGGCACTGATAGGCGGCAGTGATGGGCACTGATGGGTGGCAGTGATGGGCACTGATGGGTGGCAGTGATGGGCAGCACTGGCAGGTGGCACTGATTGGCACTACAGGTGGGCACTGATAGGTTGTACTTGTGGACATTGATAGGTGGCAATTGTTGGCATTGATAGGTGGCACTGTGGGCACTGTTAGGTGGCACTGTGGGCACTGTTAGGTGGCACTTTTAGTGGGCACTGATGAGGCAGATGTGCCTCTTCCACTTCGGGACCGATGTCCCTGACATGTGAGCTGGTGATCGGCTTTTTTTTTCTACTCGCACTGTCAGCGTGAGTGAAAAAAAAAAACAATTACCGATCTTTTGTTTACATCATGTGATCAGCTGTCATTGGCTGACAGCTGATCACATCGTAAGGGGCCGGGACCGGCCCCTTACACGGATCGGTGATCAGCCGAGTCTCAGTGACTCGGTGATCACAGCGCGCCCAGCGCGCGCACTGCAGGGCGCACGCAGGGAGCGTGCACAGGGGAGGCCATCATATGACGGCCTCCAGGGAATGCAGGTCCGCGCTGTGGCCGTCATTCGGCCATAGCGCGGGTGTCTAGTGGTTAATCTAGAGATTAAAAGCTGCAGGCAGCCTGCTCCTGAGCCTCCATCCTGGGAAACTTTTTGCCAGCAAGATCCTACATATAAACATCAGTAAATTATTACATTGGTGTGCAGAAGCCCCCCCAAAAATATCAGGAGATATCATTACCATTTTATCCTGAAAAAACAAGATATAATTCTCCTGGATACAGGCTTGGAGCGGTACTGACTGAACCAGCTGGAGATCGGCACCTGCACTTCATTATAGAGCCCAGGGGTGGCTCCAAAGCGTGTTTGGACACAGTTAGCTACTGTGTCACACGCTCATAAGGTGAGCGCATAAGCTTTAGGGGGTCACTGGAGTGCACCGGTGCATGGTTTTGCAGCAACACATATTGGATGAGCATGCTGGATGACACCACTGATGGACACTGTGTTATATATTTGATAATTTACACTCATCACATATGAACTTTTACTTATATCTTTGATGTATATGCAGAAGTACTGTGCACTTCTACATTCTATGTATGCACTTTGGTTTCAGCGATATTATATATGCACATTGCACTTTAATAATTCATTTTTATCACGGATTGTCACTTAGGAGTTTATTGCTCATTATTTATTTATTGGTGTTTATTTTTGAATTTGTCACATACAGTTTTGTATTTGAATTATACACTTTGGATGCATATTTATTTTTAATTTTCTCTAGCGCAACGCATTTATTTATTTCATCATTTCTATGTTATAGGCATTGGTCCGTTGTGGCTCGCAAGATCTTTTTTCTATTTTTTACGTATTGTGAGTTGCTGTATGGTCAAGTTGGTGCTGGTCAGATGTCCGATGAACAGCAGGCAGCGCTGGACCCCTTCTCGGTCGGGCGAGAATGTTGTACTCCAACGTGGTAAGCCGCGCTCTCGCTCTGCCTGCACAGGGAGATCCCTCACACATGAGGCCTGGGAAGCAAGAGAGCCTGGGGCGGATTTCCCAGCAGTCTCCCTGATAGTAGCAAAGATCCCTGGGATATATAGTCCGGGTGTATAGCCATGCAAGGGAATAGCCATCTGGTGGAACTACCAATCCCACAATCCCTTACGGACTGCCGCACGTCCTAACTTTGAAGAGGAATATCGTTGCTAGCTGCCATAACCCCGGTATCTTCTTCTTCAGCTGGCGGTCCGCTTTCAGATAAAAGTCTCTGTGGCAGATTCGCTGCGAGACCACTTTTATCGGCGGCGGGAGAGGCCCCCCTTTCCACCGCTCTCCGGTGCCCTCCACCGCAGCGGTGGAGGCGATCGGATGTTGTCCTGTTGTCCCTTGCTGGGTACTTCCGCTCTTATTTTTTAAATGACACATTTTTTTTTTTTTTTTTATTGCATTTTAGTGTAAATATGAGATCTGAGGTCTTTTTGGCCCAAGATCTCATATTTAAGAGGTCCTGTCATGCTTTTTTTCTATTACAAGGGATGTTTACATTCCTTGTAATAGGAATAAAAGTGACACAATTTTTTTAAAAAAGAACTGTGTAAAAATAAAAAATAAATGGTAAAATAAATAGGAAAAAAAAATATTTTTAAATGCGCCCTGTCCCGCCAAGCTCGCGCGCAGAAGCGAATGCATATGTGAGTAGCCCCCGCATATGAAAACGGTGTTCAAACCACACATGTGAGATATCGCCGTGATCGGTAGAGCGAGAGCAATAATTCTAGCCCTAGACCTCCTCTCTCTTAACTCAAAACATGCAACCTGTAGAATTTATTAAACGTTGCCTATGGAGAGTTTTAAGGGTAAAAGTTTGTCGCCATTCCGCGAGTGGGCGCAATTTTGAAGCGTGACATATTGGGTATCAATATACTCGGCGTAACATTATCTTTCACAATATAAAAAAGAATTGGGCTAACTTTACTGTTGTCTTATTTTTTAATTAAAAAAAGTGTATTTTTTCCAAAAAAAGTGCGCTTGTAAGACCGCTGCGCAAATACGGTGTGACAGAAAGTATTGCAATGACCGCCATTTTATTCTCTAGGGTGTAAGAAAAAAATGTATAATGTTTGGGGGTTCTAAGTAATTTTCTAGCAAAATAACAGTTTTTAACAACAAGTCTCAAAAAGACGATTTGTCCTTAAGTAGTTAAAGATCAACTCCACAACAGATATTTCAGTGGATGAGCATCAGTTCGTTAATTCCTTACCACAAGAATATAATAAAGGTGTGGCTGTCTCTGAAGGCCCATTCATGCTTGTGCATTGTGGTAATGCACATGTTAACGCATGTTACGACAACATATGGCAATTCACCCATTCTATATGTGATGCCTTGCAGTGACAGTTATCATGAATGGTACCCCCGTGCATTGTACCGTTGAACCAAATGCAAATTGCGATGCAGCACACAACAATACATATACCATAAGTTGTGGTGATCTGTTGCTAAATAAAGGGTCATTTATGTTTTTTACTTCTGGTGCATAGTTGGCAACATTGTAAAAAAATGTTTAGGGACACTTTTTTGGCTGTAGGAAGAGTCTTATTATAATTAGGGGGTGGGGCATGCATTTGTAGGTGTGGCACGGGGTAAGTAAAAATGCGGCACGCAGCAAAAACGGGCGTGGTTTACGCAAAAGCGGGTGTGTCTTAAGTGGGCGTGGCCCAAAGGGGGTGTGGTTAGAGTCTGAGATGAATAAGGATGGAGAGGGAAAGGGGAGAAGGGGAATGGAGGGACAGCAGTCCCAGATCCTACACAACAATAGAAATATATGTATTCCAGAAAGTTTAACAATCAGCAGATAAAGATACTCCCAACACCTGGTGTCAGCACTTCAATTATCCCAGCACCATGGTTGTTATGGTGTCAGGATGATTGAAGTGCATTATTTCTATTATTACATTGTAATATAAAATTAAATCATTCAACTCACCATAATGCCGAATCAGTGGGATCCCTGAGCGTGTCACCTGCCACGTCGCTTGCCACCCGCCGTCCGTCCTTGCATCAGGTGCCTCCAGCAGAGTCCGTCCTTGCATCAGGTGTCCCATCAGAGTCCGTCCTTCCATCAGGTGCCCCCAGCAGAGTCCGTCCTTGCATCAGGTGCCCCCAGCGGAGCCCCCCTTACATCAGATGTCCCCAGCGGAGCCCCTTACATCTGATGTCCCCAGCGGAGCCCCCCCTTACTTTAGATGTCCCCAGCGGAGCCCCCCCTTACATCAGATGTTCCCAGCGGAGCCCCCCTTGCATCAGGTGTCCCCAGCGGAGCCCCCCTTACATCAGATGTCCCCAGCGGAGCCCCCCTTACATCAGGTGTCCCCAGCGGAGCCCCCCTTACATCAGGTGTCACCAGCGGAGCCCCTCCTTAAATCAGGTGTCACCAGCGGAGCCCCCCTTACATCAGATGTCCCCAGCGGAGCCCCCCATTACATCAGGTGTCCCCAGCGGTGCCCCCCTTACATCAGGTGTCCCCAGCGGTGCCCACCTTACATCAGATGTCACCAGCGGAGACCCCTTTACTTCAGGTGTCCCCAGCGGAGCCCCCCTTACATCAGATGTCCCCAGCGGTGCCCCCCTTACATCAGGTGTCACCAGCAGAGCCCCCCTTACATCAGTTGTCCCCAGCGGAGCCCCGCTTACATCAGATGTCCCCAGCGGTGCCCCCCTTACATCAGGTGTCCCCAGTGGAGCCCCCCTTACATAAGGTGTCCCCAGCGGAGCCCCCTCTTACATCAGGTGTCCCCAGCGGAGCCCCCCCTTACATCAGGTGTCACCAGCAGAGCCCCCCCTTACATCAGATGTCCCCAGCGGTGCCCCCCTTACATCAGGTATCCCCAGCGGTGCCCCCCTTACATAAGGTTTCCTAGTAGGTCTCCGCCGGCCGTGTGGTTATAGAACCCCGCCCCTTTCCATAACAGGTCTGAGTGAAGCCGGGCGGGGCGCAGTGTGGGCGGCCACACAGGAGTTCCGTCTAGCCACCCAGCCGCGTCCCTGGTGTTCCTGGTCTTCTCAAAAATGGCGGCCGGCGGAGACACCGCAGACCTCTAGTGGCTGCGGCGGCAGATCGTAAAAAAACGGATTTCTCGGGACATATCCCAGGAAACAATAAAATCGATAAAATAGTCTAAATCCCGGAAATGTCCCGGGAAATTCGGGACAGTTGGTAAGTATGCTGGTGCATTGGCAATCCATTAACACAAAGCACTCCTCCCCACCCCTTGCCTCTCCTCTTCTCTCATGCCTGTGTAATTTGAATCCCTGTAGCTGCTCCAGTGCTTGTAACATAAAGAAACATGTGTTAATTACCTTTATCCTTTCTGTTTTAGGTCCCTATTCAGTACAGTGTGTGTGTTTTCCTAATACTAATGCTAAAAACCTTGTTTGCAGAGCTCTGCTGTGCAGACACATGACCTCCCTCTGCTAGCTTATATTCATCAGAGAGTAATCTCAGCCCCTCCCATTGTACTCACTTACTGGGGAAGGGAAGCAGAGAGAGGACACGACAGGACAGCAGGGCTCTGAAAAGAAGGTATTTAGCATTATAATTTTAGCAAAACACACACACACCATACATAACGGGGACCTAAAACACAGAGGTTTAAAGTAATTAATACATGTGACTTTACAACCTCTTTTATGTACTGCAATGGAACTCTTAAGTGTGTACGGGTCCTCAGTGTGACTCCCCAATTATTTCTATATTCTGCATTGCGAAGCATATAGTAGGGGAGAGTGACACAACTATTAGGCTTGTACTGGCCATGGCAGAAGGAAGAACCAAACATTCTGGTGGACACATGTCACTACTGCATTCCCCAAAAGATACAGTATATAAGAAGTCAAGGTATAATTCCAATTCTAGACAATTATACAAAATTGAAATGCAATCTGAGGTGGACATGGTCTTTAGGTTTTTGTAACAACTGTGGAACAGAAGAACATAACACATTCCATAGGGTCACACCATAAGGTTTAATAAAAGCAGTTGGCTTCCACTGACCTCTATGAATAAGCCCAATAAGGGTGAAATGCGTAGGAGGGTCTGGCTTAAGGAGGGGAATGTGTTGGATGTCAACTACTTTGATTAAACCTTATGGTGTGATACTATGGAGTTTGGCTTTGGCCTTCGGCTTTACTATATACACTGAGCTGGATGAGCTTCTAAAGCATGATGTGAACAGGGACCCTAGGAATAAATCCGGGACTTAGAGTTGTGTAGTCAGTTCTTTTCTTCTTTAACTGTGGAAATGAGACTGCTCTTGCAACAAAAATGTTTTTGTTTTTTTGTTTTGTGGTTCAGAGTTTATGATGCACTTCATGGCACAAGTTACATATGTGCAGGATAAAAATTTACTTTTTCCAGTATCAGTAGTGGCCCCCATATTTCTTTTTTAGATGGTATTCATGCAGTGAAGATAAAGAGATAAAATAGCCATATGAACACTCAGAAATGATTTGCAAATAACCCAAACCCAACTGGTGGGTTTGGTGGAGGGCTGCAGTGATGGTTGACTTTCTACAACTTTCTCCCATCTGACGACTGCATCTCTGGAGCTCAGCCACAGTGATCTTTGGGTTCTTCTTTACCTCTCTCACCAAGGCTCTTCTCCCCCAATAGCTCAGTTTGGATGGATGGCCAGCTCTAGGAAGGGTTCTGGTCGTCCCAAACGTCTTCCATTTAAGGATTATGGAGGCCATTGTGCTCTTAGGAACCTTAAGTGCAGCAGAAATTTTTTGTAACCTTGGCCAGATCTGTGCCTTGCCACAATTCTGTCTCTGAGCTCTTCAGGCAGTTCTTTTGATCTCATGATTCACATTTGCTCTGACATGCACTGTGAGCTGTAAGGTCATATATAGACAGGTGTGTGGCTTTCCTAATCAAATCCAATCAGTATAATCAAACACAGCTGGACTCAAATGAAGGTGTAGAACCATCTCAAGGATGATCAGAAGAAATGGACAGCACCTGAGTTAAATATATGGGTGTCACAGCAAAGGGTCTGAATACTATGTGACACCATGTGATGTTTCAGTTTTTCTTTTTTAATAAATCAGCAAAAATGTCAACAATTCTGTGTTTTTCTGTCAATATTGGGTGCTATGTGTACATTAATGAGGAAAAAAAATGAACTTAAATGATTTTAGCAAATGGCTGCAAGATAACAAAGAGTGAAAAATTTAAGGGGGTCTGAATACTTTCCGTCCCTACTGTACTTCTGTATTATGATGTGCTTGTTACCAGCATTGTACCTTAAAAGTTTTAAAACTGGAGCATAAGGTGTGGGATGTGATGCATCTAATTGCTAGATCACGGAAATGGGTCTACTACTTTACTTACAGTCAATTAACCTAACTTCACTATAGAGCTAAAAGATAAGAATGTGCTTTTGGGCTCTGGGGGACTACTTTGCATCTACTCTGCTACACAATGCACAATACACGTTGCAAATGAACTGATATTGAACTCTGGTTCAAAATAACATTTGTATGTCTTTTAATTAAAGCTTGGAGGCCTACTAGAATGCAAATCATCTGATAATTTGATGTTTAATGCTGTACACAGGTCTTCTCCAACCACAGATAATTATGGCTGCTGAAGAGGAGCACCCCACTCACGCACAGAAAAAAGTTTTAAAGCTGAACTATGGGATAAGCAGATGCTTAAATACATTCGTCATGTGTGTTCTTACTTGAATCTTGGGGGGAGATTTACTAAAACTGGAGCCAAAAAACTGGAGCACTCAGAATCTGGGGCAGCTTTGCACGTTAGCCAATCAGCTTCTAACCTCAGCTTATGCAATTAAGCTTTGACAATAAGGTTTTGCACGCTCAAGTTTTAGAAAATCTCCCCCATGGTGTATTTTGTGTATTTCTTCCAGATCTGTGCAGTAGTCCAGTGTGAAACTTTCCACTGTACAGGAGCTTCCTATAATAAAGACCAATCACTGCTGCTCTCACTCCTTGTACAGGGTGACTGGTCTTCTCTCCGCCCCCTCCTGTAGTTTTCTGAAGTCAGCCTTAAGTGGGTGAGGTCTGCTAGGTCCCTCCCACAGCTCTGCTCACTGCACAGACTATGAGCTGCACAATGATGATGTCACTACTACTTTTACATGGTAAAAAAAAACTGTATTGCAAAAGCATTTGGTGCATTCAAAGTGGATTTCTATCCGTGGTAACTATTGAGGAATACCACTTGTTGACCACTTAACTGTAAATATACATCATTACTTTGACGTTAAATACCTGGGTTATGGCAGCATGTAAGCTGCCATAACCCCGGTATCATTATTTACAGCAGGCGGCCGGCTTCCAGATAAAAGTGGTTCCATTGGCACATTCACAGCGGGATTGCTTTTATAGATGGCGGGAGAGCCCCTCCTGTCGCTTTCCACTGTCTTCCAGGTTTTCCGGAGCTGTTGGTAAACCCGGAAGTGATCCAGTCCAATCGGTGGCTGGGCAGGAAGTCAGGTGAGGGCAAGATGGTCCTCACTTGGCTCTATGCCCTTGGAGGACAGGAGTGACGTCTGTTAACACTTCCGTCTCTCGATCTTAAAGGGCTGATTTTTTTTTTCTTCTTGTAAACAACTAATGTCAGAAAAAGGCCTGGTCTTAAAGTGGTTGAATGAAAGTTTTTCAGCCTGAAGTTCAGCATTCAATTTCCCCCAACATCCCTTTCCAAAACATTTTTCACAGAAGGGGTTGTATTTTTAATAACATTGCATTGGGTTTATGTAATCAGTTGCAATCAGTGATTATCAGAGCTCTGCTTTAAGACCCCTTTCACACTGGGGTGGTTTTCAGGTGCTTTAGCGCTGGAAATAGCTTCTGCTAAGCGTTTGAAAACCGCCTTCCATTCATTCAAGTTTGACTTTTCACACTGGGGCGGTGCGTCTGCAGGATGTTCCAAAAAGTCCTGCAACCAGCATCTTTGGAGCGGTTTGGGAGCGCTGTATTTAGCGCTCCCAAAACAGCCTGCCCATTGGAATGAATGGGCAGCGCTTGCGAAGCACCTGAAAAGTGCTTCGGAAGTGCCGCAACACAAGAGTTTTTAACCCCTTCTTTTGGGTTAAAAGTGGCCAGCTAGCGGCTGAAAAGCGCCGCTTAAACAGCGCTAAAGCGATGCTAAAATGAGCGGTGCTTTAGCTCTAACACGGTCGCGGCCCCAGTGTGAAAGGGGTCTAAGTAACTTGTGTTCACTTTAATAGCGTTAGCAGGTTCTGTGCATTTATAGACATGACAAAAACTGATTTACAGCTGTAAATATACATACTGTAAGTTTATGTGTATATGGGTGCATTATAAACAGTGAAGTGTTTACCACACCTATTTGTTTCTTCTTAGCCTTTGGCTTTGTTGACTGTCTTTTTACTTATGCTGCAGATTTAGTTCCCTGGAAGCCCAGGGGCTATGAATACAGAGCAAAAATATCGCAACACCACAAAGTTACAGATATGTGATAAGTACTCCGCTCATCATATCGCTCTTTTGTCATCGCATATTAACTCTTGCACTGACAAACCAAATTCAACTAACCTTTCAGAAACTTTTTGTGCTTTCCTAGATAGATCAGAATAATAAAATCCCAAATCAGTGATCTATGCCGGAATTCAAAAATTAAAATATGACTGTATAAAAAAGTGCCCTGAAATTGGCATTATTCCAGCACTCAACTCTGGTACCCAGCAAAAAGAACTTCAGAAAACTACATGTGGAAGCCATTTTTTTTAAATTTTGGATAGAGTGAGAAAATACAATAACAATAAAAGACAGACAGTGATTCCTAACTTTCTACATGAAATAAACATACTTTTTTTTACGTTTCTGTCCCCATGAGAAATTCCCCCTCACTTCCTGTGTAATCAGTAGTGCAGGAAAAGGGGGGCAATCTTTCAAGTGGAGGACATAAACAGTATTGCAATTTTTGTTCCCAGTGTGGGGAATAAAATAAATCTCCCCTGTCACTGTCTGCCTGATGAAGGGGACCCTGCGTGACCGCTAAACATTAATTGTTGCTTCTACTGGGGACTCTACTATAATAGTTTATAAGGAATATTTTGTTGGGCAAGTAAAATGCAAAATATATCCCCAATGGGAACATGTAAAGCAAAAGAAAACTGCAAAGTTTCTAAATCTTTCCCACTCTATCTAAAGCCAAAAATATTTTTTCTCTCCTTATTAAAAAAGGCACTTAGTTGCCAGTGACATCACTAAGGTGGGGCCTGAGGGGGCCATGACTCCCCCAATATTATAGTGTGCCCCCCAAGCATAACTCATTAAAATGACCGGCGCAATGGTAATCCGACTGACTCGTCACTTGTCTGTCAGTCTCAGAGCCGCTGCCTCGAGGAAGTCGGGACTAGGTGACATCACGTGACGGCCGCCAGCAGCCGCTGTTGTTTATGGGAGTTGTAGTCCGCAGCGGCGGCTGCGTGCTGAAGTTCCCTGCTCCCAGTGGGTGGAGTCTGGAGAACAGCGTGGCCAGCCTGAGATAGCTACAACTCCCGATTGCAATATGTTGGATCTCATAGAGTTGGACAGTGGACACACACATGGCTGGCCTGGCCGTGCCGCTGGTGGCTTCAGTACACTGTGCACGCACCAGAAGTTGACCCCAGGAGACAGGAGCATCGCCCTCCCCCTAGGACTGGAGGAGGCCATGCAAGGAAGAGGACCTGTCCTGCTGAGCTCTGAGCTGGCAGCTGCCAATTCGGCCCATAGCTGAGGTGAGAGACCCTGACACCCCCAGCTGACCCCCACATGATCATCCCATCTATCTCCCCCCCATACACCTCATTTACCCTGCCCCAGTGCCCATGGCCTGTGAATCCTGCTCAGAGCTGGCCACAGACATTTTAGATTGAGCAGTCCACGTGGGGGGGGGGGGGTCTGGGCATGGTAATTTGGGGTTTCAGTATAAACTATTACTCACTGAGCCAGGTATAGATTATTACTCACAGAGCCAGTAATAAATTATTACTCACAGAGCCAGGTACAAATTATTACTCACAGAGCCAACTACAAATTATTACTCACAGAGCCAGTAATAAATTATTACTCACGGAGCCAGTAATATATTATTACTCACAGAGCCAGGTACAAATTATTACTCACAGAGCCAGGTACAAATTATTACTCACAGAGCCAGGTTTAAATTATTACTCACAGAGCCAGGTATAAATTATTACTCACAGAGCCAGGTACAAATTATTACTCACAGAGCCAAGTACAAATTATTACTCACGGAGCCAGTAATATATTATTACTCACAGAGCCAGGTACAAATTATTACTCACAGAGCCAGGTACAAATTATTACTCACAGAGCCAGGTTTAAATTATTACTCACAGAGCCAGGTTTAAATTATTACTCACAGAGCCAGGTATAAATTATTACTCACAGAGCCAGGTATAAATTATTACTCACAGAGCCAGGTACAAATTATTACTCACAGAGCCAGGTACAAATTATTACTCACAGAGCCAAGTACAAATTATTACTCACAGAGCCAGTAATAAATGATTACTCACAGAGCCAGTAATAAATGATTACTCACAGAGCCAGGTACAAATTATTACTCACAGAGCAAGGTACAAATTATTACTCACAGAGCCATGTATAAATTATTACTCACAGAGCCAGGTATAAATTACTACTCACAGAGCCAGGTACAAATTATTACTCACAGAGCCAGGTATAAATTATTACTCACAGAGCAAGTAATAAATTATTACTCACAGAGCCAGGTACACATCACAGACCCAGGCCTCCGCACTTTCAAGCCAGCAAGGTGCTGCGGCCGCATATAGGGAAGTTGGTTGCCTCGGCTTCTCTGTCCCTCCTCCTCTCCTTGCGTCCTGGTTGCCAGGTGACCGGGGGCTGTGGGGCACATGGGCCGCGAACTGCAGCTTTCAGCCATGCATATCGTCCCACGGCCGGCCCTGCCAGCTTCCACATGCGGCCTGGCAGCCCAGCGGCCCTCAGCCCACCGGTAGACGCCCGGTCTGCCCTATGGCCAGTCCGGGCCTGCATGGGTCCCACTGGGCCCATTGGGCTGCCTCAGAGAGGAAGGGGGGGCGAGCGCCACCGGATTACACAGATCTCTCGCTTACACGGCATGGCCATTATGTGTAGTCTATCATAGGAACCCATTCAGGAAGCGGGACTTCGTATATGACAGCAGCCACCCGGTAAGTGGAGATGCCTGTTCTGTGTAATCCGGCGGCGCTTGCCCCCCTTCCCTCTCCTCTCTCTAATCACCATGCACTGGTGAGGCTGCATTGATGGGCACTGATCAGGCTGCATTGATCTACACTGGTGAGGCTGCATTGATGGGCACTGATGAGTCTGCGCTGATGGGCACTGCATTTTGAGGCTGCATTGATGGGCAATGATCAGGCTGCATTGATCTACACTGGTGAGGCTGCATTGATGGGCACTGGTGAGGCTGCAAAGATGGGCACTGGTGAGGCTGCATTGATGGGCGCTGATGAGGCTGCGCTGATGGGCACTGATATGGCTGCGGTGATGGGCACTGGTGAGGCTGCATTGATGGGCACTGATGAGGCTGCATTGATGACCTCTGGAGTGCATTCTAGTCTATGTATATAAATTGCGTTTTATGGCTGGCCCCCCTACTTTTGTCCCTGTCCCCCATGTGCCCCCCTAAATATGAAAGCTGGAGACGCCACCACTGTCATTTGCATACATTTAAGAAATCTTATCTTTGGCTGCCACAGATTTGCCTGGGCCTCTAATGTCACTCACTATACCTTTTGGCAGATGTAACCTCTTGATAAGCTTGATCTGGCCCTACACTTGTAAGCAGGTGCTTCCAAGAGGGTTCTAAAGTGTTAAAAATGTTCTTCTACGGTGTTCATGCTCTGAGGTTAACTATGGTCAACAACAGTATGTTGCACATTGTTACAATGTATAATTGATCTGGTTGACCAGGTGAACTATGTTGCAAATTGTCACAATGTATAAGTTACATAGTTGGTAAGGTTGAATAAAGACAACAGTCCATCCAGTTCAACCTGTGTAGGTGTGTGTGTGTAAAAAAATAATTTCCCATATCCCCATATATTGTTTTCGCTAAGATGCACCTCCCAGAGTCTTTTAAATGTATCAATACTTCCCACTGACACCACCGATTGTGGAAGAGAGTTCTACATCCTTGCCGCCCTGACAGTGAAAAACCCGCTATGCAGCTTAACCACTTCAGCCCCGGATGGTTTTACCCCCTTCCTGACCAGAGTACTTTTTACAATTCGGCACTGCGTCGCTTTAACTGCTAATTGCGCGGTCATGCAATGCTGTACCCAAACGAAATTTGTGTCCTTTTCTTCCCACAAATAGAGCTTTCTTTTGATGGTATTTGATCACCTCTGCCGTTTTTATTTTTTGCGCTATACACGGAAAAAGACCGAAAATTTTGAAAAAAAATGATATTTTCTACTTTTTGTTCTGAAAAAAATCCAATAAACTCAATTTTAGTCATACATTTAGGCCAAAATGTATTCGGCCACATGTCTTTGGTAAAAAAAATGTCAATAAGTGTATATTTATTGGTTTGCGCAAAAGTTATAGCGCCTACAAACTAGGGTACATTTTCTGGAATTTACACAGCCTTTAATTTATGACTGCCTATGTCGTTTCTTGAGGTGCTAAAATGGCAGGGCAGTACAAAACCCCCACAAATGACCCCATTTTGGAAAGTAGACACCCCAAGGAAATTGCTGAGAGGCATGTTGAGCCCATTGAATATTCATTTTTTTTGTCCCAAGTGATTGAATAATGACAAAAAAAAAAAAATTACAAAAAGTTGTCACTAAATGATATATTGCTCACACAGGCCATGGGCATATGTGGAATTGCACCCCAAAATACATTTAGCTGCTTCTCCTGAGTATGGGGATACCACATGTGTGGGACTTTTTGGGAGCCTAGCCGCGTACGGGGCCCCGAAAACCAATCACTGCCTTCATGATTTCTAAGGGCGTACATTTTTGATTTTACTCCTCACTACCTATCACAGTTTTGAAGGCCATAAAATGCCCAGATGGCATAAAACCCCCCCAAATGACCCCATTTTGGAAAGTACACACCCCAAGCTATTTGCTTTGAGGCATGTTGAGTCCATGGAATGTTTTATATTTTGACACAAGTTGCGGGAAAGTGACAAATTTTTTTTTTTTTTGCACAAAGTTGTTACTAAATGATATATTGCTCACACAGGCCATGGGCATATGTGGAATTGCACCCCAAAATACATTTAGCTACTTCTCCTGAGTACGGGGATACCACATGTGTGGGACTTTTTGGGAGCCTAGCCGCGTACGGGGCCCCGAAAACCAATCACCGCCTTCAGGATTTCTAAGGGTGTAAATTTTTGATTTCACTCTTCACTGCCTATCACAGTTTCGGAGGCCATGGAATGCCCAGGTGGCACAAACCCCCCCCAAATGACCCCATTTTGGAAAGTAGACACCCCAAGCTATTTGCTGAGAGGCATGGTGAGTATTTTGCAGCTCTCATTTGTTTTTGAAAATAAAGAAAGACGAGAAAAAACTTTTTTTTTTTTCTTTTTTCAATTTTCAAAACTTTGTGACAAAAAGTGAGGTCTGCAAAATACTCACTATACTTCTCATCAAATAGCTTGGGGTGTCTACTTTCCAAAATGGGGTCATTTGGGGGGTTTTTTTGCCACCTGGGCATTCCATGGCCTCCGAAACTGTGATAGGCAGTGCTTGGTTTTTGGGGTCCCGTACGCGGCTAGGCTCCCAAAAAGTCTCACACATGTGGTATCCCCGTACTCAGGAGAAGCAACAGAATGCATTTTGGGGTGTAATTTCACATATTCCCATTGCATGTTTGAGCAATATATCATTTAGTGACAACTTTGCGCAAAAAAAAAAATAAAAAGAATAAAAAATTGTCTCTTTCTCGCAACTTGTGTCACAATATAAAATATTCCATGGACTCGACATGCCTCTCAGCAAATAGCTTGGGGTGTCTACTTTCCAAAATGGGGTCATTTGGGGGGGTTTTGAACTGTCCTGGCATTTTATGCACAACATTTAGAAGCTTATGTCACACATCACCCACTCTTCTAACCACTTGAAGACAAAGCCCTTTCTGACACTTTTTGATTACATAAAATAATAATTTTTTTTTTGCAAGAAAATTACTTTGAACCCCCAAACATTATATATTTTTTTAAAGCAAATGCCCTACAGATTAAAATGGTGAGTGTTTCATTTTTTTTTTTCACACAGTATTTGCGCAGCGATTTTTCAAACGCATTTTTTGGGGAAAAACACACTTTTTTAAATTTTAATGCACTAAAACACACTATATTGCCCAAATGTTTGATGAAATAAAAAAGATGATCTTAGGCTGAGTACATGGATACCAAACATGACATGCTTTAAAATTGCGCACAAACATGCAGTGGCGACAAACTAAATACATTTTTAAAAGCCTTTAAAAGCCTTTACAGGTTACCACTTTAGATTTACAGAGGAGGTCTACTGCTAAAATTACTGCCCTCGATCTGACGTTCGCGGTGATACCTCACATGCATGGTGCAATTGCTGTTTACATTTGACGCCAGACCGACGCTTGCGTTCGCCTTAGCGCGAGAGCAGGGGGGACAGGGGTGCTTTTTTTTTTTTTTTTTTTTTTTCTTTATTATTATTATTTTTTTTATCTTATTTTAAAACTGTTCCTTTCATTTTTTTTTTTTAAATCATTTTTATTGTTATCTCAGGGAATGTAAAAATCCCCTATCATAGCAATAGGTAGTGACAGGTACTCTTTTTTTGAAAAAATTGGGGTCTATTAGACCCTAGATTTCTCCTCTGCCCTCAAAGCATCTGACCACACCAAGATCGGTGTGATAAAATGCTTTCCCAATTTCCCAATGGCGCTGTTTACATCCGGCGAAATCTAAGTCATAAAATGCTCGTAGCTTCCGGTTTCTTAGGCCATAGAGATGATTGGAGCCACTCTGATCAGCTCTATGGTCAGCTGGCTGAATCACCGGCTGCATTCTCAGGTTCCCTGTTGAGACAGGAGAGCCAGAGAAAAACACGGAAGACGTTGGGGGGGGGGGCATTCCCTCCCACTGCTTGTAAAAGCAGTCTAGAGGCTAATTAGCTGCTAGGATTGCTTTTACATGAAAGCCGACCGCTGGCTGAAAAGAATGATACCAAGATGATACCTAAACCTGCAGGCATCATTCTGGTATAACCACTCAAAGTCATGAATGGCGTACCTGAAGACAAAAAAATGGTTAACAATAAAGCACAGTAAACGGTAAAGTATAAAAAATTGCATACCTGAAAAGCAAACATTATAAAACATAATAACAATAAAACATTGCAGAATAGAATACAGTAAAAAAGAGCAGAACAATAGAGAGAATAGAGAGAGAAAGAACGACAACTATTATTTTTTATTTTATATTTTTGTTTGTTTTTTTTTTTTTTTTACACTTTTTTTTGTAACTAACTTTTATAACTGTAACCGGTTCCAGGTTCGGGTCTCTCAAAATGCGATGGCATCTTGGGAGACCCTGTGAAAGTGTGCCTAGTCTGTGCAATGCTGTACCCTACGCTAATACTCAACTAGTGAATGGTAGCGTTCAAAACATTCACCAATGCAAAGACCAGGATTGTCAGGACAGGAGAGACAATAATAGCGGGTGTCACGCCTATATCCGCGTTTGCTGCAGACACAACATCTTTTTTGGGGGGGTTCGTTGGGTAGGGGTACTCGGGAGGACATAAAGAAAATGCCTCTCATGCAGCCGACTGCATTTGGTTGGGGATGTGAATGGGGGAAGTACGGGCGCTGCAGAAGTGGTGGGTTCCCAATTAGGATTGGCGAATGCAGCAGGAAGGGCATTATGGGCACGACGGGCCTGTTTGTCTTCTTCTTGGTGGCAGCGGGACACTACTTGTGCTTGCCACCTCACCAGCTTGAACTGCACTTATGGGACTCGCCACGTCACCAAGTGTTACTGCAGTGCTGGTTTGACTACGACCGGGGTGTACTAGGCCGCTGGTGCTTGCCAGTTCAAAAAAACGCTCCAAAAAAAACTGTTAGCGATCGCAGGGATCAGGCCTGACTCTGCGAACGCTGCAGTTATGCGTTTAGTGTTTTGTAAGTGTCAGTGATCGATCGATACTGCACTTGGGTGGGCTGGGCTGGGCCGGGCGGAGGGGCAAAACGCAGGTGCTAGCAGGTATCTGGGCTGATCCCGCTAACACTGCGTTTGTGGGAACCCTAAACTGCTGGGGACGCTAGTATAGATCTGATCAGATCAGATATTGATCCGATCAGATACTATACCACCAAGGGAGGTGTACGGTGCGTGCGTGGGTGTTAACGGTACTGGCGCTAACCTGACGCTGCCCGGGGCTGGTGCTTGCCAGTTCACCAAAACGCTACCAAAAAAACTGTTAGCGATCGCAGGGATCAGGCCTGACTCTGCGAACGCTGCAGTTATGCGTTTAGTGTTTTGTAAGTGACAGTGATCGATCGATACTGCACTTGGGTGGGCTGGGATGGGCCGGGTCGGGCGGAGGGGCAAAACGCAGGTGCTAACAGGTATCTGGGCTGATCCCGCTAACACTGCGTGTTTGGGAACCCTAAACTGCTGGGGACGCTAGTATAGATCTGATCGGATCAGATATTGAACCGTTCAGATACTATACCACTAAGGGAGGTGTACCGTGCGTGCTTGGGTGTTAGCGGTACTGGCGCTAACCTGACGCTGCCTGGGGCTGGTGCTTGCCAGTTCACCAAAACGCTACCAAGAAAACTGTTAGCGATCGCAGGGATCAGGCCTGACTCTGCGAACGCTGCAGTTATTTGTTTAGTGTTTTGTAAGTGACAGTGATCGATCGATACTGCACTTGGGTGGGCTGGGCTGGGCCGGGCGGAGGGGAAAAACGCAGGTGCTAGCGGGTATCTGGGCTGATCCCGCTAACACTGCGTTTTTGGGAACCCTAAGCTCCTGGGGACGCTAGTATAGATCTGATCGGATCAGATATTGATCCGTACAGATACTATACCACTAAGGGAGGCGTATGCTGCGTGCGTGGGTGTTAGCGGTACTGGCGCTAATCTGACGCTGCCTAGGGCGATGCATATCACCGCCGGGCGATCGGGGGGCTAAACCTTTATTCGGTAATAAACGGCGGGTGCCCTGACACTATAAAAAATAAACGAACTAACCAGCGTCACCCGTAACACTTATACGGTGATCAGTGGTGAAAGGGTTAACTAGGGGGCAATCAAGGGGTTAAAACATTTATTAGATAGTATATGGGGGTCCCTGACGCTATAAAACGCTGACGGCGAACCTAAATATTTACCTCCCTAACTAGCGTCACCAGCGACACTAATACAGCGATCAGAAAAATGATCGCTTAGTGACACTGGTGACAGGGGGTGATCAAGGGGTTAAAACTTTATTAGGGGGGGTTAGGGGGGTACCCTAGACCTAAAGGGGGCTACCACTCACTGCCCTAACACTGTAACTGTCACAAACTGACACCAATCAGTAATCAGAAAAAAAAAAATACTGCTTGATGTCAGTTTGTGACAGGGGGGGGGGGGTGGTTGGGGGGGGATCGGGGGGCGATCATCGGGGGGGGTCGGGGGTGTTTTATGTGCCTGGCATGTTCTACTGTGTGTGTGTAGTGTTTTGTGCACTTACATGTCTTCTCTCCTCGGCGCTGGAACGGAAACTGCCAAGCCGAGGAGAGATGACATCACATCCTCTGCCTGTGTGAAACTACACACAGGCAGGGGAGGATTCCGATTGGCTGGGAGCGATCGCGAAGGGGGGGCCATGATCGGATGGTCTCCCCCTCGCCTCCCAACGCTCCCAGTGAAATGCCGACCGCCGCTGGCACCGGGGGGGGGGTCCGATCGGACCCCCCGCCCGCGGGAGGCAGATCAGGTACAGGTACGTGATTCTGCCTGCCCGTGCCATTCTGCCGACGTATATCTACGTTAGGCGGTCGGCAAGTGGTTAAGGTTAAACCACTTCTCTTCCAGTCTAATTGTGTGGCACCGTGTCCTCTTACACTCTCCGGTACTGAAAAGTTTCCTACTTACGCTGGGATCACCGTTGAGATATTTGAATATCGCTATCATGTCTCCTCTCAAGCACCTCAAGGAGAATAAATTTAGCACTTGTAGTCGTTCCTCATAATTGAGGTCCTCCAGTCCCCTTATTAATTTTATTGCCCTGCTCTGGACTCTCTTCAGCTCCAGCACATCCTTTCTGAGGATTATAAGTGTTTCACTGTGTTCTTAGGTTGACCTGCTGAGCTGGAGGTTTCTGAAGAGGAGGGTGTAACACTACTGAATGGCTTACAACAGGGGACTGAAGAGAGGTTAGAAAAGATACAGTACATGGATCTAATGAGCAAAATGCTGTCTAGAAGGAAGCTATATTGTCATTGCTAAAGACTACCATATTTGTGTCACTTGCTAAAGCAGCCAACCAGACAGGAAACAGGTGACATGGCAGGGGCGATGGATATTCTGATAGTGAAGGGGTGGGATGCTTGGCCTCTTCACTAGCACCCAGATCCCCACATACCAGAACCCTTCCAGGATGTAAAGGGCCAGAACAAGAATATGGTGGTGGAGTATCACTGTATCTACTGTACAAGGAGCTGAACATTGCCAGCCACATCTATATGCATAGAGTTGAGACGGTAAAACCGGGCCTGAACCATCCAGTTATTCACCAGATTGGAAGCAGGCACCCACTTTTCGGAGACTGGATCAGTTTACCCGACCCAGCATATTATGTGTAAATGAACTTTGCACTGTTTGTCCTTTCCTTTGCTGTTTAAAGCGTTTGTATTGCTGATTTTTACCTACAGGTAAGCCTAAAATAAGGGTTACTTGTAGGTAAAAAGAATATCTCCTAAACCTGCAAGGTTTAGGAGCTATTGACTCTGCATGCACTCCGCTGATGTCAGTGGCGCATGCGCTCTGCAGGTCTAGCGTATCCTGCGTATCCTACGAAGGGCTTCCACGCACATGCACGGGAGTGACGTCATCATGGCTTCGGCCATATGTCAGCTCCCTCAGCGGTGACCAGGCGAGCTGCGGGAGCTTCGTTCTATGGTAAGTATTTCATAATGTGCTAGTATACATTATGCTATTGTCTTGCAGTTTTTTTTCTACTGCTTTAATACAACGCTGTTTGCTTAATTTGAAACTGATGTGTAGCCTTGTTTCACTCCGCCTTGCCTCTATGTTAAACAGTGTTCTGTGAAAATCTGCATTTACAGTTGATATAAATAGTCTACACACCCCTGTTAAAATATCAAGTTTCTGTGATGTAAAAAAAATTGACAAAGATAAATAATTTCAGAACTATTTCAACCTTTAATGTGACCTATCAACTGTACAACTCCATTGAACAACAAACTGAAATCTTTTATGGGTCTGCAGGTCATACTATATAAATAGGGGCTCATTAATGCTCTAGAGAGAGGTTAGGAGTGGTTAGGGAAAAGACTGGCAAAATGTATCTTTCATGCTGTCAGTCTGAACTGCCCCTTGGGGGGAGCCCGGTTGGGGTTTCCAGTGGGGTCTGGAACCTATGGACTTATTGGGACTTGTATTACTTGTGACTCAGAGTCCAGCCTAAATATGGGTGTAACATGCCACTAGAAGTGAACTTAAGCCAGCCATGGGTCAACTCCTGGGAAAAAGTGAAGCAACTCACCCAAGAATCCCCCCCACCTCAAAAATAAAAAAGTGTGTGTGTATGTATATGTATATATATATATATATATATATATATATATATATATATATATATATATATATACTGTATATAATACGTACTCCTTTTTTAACAAATAAAGTGCAACATTAATTGTAAAGTGCCAGTTTACGAAGACACCTCCAAAATTCCCATGCATTAAACAAATAAATAAAGTACAGATGCTACCCATTTTTAACTTATGTTATATTATTATGTTATTATCAGTTACCACTATTTTAGGAATTGACGCCACATTTAATGTGTATTCCTATTTGTATGTATATGTAAATTATGTGTGTAATTTTGTTATTACGGAATATTAAATATCTCAATCTCCACCATTGTATTTATTTCAACCACGTGCTTTGTTCAAAGTCCCACCCTCTTGCTCCTAATTTTAACAATATCATTGTCAGGGATGGAGGCACATGATCTTACCAGGCCATGGCCTCATTTAAAGCCCCAATGTTTCCCCTCCCCCTTTTCCCCAATTTTTGCTTCAACTGGGATGGAAGCAAATGGTTGCAAATAACTGGTTCTATCTATTTAACTCATTCTGCGTCTCAGTGGCCCATTGTTAACCTTCCCTGTTTTACCCCTATATACTTTGTATTGGCTATTACATTGTTCTCTATCCCCTTGGTGACCCACCTCTGCAATTATTAGGCATTATATTTTGTGGTTGTGCAGCTGGTGGCTTGTGTTGTGGCCTCCGTGCCGCCCGGATTTCATCTTGTCCAGGAGCTGTGATGCGCACTGCGGGGCGTCCCTTCCTCCCTCTGCCCCTTGTGACGCCAGGGGGGTGGACGCCCAGTCACTGTGCATCGACATCAAACACTGCGTGCCGGATGTGCGGCGTCCTTTTGGCGCTGCCTCCCCGGCGGGGATTTTCCATCTCCACGAGGGCTGAACGTGGTTGTGAGCTTCCTCCTGTTCCCGGCGCCCGTGCATGTGACGTTGGGGGCAGTCCGGTGGCGGCGCGCGTTTATTTATGGGTGGCTGCCCTGGTCGGGCCTGGTCACACGGGACTCCTGCACACACTAGTTCTCATGTCCCTCCTGGACCAGGGCTCTTTTCTCCCCCTTCTCCAGCACCAGGTAATTTTTGTACAGTTTGCAGTCACTTTGGTTGTCGTTGATATACACTCCTTTTTTCAGGCGTCTTGGTGGCAACCCTTCGCCATGGCTGTCCACCCTCACTCCTGTTCATTGACCACCACCAGTCCCCTTTCTTTCCCCTTCCCCCTGTATACATTAATCCCACCACACGACACAGACCTCACTGTCAACACACCCCCTTTTACACCAATTTTGCACTACATTTATTTGGCCTAATCACCTCCTACTCTTATTGTCACATGTTCACCTTAGGTATGCCCTGTGTGCCCGGGTCTGCCCGGGTTGCCGCCTGTGATGTGTGTTGCCGTTGGACCAGCCCCCCCAGCTCCCGACACTGATGCCTTTGGGTGGTCTGTGGTCCTTGACATTACGCCTCCAGCTGCATATATACTTGTAAGTGATCTCCCCTCTATTGATACAAGATTATTTATCTAGTTGTTCATCTCCCATTTGCAGATACACCACGTGCTTGCTCCTGATGAGTGGCACCAAGCAGCAAAACGCATCGAGCTAACAACTGCCGTATACCAGTATACTACAGCTCTAACAGTTTCTATTATTTATATATTCATACCATCACATTAGTGCCCAGCAATGCAGCCCTTACCAGTGTCCAGCAATGCAGTCTTACCAGTGTCCAGCAATGCAGTCTTACCAGTGCCCAGCAATGCAGTCTTACCAGTGCCCAGCAATGCAGCCTGACCAGTGCCCAGCAATGCAGCCTGATTAGTGCCCAGCAATGCAGCCTCACCAGTGCCCAGCAATGCAGCCTGACCAGTGCCCAACAATGCAGCTTCACCAGTGCCCAGCAATGCAGCCTCACCAGTGCCCAGCAATGCAGCCTGATTAGTGCCCAGCAATGCAGCCTCACCAGTGCCCAGCAATGCAGTCTACCAGTGCCCAGCAATGCAGCCTTACCAGTGCCCAATAATGCAGCCTCATCAGTGCCCAGCAATGCAGCCTCACCAGTGCCCAGCAATGCAGCCTCACCAGTGCCCAGCAAATGCAGCCTCACCAGTGCCCAGCAATGCAGCCTGATTAGTGTCCAGCAATGCAGACTCACCAGTGCCCAGCAATATAGCCTGACCAGTGCCCAGCAATGCAGCCTGGCCAGTGCCCAGCAATGCAGCCTTACCAGTGCCCAACCATGCAGCCTCACCAGTGACCAGCAATGCAACCTCATCAGTGCCCAGCAATGCAGCCTTTCCAGTGCCCAGCAATGCAGCCTGACCAGTGCCCAGCAATGCAGCCTCGCTGGATCATGGAACTGAATATCTGGGCGTACCCATCCTCCTCCTCCAGCGGCCGCTGTAACAAGGTCCCGCTTCCTATAATACATGTTACACCGATTCACTGATTAAATTTTCTGACATTGTTCCGCCTATCACTGGAGTCTAGGAGTTGGGACTTTGTTACACCTGCCACTGGAGGAGAAGGAGGACCAAGGGAGGGGGGGATGGGGGGGATGGGCACGCCCGGATGGCACCCCCCAATGTGTGGCACCAGGTGTGGACTGCCCCCCATTGGCACGGACACCCTCCCCTTCCCACACACCCACAGTGTCTGCCACATCTCGCAGTCCTACAGGACATGGCTGCTAACAGGAACCAGGTTCCTGCTGTTAAAAAGTACAGGAACGCCGTTCCCATGCCCTGAGCCAGCCACACATGGATCGAAATTTGACCAGTTAAGTAGGAACCATTGATCGATCCTTGTATGGGCAGGCTGATTGTACACAAGTTGATCCATTGATCAACTTGGGCATAACCAGCCTGGCGGATTTTGGCATGAGTTTACTGTTGGCGGCTGTTGTGTGTTTCCAGGTGTGTTCTGCCACCCGGAAAGGCTCCCCATGAACCCCCCCCCCCCCGTTCCATGAGATAAAGTATAAAGAGTCCAGGCAATCTACATAGATCCTACACAGATTCCTAAGAAAAAGATATTCCAGTAGTGGTTCATTCCTGAAGCAGAAGACTCTGCATAAGTGATGTCAAGGATCGTAATAACAGCAACTTCAAATCAAATAGAAAAAGGCTGAAATGGGAATGTAAATTCATACAAAATTTCTAAATCATACCAATAGTCTAAATAGGGACAGGAACTTTATGTGCATCTGTGATTTTATTGAACTTCTCCTCAAGACTTCAATTATAGGTAAAAGGACATTTCAAAAGGACTCTTTGGCTTTATGCACACGGAAGTAATTAGGCATCCTGTATATACAGTATCTCACAAAAGTGAGTACACCACTCTCATTTTTGTGAATATTTTATTATATCTTTTCATGTGACAACACTAAAGAAATTACACTTTGCTACAATGTAAAGTAGTGAGTGTACAGCTTGTATAACAGAGTAAATTTGCTGTTCCCTCAAAATAACTCAACAACAACTTCCGTTTCAGGCGCCACATGTGAAGGCAGCAATAGACGGCGGCTCTGGCAGGGACACTGACAAAAAACCGTCTCCATCTCCCAGCACAGCCATCGGGTCCTCTCCTGCTCCCCGCAAGCTCTCCGCTCACCAGTGCATGGAACGGTACCTCATAGAAGGTGGATCGGCCACTACAAATCCCGCAGCTCCAGGTCCTCTGTCACTCGGCTCCCAACAATCCAAGATGGCCGACGGCGCAGCCGTGAATAATACAGCACTCCTAGCCCAGCCTGCCCACTGCCTCTGACTCCCTGGAAGATCAATATGGGAGAATAGCACAGGAAGTGGCAGCTCTGCTCTCCTCCACAATCACAGCAGTCGTAGACAGGGCTGTTAATGCTGGAACCAACTCAGAAGGGAGATTAGGGAGCAGGCAGACTCTCTGAGGCAGAGCAACCCATCTCTGATTTGGAAGAGGAGGCCCACAGCTCTCAAGCTACAGCTCATCAAACCTCAGAAACCCAGCAATACATCAAGTAAAAAATTAGACGATTTAGAAAATCATTCGCGCCCTAACAACTTACGTATAATCGGCATTCCTGAATCCTTCAACTCTGATTCCTTTGCAAACCCCTGCACTATGTGCATACCATCAGCCCTTGGGCTAACCAACCCTTGCACGCTGGAAAGGGCACACCACATAGGAGCCACATCAAATGACAAGCGCTCCCATGTTCTCTCATAGTATGCTACCTCAACTATTCGGATAGGGTAGCCATCTTAAAATCCTTTCGCATTGCCAACTCTTTCCAACTGGAGGGCAAAAAGCTATTATTCTTTGCTGACTACTCCCAAGAAGTATCACGCAAAAGAAAGCCCTATACCAAAAAGGGGTTAAATTTACTCTGGCTTACCCAGCCATCCTCCGGCTTACTGACCCGTCAGGGGAAACCAAGTCCTTCTCTCACCCGGAGGAAGCGGCCTCCTACCTCAAAGCGCATTTACATATCACCCAAGAGTTAACTGCTATGGAAACCAACCGCTAACCAGAGGCTCCCAGGGATCAGTATAGCCCCCGCAAAGACCCACCCAAAAGGTTCCGTCTATCGGACAACCAAGGATCGCACAAACACCGCTGACTGGAATCCTTGGTCGCCTCTGTTTTTCATATAAACGAGAGCTCATGGCTTTTCATCACTAATCTGATATACCATGCTGTATGTTAAACATTAATGTTGGAGAGCGCATGCTCAGACGGCCGGAGCAGATGCATTTTTGAGCTGCTCCACACACTCCCAGCAAATACAGCCAGATTTAGCAGCCTCGCACCTAACCCACATTGCATAATTGCCCGATCCTCGTGTGGTGAGGATCGGGAATCTGCTGGATGTGCCACCGGTCTTTTGGAAAGCCCCAGGGTGGCTCCCGCTACTCATTTCGTGCGGCGGGCAGGGAAAGCAAGATGGTGACTGGCTGCAACACAGGCATGTCGCCGGCTACAAGGGAGGAGAAACTGCTTCCACAGAGGAACACTCCTAAGCCTCCTGGCCCTGGAAGCCACAAAACGGGCTCCTTCATAACCTCTCCAGCTAAAAGTGAGCCCATAAACGAACACTGCTCCCCATCCAGCCCTGCAAAGTCTCCCTCACAAGTTACAGCTCTATCACCTGGCCAGGACTCACATACCTCCTCTGTTTCAGATAGGGAGATGGCAGACATCCTATGTAGCCAACCCAGCAGCCAAGAGCTTGGTCCTGACAGCCCTGCAGACCTTCCTGCTACCCTGTCAGCCCAGCCACAATATTCTGGGGACCCAATACTTTTGGCCCACTTTGCGGATTTTCTACAAATGGAGCTGGCGAAAGCTACTGACAAATTAGCCTTGGACATAAAACAAGATTTCCAGGAGTTGGGGAACCGACTAGAGAGCATTGAATTAAAGGTGGATGACACTGTTCACAGAGTATCCCAAAACTCAACTTTGATACCTGACCTGCAAGACTGCCTTGAGGAGGCCTATTCAAAAATTTACGACCTTGAAAACCGTGCTAGGCGCTATAACTTTCCCATCAGAGGCATTCCGGAAAATGTGAAAGATATCACTTCCATCACTTATTCACTAATGCAAGCTGCAGAACCTGACATCGATGAAATCCATATGGAAATAGATCGTATTCATAGAGTCCTGGTCCCTCCAAAACCTGATGGCCCCCCCAGGGATGTTATCGTGAAACCACATTTTTTCAGAATCAAAGAGGCAGATCTAGAAATAGATGGTCACAAAATTCAAGTGTTTGCAGATATCTCCCAGGCCACCATCCAAAAAAGGCAATCATTCAAGCCCTTGTTGTCACCGGTAATTCAACAAAATATTCACTATAGATGGAACTACCCCTTCAAGCTCCAGTTCACCTTTAACAGAAAGTCTTACTCCTTTTCTACATTTGCTGAAGGTGAAACTATTTTACTGAAGTTGGGCTTCATCTTTCACAGTCCTTCATCCCGGAATCAGCCTGGACCCAGCGGTCCTCCTCCTCCGCTCTCCCCCCTCCGGAATTGGCCCGGACCCAGCGGTCCTCCTCCTCCATTCTCCCCCCTCTGGTCACCTTTGCAGATGAAGAAGTCAGCTTTTTCCTATCGTACATCCTGAGAACTTGTTACATATTACCAGATGATCCCCTTGTTTGGGGCGGCGGCTTCTCAGTGGTCCAGTTATAGGACATTAGCCACTGCTCTTATCTTTTCTACGAAATTATGCAACATATGAATAATGCTTACTGGTCCTAACCAAGTTGTGTGTTTTTTGTTTTGTTGATGTTAACATATCTTATTTTTAGGTTGGACACTTTAACTTGCATATCACTAAACCGTTTTTTGGTTATTTCACTATGTTGCTCCACAAGTTTTCCTGGACGGTGCTATTGGGCCTTAAGTCTGCTATATGTGACTCCACTGCCGGGAGGAGTCTATGCACTCTCCTTATTCGAAGGACTCTTCCTATTACCAGATTTTGGTGAAGACTCCTCCTCACTCTGAGCTTTGGCTCTGAGACACTTAACTTTTTGTTGGTTCATGTGTATGATTTTCTGCTTTTCTGTGCACATTACTTGGAACTGGGGGTTTCCTGGCCTGATTATCATCTTATTCTTCTTTATTTTCTTCTTTATCTCTGCTTTAACCTCTTTTATTGTTCCTTTCTGAGGGTCGCTCGGAGATTCCCTTGGTTCCTCTGGATTCAGAATTTCGCAGACTGGTAGGTGACTTTATATACCAATAATTGTACTGATTGTTTCTTATGCCTAGTGTAACAACTACTTCCCAAAACATCCGCCTGCTCTCACATAACATTTAAGGTTTCGGATCACTCTCTAAACAGATTAAAGCCTTCACACATTATCGATCCTTAGGGGTGGACATTGTGGCTCTTCAGGAGGCTCACTTTGCTCCCCTATTTACCCCTTGCTATCTCCATAAAGACTATCCTCTTTGCTACTATGCAAATGCATCGAAAAACAAGAAGGGAGTGGCCCTCTGCTTCTCTAGAAGGGTGAGAAAGAGGGACGTTATCTTTTAGTTAAAGGTTACCTGGGGGAAACATTGATGACCTTCTTAATCTATTACGCTCCTAACACAAATCAAATTGCGTTCTTTCGCTCCCTCTTACAATCCATGGCTCCTGAGTTTGAAGGAGAAGTAATTCTAGCAGGTGACTCTAATCTAGAATTAGACCTTATTAGGGACAAATCTCACACCATCGTGCTCCGATCCCCTCCTAAGCAAAGTCGCAAATTTACACAGTTGTTTTATCATTATGATCTAGCAGATGCCTGAAGAGAAGCTAACCCCACCTCTATTATTCACATTATTCGAGAGCACATGGACACTACTCTCGTATAGACCATGTATTTCTCCTCTCGAGACTATTGCCAAAATTAAATTCCACTAAAATACTATCTACTTCCTGGTCAGACCACGATCCGGTAATGATACGGTTTTCAGATCTGATCAACAGGATAGTGAAGACACTGGTGTCTTAATGAATCCCTCCTCAGTGATGAATTTTACTGTCTTGAGATTTCTACTCATTTGAAGACTTACTTCGATATTAATGTATCAGAGGACACCTCCCCTGCAATTAATTGGGCTGCACACAAGGCTTCTATCAGGGTTTTTTTTTTAATTCAATTGTCCTCCAGACTCAAAAAGGCTTGTGGTGAGTTGATATCTGCCAAAACCAAAGAATACAAAGCTCTAGCTACACAACATAAACGCTCCCCTCCCCTAATCTATTCACTAAACTGGAACAATCCCGTTTGGAACTCAACATTTGTCTCACCACGAGGGCCAAGAAACAATTACAGTGGACAAATCATAAGTTCTTTACCTGGCGTGAATGCCCAGGTTCCTTGCTAGCACACAAGCTTACCCCTAGACACTCGCACTTGGTGCTTCCTAAAATTAGACTTTCAGGAGGCCATCTCTCTCAGGACCCCCAAAAGATTCTTCAGGAGTTTCACAATTTTTATGCTGAATTATATGGGCATCCCGGGATGCTGCTCCTCCATCCATCAGGGAATTTTTGGGGAATCTCCCCCTCCCATCATTTGCAGAAGCTCATAAAGACCTTATGGACGAGCCTTTTACATGTGAGGAGATCTGTAATACTATCAAAACATTATCACTTCATAAATCTCCTGGCCCTGATGGCCTTCCTAACTCTTACTCCACACATGGCTCTTTACTTACTTTACAATTCCCAATGGGGTGGAGGTGTGGTTTTGTATGAAAATAAGGCCTATATTAGTGTTATTCCTAAACCTAACAGGGGCCCTACTGACATTCTTAATTACCGCCCAATTTCACTGATAAATTGCGATTTAAAGATCCTTACGAAACTTTTAGCCTCTCGCCTTAATACCTTTTTAGCACAATCTATCCATAAGGATCAGTCAGGATTTATCGCAGGGTGCCAGATGCTAGATCAAATTCGTAGATCCGTAAGACCCTGATCTCAGTTGTACGCTCCAATTGGGATGCTCCACTCACCCGGGAACTTTTGCTCCTTTCATTAGACCTCAATAAGGCTTTTGATAGTTTAAATTAGAATTACCTTTTTGTTACTCTAGAGACCCTAGGTTTCGGCTCTACATTCCTTTCCTTGCTGAAGACGTTATATAGCTCCCCAGTAGCCCAAGTCTCCATTAGAGGTCACAAATCATCACTATTCCCTATTAAGATGGGCACAAAACAGGGCTGTCCTCTCTCCCCTTTGCTCTTTGCATTGGCAATAGAACCCCTTGCTATGGAGATTCCTTCTCACCCTAACATTCAAGGTATTCATTGTGGACAACAGGAACATAAATGTGCTTTATTTGCTGATGATGTCCTTATGTATATCACTAACCCTCAAGTGACTCTACCTAATTTGATATCTTTGTTGGACCATTTCTCACAACTCTCTGGCCTGTCTCTAAATTCTCAAAAAACAATGGCATTTAATGTTTTGCTATCCCCTGCTATAGTACAGACCCTTCGGAATACTTATAGTTTTAAGTGGACCCATCACTCCCTCCCATACTTAGGGGTTCAGTTGACATCTTCTATTGAAACTATCTATAAGGCAAATTACCCCCCATTATTTAAAAAACTTAGGGAGGACCTTCGTTGTTGGGCTGACTATTCCCTTTCATGGTTCGGCAGAATCAACTCAATCAAAATGACGTTCTTACCCAGACTCCTTTACTACTTTAGAACTCTACCGGTGGCAATCCCGAGGGGAGATTTACAACGTCTATAAGCTGAAGTCGTGCGCTTCGTAAGGGGTAACAAGAGACCTTGGATGCAAAAACGAACGGTTTATAAAAAATCTGGGGGTGGTCTTGGTCTTCTCAATCCACAGGCTTATTTCCAAGCAGCCCAGATTGCCCAGTTAGCCTACACTACTGCTAAAGGCTCAGTCCCCCTTTGGGTCTCTATTGAGGAACTTTCTTGCCATCCATTTGCAATAGGATCATTAATGTGGCTTCCTATCCATTTACACCCGCCTATATTATGTTCCTCTCTATCACATTCTTTAGCAGTTTGGGACAGAACACGTCACCACAGCCCTTTATCATCCCCACACACCACTAGCTCTCATTTTTTCTAACTGAGAATTTCCACCTGGCTTGGTACCAAGATTATTTCAATGGTGGCTTAATAAGGGGTTATTAAGAATTTGCGACTTTCTTAATCGAATATACACTTTGCAACATTTTAAGCATACGTTGCAAATGCCTCTAAAGTCATTAACACCATTCTAATAGAGGCTAATTATAAAACACTCCTGTGTTGGTACCTGGTTCCGACTAGGGTAGCCAAAATGCATCCTTACACTTCATCAAATTGTTTCCGATGGTTTCCGATGGTGCGGCCAGTTGGGGGCGATGCACCACATTTTGTGGCAATGCCCCTCGTGACTAGGTTCTGGATTAGGATATTTAATCTAATAAACTCAGTGATAGGGGTGAACATTCGCAGATCTCCAGGAGCAGCTCTTTTTCACAAACTGCCTGATGAAGTGCCCAGAAAATCAGTGAAATTGATTACTTATATATTACTGGCAGTGAGAATTACAATTGCTAGGCATTGGAAGCAGTCGGTTATTCCTCTTGATTACGTTAGAAGTAAACTCAGTTGGATCATGATTAATGATAAACTCACTCATATACTTTGTAATAATTCCAAAAAATTTGATAAGATATGGGACCCGTGGATCGGTTATATCTCGACTCCCTAATGAATTCCAGGATGTCCCTCGTCTCCTTTTTCTTCTTCTTCCTCTTCTTTTTTCCTCATTATTTCCCTCCTTTTCTGGTATCTACAGGTATGGTACTTCATGGGCTTTATAACAAAGGGGGTGAATACATACGCACATGCCAATTATCATTTTTTTATTTCTGAAAAATAGTTTTATGTATATCTTTTTCTAATTTTACTTCACCAACTTAGACTATTGTGTTCTGATCCATCACATATAATTCAGATTAAAAAAAAACATTGAACTAAAGGCTGTAATGTAACAAAATAGGTAAATAGCCAAGGGGGGGGGGGGGGGTGAATACTTTTGCAAGGCACTGTATGTGTCTTCTGATTGGTCTTGTGCACCAGCTGGCACACTTTTTACTAGTTTCAATTTTCATCAGTATTTCACAAATTGCAGGCATGCTGTTGAGTGGTATGCTTGTCTTTTTCTGTATGCTATATGATTCAGAGCTGAGCCACAAAATCGTTCTGCATCATCCAGCTTGTGCAAATTAAGTTCGTGTAATATGTGTGACTGGGTACTTTTTCCAATTTTTGCTAGGTAGATAGCAAAATAGCATATTATAGGTAATAAATAGTAATTGTCCTGATTTGGCCTATATGAGTTTCTAAGGTTGAAGTCTATACAGCATAGCTAGTAGAGTCACATTCAACTGGACCTGCTATATTGGATCTATATTGATTTTGTACTTTATACTAAACTTTTTGCAATGTACTGTACTATAGAGTGGTGCCTGTGAAACCGTTTAGAGTTGCAAGAAAAGTGATCAATGAAATATATGTTCCTCCACGGATTCTTAGATTTGCAATCTAAGGTAATGCCAGCAAAGATTTTCTGGTAAAGAAAGAAAGTTCTTTACCCTGTGTTAGTAAAGTCTACACTGGGGCTGGTTTTATTGGGAGTCTGATAGAGCTCTGGGTGGGAAAGACTCCCAATTCCGTGGACCGCATTTTGATGATTCATGTCTAGGTCTTGATTAAGTCAGCTGGTCCTAGCTCTCAGGTAGAGTGTGTGTGTCTCCATGTGAGGAGGCGACTAGGAGCAAGGCTGTTTGTACCCGAACTTGGATACAATTGTTTGCTTTATAAGGGACACTTACCATTAATCAAGGACTTTGTCAGGCTACAGACACAGTAAGGCTCAGTAGAGTAGAAGTTTATTTTTTTTACGCGTTACTGCCAGAGGCCTCTACCTTTGGTTTGTGACCATCCTTTGGATTAAACCTGGCACTTTTGTTAAAGAAATTGTGAGATGGTTCTTTCCTTGAGTCTTATCCCCTACAGTACACATTTCTACCTTTGAATCCATAGCCTAAGGCTTTTTATTGGATGTATCCTTCTGAAAGCCATAACTGGGCCCATGTATGATCTGTTCTTGATAAGTTTTGTTGGGAAGAATGACCCTGATGGAAAATGGTGGTTTGTGATGTCAAGCTCATGCTGCAAAAAAGCCACAGAAAAGGGGGGTTGCTTCAATGGCGGGCCCCATAGGACAATCCTTCATTACAGAAGGGGTCCTCAGATGTGAAGGAAGCATCAAATAAGTCCATCTTCTTATAATTGTAACTGCCCACTGTGTTGAAGGTCTGGGTAACGATAAGTGGAGCATTCAGGCAAGAGAACTTTGAGAACATAGTTTATATCTGAGGACTTCAACAAACATCGGCATAAAACATATAAAGGGGAATGCAATAAAGCTCTAGAGACAGTTTTATCGAATAATAGCATGCGCCAGATTAAAAACCCCTATTGCCTGTTTCTTTTTTAAATCAAGAAATACGTTTATTGAGATTTCATCCTCAGATACAGACATTCAATACAAATAAAGTACATCGACTCATATCCAGATAGTCAGAGCCAATCAAAGTAACACTTAAGCCCGGTACACACAATCGGATTTTCCAATGGGAAATGTTCGATGTCAGGCTGTTGGTGGAAAATCCGACCGTGTGTATGCTCCATCGGACAATTGTTGTTGGACTTTCCGCCAACAAATGTTGGCTAGCATGTCTTCAAATTTTGCGCCAACAAACATGTGTTGTCTGATTTTACGATCGTGTGTACACAAGTCCGTCGGACAAAAGTCCAAAGTACAAACACGCATGCTCGGAAGCAAGGACAAGCCAGAAGCGGCCGGTCTTGTAAACTAGTGTTTGTAATGGAGAATTAACATTCATGACATGGCAAATTATGAAATCTCCAAATGTACTAAATTCTCTTCTTTTTTAACATAAAAGTTTTTATTGAACAAATCAGTATTACAATACAGTCAGCTTCCTAAAAATCACATATTGCTAAGTTACAGTATCAGTTTGAAAATCCATTTTTAGCATCCTACCAATCCATAAAAACATAGTTTCTACGATTCCTCAACCGATGATAATTTCCAAGTAAATTCCTGTGTAGGTTCGGTCCACAATACCATTAGGGCACTCGATCTCTTTTCCCCGGGGTGGGGGGAAGGTCGCCAGTTACCTAGCCTGTGTATTTAAATAATTTGTTTGGTATGGTCGGTTGACAACCGGTGGGAGGGGGTTGGGTAACCCCATCCGGAAAGGGGGGGAATCCATCACTTGGTCCCCCACCTCTCCGGCCCTCACCCACTCACATCCACCCATGCTGCCCACACATTGTTAAATTTAGCCGGGCACTGCCTGTTCTCGTAGGTAAGCTTGTACAGGGGTAGGACTGAATCAACCGCCTTTTGCAAGGATTTCAGTGTGGGGGGCTCGGTTGACTTCCAGTGTATCGTTATCTCCCTCCTGGCATAGAATAGCCAGAAAGTAATGCAGAGTTTAGCATACCTGTCCCCCTCAACTTCCCCCAAGTAGCTCAGCAGGAGCACCATTGGTTCCCTTGGTACCAGAGTCCCCAGGAGTTTGCTCAAGTTTCCCAGCTACTTTTTCCCAGTAGGTCTGAATTTTGGGACAGGCCCACACCATATGCCAGAATGTTAATATATGTAATAAGTCCGCGCTTAGGAATGAAAGGGTTTGCAGCCTCCCCTAGTAAGTCCCTAGTGGGACTATTTGGGTATTGAATATAGTAAATGGGGAAATGGCGCTACCCTATGTGTATCTAATAGTAGCTACCTATACCATAAAGTGAACGAGGATATTACTGTCCCAGTGTGTCTACCAAACTATAAGTAGTTCCATAAATGTGCATAAGAATATTAATAATAATAATACTGAGTAGTAATTTGCTTGGCATACAGTGTCTAAACTGTGACAATATGCCCCTCAGGGCAGACACCCTTAATGTGTGGTAATATGTTGCATCCAGGGACAGAATCCCATTAAGAACAGGTATCACCAGCAGTGCAAACTCAGAAGAGTCTCAATGTGTACATACAGTACAAGGACTAATGTTCAGGGTGGGTTGTTTGTGGAGTGCCAGCACCTAATACACCTATATATTCAAAAAAACTAATACCATACATAAGCTACATGTGACCACAGTATGAAAAAAAATATATATCAGGACCATATGTGCAAGGAACTACTTAAGTTCATATACCAGAATATACATATATTAGAACTACATGTGCAACTTTATATATGTGACAAATATCTGTGAAAAAAATCTATGAAAAAAATCCAATTTAGGGGCAGGAGGCGGAGCCTAGCGGAGCAGACATGCATTGTTAGAGCTCCACACCGCTGAGGAGAGAAGAGAAGGACAAAGCGGAGCCTGCAGGCTCAAAAGGTATCCATTTGAACCGTTTTGCCCCAGGGAACAAACTGTGAAAGTTTGGGCAGGAAATATGGTACTGGGAGGAAACCGTGGCAGAAATAAAAATCACCTCACAAAGAGCTCACAGGCACTCACTGCAGCTGAAGCAGCTCCAGTCACCTCACAAGATACAGCATCAGGGCGCTCTCACAGACAGAAAATGTCACAGCAAGACTCTCCATTTGAGTCAGATACAGAACAAATCCTCTCACAAACTTCTCCACAAGCCTCCTCAGTATCCCCAGTAATATTATTACAATTTGAAAAGATGCTTCATAAGGCTTTAAAACAAACCTCAGACCAAATAACAAAAAGCCTAACCAAAGAAATAAGAGAGCTGGGAAACCGCACCGCAGCCTTAGAAATAAAAATGGATGAAATTAAAATTACAACCCAAGAAAATATAACAGAATTGGAACAATTAAAAAAAGAGAATTTAATACTTCAAACTAAGCTCGAAGATTACGAAAATAGAGCCAGACGTTCAAACTTGCGCATAAGGGGAATACTTGAAACTGTGACAGACCTGCAATCTACTATTACTGCTCTATTACAAGAACTAAAGCCAGATATCCCTATTGAACGTTTAGAACTGGACAGAGTACACAGAGCCCTCACAGCCAAAAAGAAAGATGGACCCCCACGTGATATAATCACAAAATTTCATTATTACAGAACGAAAGAACAAATACTAATTGCTGCAAGAGAAAAAAAGGAACTTAATTTTCAAGGACACAATTATCAAATTTTTGCTGACCTATCCCAACTTACTATTACTAAAAGACGATCCATGAAACCCCAACTAATGGAACTGCAACGCCACAACATTATGTATCAATGGGGCTTCCCCTTTTCAGTCAGATTTAACTACCAAGGTACAATTTACATAAGCAGATCAGCAGATGAACTACAACAAACCCTTTTAAAATTAAATCTGACAGAACCCACAAGCAGCAACACTCCCACACGCAGAAGAATGGCTTCATCTTCACCTTCAGGCAGCACCCAGAAAATTTCAGAACAAAATGTGAATCATCATTCTCACAAAAGAGGCCGTTATGCCACATCATCCATGGACCAAGAAGATTCAATGGACTGACATCCTAATTCCTGATATCTCTTCATTTATTATACTAAGAGATGGTTCTCTATAAAAAACCTGTATTTATAACTGAATGTAACTGCATTCTGATAGTCACACACTGTGTGGGATCATCTTACATTCCAGTTATATTTCTTATTACTTCTGATTCATATAGCCTTAGAATATATAAGTGAAATAAGGAAATTCTTGTTCAGTTATATATTATCAGGTAATAACAATAGATTTATTACTTTTTAGGACAAATATGTTCAATAATCCAGAAGTAATGGAAGCTTTTTCTTTCTTTTCTTAAAACAAATATATTATTACCTAACTAGTTCCTAGAATTATGTTTTTGTTTATTCTAATCTGAAGCAATACAACCTCAATTTTATGAGTTAACATATATAAACAGTTACATATGAATAAAATATGTAATTGTTTACTCTAAAAGGGTTAAAATCCCAAAATTAATTCAAACTATCTTCATCAATACCAAAGTTATTAACAGTACCTTTCTAACTGAATTATTTAGCCTAGGGCAAGACTAACCATATACAACCACCCTGGAATAAATAATTTCAACAAAAACTATATTCTGCACTCCAATTAATGAAACATCATTTTGATGTCTTTTGACATAGCACTTCTCTCCTGTAAGCGGAAGATCCGTGTACCCCCATTAGCCCTCCTCATTCTCCCAACCATATTATGTGGGAGTGTGACAAAGGCACTTATTCCCCTGAGAGAGATATTTATTCTCTTTCACGGGTAAATTGTGATTACTTGCAAAAAATAATTTATACAATGTATCATCTAATCTCATATGTTTTTTGTTTACTCTTTACTCCAGAATTCACTGGTTTCTTTTCTATATATTCATCTCTTCAGTCCACACAGGTTGATCTGCGCAGTCAGCTCTGCATAACAAAAAGTAAGTCAAAACTATTTGATCTATTGCCATGGCACCACTGAATATACTTTCCCTGAATGTTCAGGGAATAAATGTCCCTCAAAAAAGGACCAAAGCCTTCCGTACTTTCCATAACAAGAAGGCTCACATAGTATGCCTCCAAGAAACACACTTCACCAAAGATTCTACTCCAAAATATATTTCTCCTTTTTATCAACAAATTTACACGGCTTCTGCCTGTACCAAGCAAAGGGGAACTCTAATTGCATTTCACCGATCCACACCATTCACCTTATCATCAGAAATTAAAGACCCAGAAGGTAGATACCTGATACTCATGGGTTATATAATGGATACAGCAATCACGGTGATTTCCTACTACGCTCCTAACAAACAACCTACACCATTCCTCTCACATATATTACAAGTGATTAATACACACAAAATAGGAACAGTAATAATGTGTGGGGATTCGAACCAGGTCCTCCTCCCATTTCTAGATAAATCACCTTTTACACCATCCAAAATAACCTCTAGATTACCTTTTTCTCAACTTCTTTCCAAATACAATCTGGTAGATTCATGGAGAGAAAGTAACCCAATGAAAAAGAAATTCACTTATTTCTCGCACCCTCATCAAACCTTCACCAGAATAGATCATATTTTTCTAACAATAGGAATGATACCAGAAATTATTGCATCAGATATAATTCCGATTCCGTGGTCTGACCATAATGCAGTATACACTACTATAGCCTCAGCCATACCAAAAGCGCATGACCCAACGTGGTACTTACCGGACATAATGCTCAAACACCCACTACATCAGATGGCCATTGAACAAGCTTTAAAGGAATACATATCAATTAATAATACAACAGACATCTCCCCAATAACACTGTGGGAAGCTCATAAGCCTGTCTTGCGTGGTACAATACAAAGACAAATGGCACTATTTAAACGGGAACGCAAAAATCTAGCAAAAAAACTAGAACTCAATTTTAATGCAGCCTACATATCATTTCAAGATAATCCATCTCAGAGTACAAAATCTCATCTGGAAAAATCTAGATTGGAATACGATCTATTTCTCACTGAGTCAGTTGATAAATCCCTCAAACGCTCCAAACACAATTTCTACATGAATACAAACAAACCAGGTACATATTTGGCTCGGGCATTAAATTCAACTAACAAATCTTTCAAACCAATACGTTTGAAATTATTAAAAAATGTTTATACTTGTAATCCAGTTAAAATAGTCCATAAATTTCACTCACATCTCGCAACTTTATACAAGACAAACAATGAATTTAATCCTACAGAGGCTGAATCCTTCTTCTCAAAAATAACCTTACCTGAGTTATCTCAGAATCAAAAAAGCAGTTTGGATGAGCCTATAACTATAGATGAAGTTGCTAACGCCATAAAAGACCTAAAACTTAACAAAAGACCAGGCCCAGACGGCTACTCGGTTTTATACTATAAAACATTCTCAGAAATACTCTCTCCCATTCTCACTGAAACTTTTAACAAACTTCTAGATGGACATTCTTTTCGGCAAGAAACACTAATGCCGCGTACACACGAGCGGACTTTCCGGCATACTTGGTCCGGCGGACCAGAGTGTGCCGGACAATCCGCCCGTGTGTGGGCGGCGGCGGACTTTTCCGGCGGACTTCTTCCCAAAAGCCCGCCAGACCTAGATTTCAAACATGTTTGAAATCTTTCCGTCGGACTCAGTTTCGGGCGGAAAGTCCGCTCGTGTGTGTGCTGGTCCGACGGAAAGCCCGCTCGTGTGTAGGCTGGTCCGACAGACCAAATACGACACGAGGGGATAGTATTGCATCTCGCGCTCGCTGCAATAGGAAAAACAAATCTTCCTATTGCGGCGAGCGCGGGGCATACCAGGCCCTTAGGTCTGGTATGGATTATAAAGGGGAACCCCGCTACGCCGAAAAAACGGCGTGGGGTCCCCCTAAAATCCATACCAGACCCCGATCCGAGCACGCAGCCTGGCCGGTCAGGAAAGGGGGTGGGGACGAGCGAGCGCCCCCCCCCCTCCTGAACCGTACCAGGCCGCATGCCCTCAACATGGGGGGTGGGTGCTTTGGGGGAGGGGGGCGCCCTGCGCCCCCCCCCCCCAAAGCACCTTGTCCCCATGTTGATGAGGACAAGGGCCTCTTCCCGACAACCCTGGCCGTTGGTTGTCGGGGTCTGCGGGCGGGGGCTTATCGGAATCTGGGAGCCCCCTTTAATAAGGGGGCCCCCAGATCCCGGCCCCCCACCCTATGTAAATGAGTATGGGGTACATGGTACCCCTACCCATTTACCTAGGAAAAAAGTGTAAGTAATAAAACACACTACACAGGTTTTTAAAATATTTTATTAAACAGCTCCGGGGGGGGATCTTCCTCCGGCTTCGGGGGTCTTCTTCCGGCTTCGGGGGTCCCTCCGCTTCATCTTCTCCCGGCGTCCGGTTGGTTCTTCTCCGCTCTCCGGCCTCTTCTCCCGGTGTCGCAGGTCTTCGGCCGGCCCCTCCGCTCTCTTCATGTAGCTCTATTGCGAGCGGAGGTCCGGACTTCTGGGCTTCTTGGCTTCTTGGCTTCTTGGCTTGGCTTGGCTTCTCTTCTCTTCCCCCAGATGTTGACACGACGCTCTCTCCGGCTGGACTGGTTTCTGAGGGCTGCGTTGTGACTTATATAGGCGGAGACCCCGCCCCCATATGATGTCACAGTCCCTGGGCATGCTGGGACTGTGACGTTTTAGGGGGCGTGGTCGACCACGCCCCCCGACCACGCCCCCTAAAACGTCACAGTCCCAGCATGCCCAGGGACTGTGACATCATATGGGGGCGGGGTCTCCGCCTATATAAGTCACAACGCAGCCCTCAGAGACCAGTCCAGCCGGAGAGAGCGTCGTGTCAACATCTGGGGGAAGAGAAGAGAAGAGAAGCCAAGAAGCCAAGAAGCCAAGAAGCCCAGAAGTCCGGACCTCCGCTCGCAATAGAGCTACATGAAGAGAGCGGAGGGGCCGGCCGAAGACCTGCGACACCGGGAGAAGAGGCCGGAGAGCGGAGAAGAACCAACCGGACGCCGGGAGAAGATGAAGCGGAGGGACCCCCGAAGCCGGAAGAAGACCCCCCCCCCGGAGCTGTTTAATAAAATATTTTAAAAACCTGTGTGGTGTGTTTTATTACTTACACTTTTTTCCTAGGTAAATGGGTAGGGGTACCATGTACCCCATACTCATTTACATAGGGTGGGGGGCCGGGATCTGGGGGCCCCCTTATTAAAGGGGGCTCCCAGATTCCGATAAGCCCCCGCCCGCAGACCCCGACAACCAACGGCCAGGGTTGTCGGGAAGAGGCCCTTGTCCTCATCAACATGGGGACAAGGTGCTTTGGGGGGGGGGCGCAGGGCGCCCCCCTCCCCCAAAGCACCCACCCCCCATGTTGAGGGCATGCGGCCTGGTACGGTTCAGGAGGGGGGGGGCGCTCGCTCGTCCCCACCCCCTTTCCTGACCGGCCAGGCTGCGTGCTCGGATCGGGGTCTGGTATGGATTTTAGGGGGGACCCCACGCCGTTTTTTCGGCGTAGCGGGGTTCCCCTTTATAATCCATACCAGACCTAAGGGCCTGGTATGCCCCGCGACGGGGCTCGCAAGGTGTCAATCTAGCCGATAAAAGCGGCAAGATTGACATCCTTTTCTAGTCCCGTCGCACCTGAGTCACGTTCAAAATGAACGGACTTGTCCGTGTGTGGGCAAGTCCGTTCATTCTGAAAGTCCGCCGGAACTCCGGCGAAAGTCCGTCGGAAAGACGGGCGGACTTAGCCCGCCGGAAAATCCCGGCGTGTGTGGGCAAGTCCGTTCGTTTTAAAGTCCGGCGCACCTGGCGGACAAAGTCCGTCGGAAAGTGTGCCGGACCAAGTAGGATAGAAAGTCCGCTCGTGTGTACGCGGCATAATGCAATTGTTTGTATGATCCCAAAACCCCTTTCTGATGATACTTCCTGTGTGAATTATCGGCCTATCTCTCTGTTAAACCTCGATATTAAATTATTAGCAAAAATAATAGCAAAACGCCTCAATAGCATTATAGGAAAATTAATACATAGAGATCAAGTAGGCTTCATGCCAAATAGACAGGCAGGCGATAATATACGCAGGGCAGTGTTATTGGCACATATTGCTAAAAAACGGAAAATCCCTTTATGTTTTCTATCTCTCGATATTAAGAGGGCATTTGACACAGTATCCTGGCAATATATGCAATATTCATTACAAAAATGGGGTTTTGGACCCCACTTTTTAACATGGATCAAAGCATTATATAATAAACCCAAAGCCTATATAAAATATGCTGGATACAAATCTGAAGCCTTTAATATCGAAAGAGGTACCAGACAGGGTTGCCCATTATCTCCCTTATTATTTGCCCTTATACTCGAACCCATGGCCCAATACATCAGAACAAACCAAACTATAACTGGCATTGAAGTAGGAGGTATTACACACAAATTATGTATATTTGCAGACGATATATTACTTTTTCTATCATCACCACAGGTCTCTGGTCCTAACTTAACCACTTGCCGACCACCGCACGACGATGTACGTCGACAGAGCGGCACGGGCAGGCAAAAGGACTTACAGGTACGTCCTTGCCTGCCCGCGGGTGGGGGGTCCGATCGGACCCCCCCTGGTGCCTGCGGCGGTCGGCAAATCTCCCCCGGCGATCGGTGGTGAGGGGGAGGCCATCCATTCGTGGCCCCCCCCTCGCGATCGCTCCCAGCCAATGGGATCATTTCCCTGCCTCTGTAGTGTACACAGAGGCAGAGGAAATGATGTCATCTCTCCTCGGCTCGGTAATTTCCGTTCCGGCCCGAGGAGAGAAGACAGGTATGTGAGTGCACCAACACTACACACACAGTAGAACATGCCAGGCACACAAAACACCCCGATCCCCCCCCCCGATCGCCCCCCGATCCCCCCCAATCACCCCCCCCGTCACAAACTGACACCAAGCAGGTTTTTTTTTTTTTTTCTGATTACTGTATTGGTGTCAGTTTGTGACAGTTACAGTGTTAGGGCAGTGAGTGTTAGGCCCCCTTTAGGTCTAGGATACCCCCCTAACCCCCCCTAATAAAGTTTTAACCCCTTGATCACCCCCCGTCACCAGTGTCGCTAAGCGATCATTTTTCTGATCGCTGTATTAGTGTCGCTGGTGACGCTAGTTAGGGACGTAAATATTTTGGTTCGCCGTCAGCGTTTTATAGCGACATGGACCCCCATATACTATCTAATAAATGTTTTAACCCCTTGATTGCCCCCTAGTTAACCCTTTCACCACTGATCACCGTATAACCGTTACGGGTGACGCTGGTTAGCTCGTTTATTTTTTATAGTGTCAGGGCACCCGCCGTTTATTACCGAATAAAGGTTTAGCCCCCTGATCGCCCGGCGGTGATATGCGTCGCCCCAGGCAGCGTCAGATTAGCGCCAGTACCGCTAACACCCACGCACGCAGCATACGCCTCCCTTAGTGGTATAGTATCTGTACGGATCAATATCTGATCCGATCAGATCTATACTAGCGTCCCCAGCAGTTTAGGGTTCCCAAAAAACGCAGTGTTAGCGGGATCAGCCCAGATACCTGCTAGCACCTGCGTTTTGCCCCTCCGCCCGGCCCAGCCCAGCCCACCCAAGTGCAGTATCGATCGATCACTGTCACTTACAAAACACTAAACGCATAACTGCAGCGTTCGCAGAGTCAGGCCTGATCCCTGCGATCGCTAACAGTTTTTTTGGTAGCGTTTTGGTGAACTGGCAAGCACCAGCCCCAGGCAGCGTCAGGTTAGCGCCGGTCGCGCTGACACCCACGCACGCACCGTATCCTCCCTTAGTGGTATAGTATCTGATCGGATCAATATCTGATCCGTTCAGATCTATACTAGCGTCCCCAGCAGTTTAGGGTTCCCAAAAATGCAGTGTTAGCGGGATCAGCCCAGATACCTGCTAGCACCAGCGTTTTGCCCCTCCGCCCAGCCCAGCCCACCCAAGTGCAGTATCGATCGATCACTGTCACTTACAAAACACTAAACGCATAACTGCAGCGTTCGCAGAGTCAGGCCTGATCCCTGCGATCGCTAACAGTTTTTTTGGTAGCGTTTTGGTGAACTGGCAAGCACCAGCCCCAGGCAGCGTCAGGTTAGCGCCGGTCGCGCTGACACCCACGCACGCACCGTATCCTCCCTTAGTGGTATAGTATCTGATCGGATCAATATCTGATCCGTTCAGATCTATACTAGCGTCCCCAGCAGTTTAGGGTTCCCAAAAATGCAGTGTTAGCGGGATCAGCCCAGATACCTGCTAGCACCAGCGTTTTGCCCCTCCGCCCAGCCCAGCCCACCCAAGTGCAGTATCGATCGATCACTGTCACTTACAAAACACTAAACGCATAACTGCAGCGTTCGCAGAGTCAGGCCTGATCCCTGCGATCGCTAACAGTTTTTTTGGTAGCGTTTTGGTGAACTGGCAAGCACCAGCCCCGGGCAGCGTCAGGTTAGCGCCAGTACCGTTAACACCCACGCACGCACCGTACACCTCCCTTGGTGGTATAGTATCTGATCGGATCAATATCTGATCTGATCAGATCTATACTAGCGTCCCCAGCAGTTTAGGGTTCCCACAAACGCAGTGTTAGCGGGATCAGCCCAGATACCTGCTAGCACCTGCGTTTTGCCCCTCCGCCCGGCCCAGCCCAGCCCACCCAAGTGCAGTATCGATCGATCACTGACACTTACAAAACACTAAACGCATAACTGCAGCGTTCGCAGAGTCAGGCCTGATCCCTGCGATCGCTAACAGTTTTTTTTGGAGCGTTTTTTTGAACTGGCAAGCACCAGCGGCCTAGTACACCCCGGTCGTAGTCAAACCAGCACTGCAGTAACACTTGGTGACGTGGCGAGTCCCATAAGTGCAGTTCAAGCTGGTGAGGTGGCAAGCACAAGTAGTGTCCCGCTGCCACCAAGAAGAAGACAAACAGGCCCGTCGTGCCCATAGTGCCCTTCCTGCTGCATTCGCCAATCCTAATTGGGAACCCACCACTTCTGCAGCGCCCGTACTTCCCCCATTCACATCCCCAACCAAATGCAGTCGGCTGCATGAGAGGCATTTTCTTTATGTCCTCCCGAGTACCCCTACCCAACGAACCCCCCCAAAAAAGATGTTGTGTCTGCAGCAAACGCGGATATAGGCGTGACACCCGCTATTATTGTCCCTCCTGTCCTGACAATCCTGGTCTTTGCATTGGTGAATGTTTTGAACGCTACCATTCACTAGTTAAGTATTAGCGTAGGGTACAGCATTGCACAGACTAGGACACACTTTCACAGGGTCTCCCAAGATGCCATCGCATTTTGAGAGACCTGAACCTGGAACCGGTTACAGTTATAAAAAAAGTGTAAAAAAAAAAAACACAAACAAAAATATAAAATAAAAAATAATAGTTGTCGTTTTATTGTTCTCTCTCTATTCTCTCTCTCTCTATTCTCTCTCTCTATTGTTCTGCTCTTTTTTACTGTATTCTATTCTGCAATGTTTTATTGTTATTATGTTTTATCATGTTTGCTTTTCAGGTATGCAATTTTTTATACTTTACCGTTTACTGTGCTTTATTGTTAACCATTTTTTTGTCTTCAGGTACACCATTCACGACTTTGAGTGGTTATACCAGAATGATGCTTGCAGGTTTAGGTATCATCTTGGTATCATTCTTTTCAGCCAGCGGTCGGCTTTCATGTAAAAGCAATCCTAGCGGCTAATTAGCCTCTAGACTGCTTTTACAAGCAGTGGGAGAGAATGCCCCCCCCCCAACGTCTTCCGTGTTTTTCTCTGGCTCTCCTGTCTCAACAGGAAACCTGAGAATGCAGCCGGTGATTCAGCCAGCTGACCATAGAGCTGATCAGAGACCAGAGTGGCTCCAAACATCTCTATGGCCTAAGAAACCGGAAGCTACGAGCATTTTATGACTTAGATTTCGCCGGATGTAAATAGCGCCATTGGGAAATTGGGGAAGCATTTTATCACACCGATCTTGGTGTGGTGAGATGCTTTGAGGGCAGAGGAGAAATCTAGGGTCTAATAGACCCCAATTTTTTCAAAAAAGAGTACCTGTCACTACCTATTGCTATCATAGGGGATATTTACATTCCCTGAGATAATAAAAATGATTAAAAAAAAAAAAAATGAAAGGAACAGTTTTAAAATAAGATAAAAAAGCAAAAAAATAATAAAGAAAAAAAAAAAAAGCACCCCTGTCCCCCCTGCTCTCGCGCTAAGGCGAACGCAAGCGTCGGTCTGGCGTCAAATGTAAACAGCAATTGCACCATGCATGTGAGGTATCACCGCGACGGTCAGATCGAGGGCAGTAATTTTAGCAGTAGACCTCCTCTGTAAATCTAAAGTGGTAACCTGTAAAGGCTTTTAAAGGCTTTTAAAAATGTATTTATTTTGTTGCCACTGCACGTTTGTGCGCAATTGTAAAGCATGTCATGTTTGGTATCCATGTACTCGGCCTAAGATCATCTTTTTTATTTCATCAAACATTTGGGCAATATAGTGTGTTTTAGTGCATTAAAATGTAAAAAAGTGTGTTTTTTCCCCAAAAAATGCGTTTGAAAAATCGCTGCGCAAATACTGTGTGAAAAAAAAAAATGAAACACCCACCATTTTAATCTGTAGGGCATTTGCTTTAAAAAAATATATAATGTGTGGGGGTTCAAAGTAATTTTCTTGCAAAAAAAAATAACTTTTTCATGTAATCAAAAAGTGTCAGAAAGGGCTTTGTCTTCAAGTGGTTAGAAGAGTGGGTGATGTGTGACATAAGCTTCTAAATGTTGTGCATAAAATGCCAGGACAGTTCAAACCCCCCCCAAATGACCCCATTTTGGAAAGTAGACACCCCAAGCTATTTGCTGAGAGGCATGTCGAGTCCATGGAATATTTTATATTGTGACACAAGTTGCGGGAAAGAGACAAATTTTTTTTTTTTTTGCACAAAGTTGTCACTAAATGATATATTGCTCAAACATGCCATGGGAATATGTGAAATTACACCCCAAAATACATTCTGTTGCTTCTCCTGAGTACGGGGATACCACATGTGTGAGACTTTTTGGGAGCCTAGCCGCGTATGGGACCCCGAAAACCAAGCACCGCCTTCAGGCTTTCTAAGGGCGTAAATTTTTGATTTCACTCTTCACTGCCTATCACAGTCTCGGAGGCCATGGAATGCCCAGGTGGCACAAAACCCCCCCAAATGACCCCATTTTGGAAAGTAGACACCCAAAGCTATTTGCTGAGAGGTATAGTGAGTATTTTGCAGACCTCACTTTTTGTCACAAAGTTTTGAATTAAAAAAAGAAAAAAAAAATTTTTTTTTTTTGTCTTTCTTCATTTTCAAAAACAAATGAGAGCTGCAAAATACTCACCGTGCCTCTCAGCAAATAGCTTGGGGTGTCTACTTTCCAAAATGGGGTCATTTGGGGGGGTTTGTGCCACCTGGGCATTCCATGACCTCCGAAACTGTGATAGGCAGTGAAGAGTGAAATCAAAAATGTACACCCTTAGAAATCCTGAAGGCGGTGATTGGTTTTCGGGGCCCGTACGCGGCTAGGCTCCTAAAAAGTCCCACGCATGTGGTATCCCCGTACTCAAGAGAAGCAGCAGAATGTATTTTGGGGTGCAATTCCACATATGCCCATGACCTGTGTGAGCAATATATCATTTAGTGACAACTTTGTGCAAAAAAAAAATAAATAAATAAATAAATTGTCACTTTCCCGCAACTTGTGTCAAAATATAAAATATTCCATGGACTCAACATGCCTCTCAGCAAATAGCTTGGGGTGTTTACTTTCCAAAATGGGGTCATTTGGGGGGGGTTTGTGCCATCTGGGCATTTTATGGCCTTCAAAACTGTGATAGGTAGTGAGGAGTAAAATCAAAAATGTACGCCCTTAGAAATCCTGAAGGCAGTGATTGGTTTTTGGGGCCCCGTATGCGGCTAGGCTCCCAAAAAGTCCCACACATGTGGTATCCCCATACTCAGGAGAAGCAGCTAAATGTATTTTGGGGTGCAATTCCACATATGCCCATGGCCTGTGTGAGCAATATATCATTTAGTGACAACTTTTTGTAATTTTTTTTTTTTTTTTTTTGTCATTATTCAATCACTTGGGACAAAAAAAATGAATATTCAATGGGATCAACATGCCTCTCAGCAATTTCCTTGGGGTGTCTACTTTCCAAAATGGGGTCATTTGGGGGGGTTTTGTACTGCCCTGCCATTTTAGCACCTCAAGAAACGACATAGGCAGTCATAAATTAAAGGCTGTGTAAATTCCAGAAAATGTACCCTAGTTTGTAGGCGCTATAACTTTTGCGCAAACCAATAAATATACACTTATTGACATTTTTTTTACCAAAGACATGTGGCCAAATACATTTTGGCCTAAATGTATGACTAAAATTGAGTTTATTGGATTTTTTTTAGAACAAAAAGTAGAAAATATCATTTTTTTTCAAAATTTTCGGTCTTTTTCCGTGTATAGCGCAAAAAATAAAAACGGCAGAGGTGATCAAATAGCATCAAAAGAAAGCTCTATTTGTGGGAAGAAAAGGACGCAAATTTCGTTTGGGTACAGCATTGCATGACCGCGCAATTAGCAGTTAAAGCGACGCAGTGCCAAATTGGAAAAAGTGCTCTGGTCAGGAAGGGGGTAAATCCTTCCGGGGCTGAGGTGGTTAATACCAGCTCTTGATGGATTTGCAGCCCTATCCGGCCTTATGATTAATCCTAAGAAATGCCTAGTGCTTAATATTTCACTCACAAACATGGAATTGATCCCGGCTAGGGCTGCACTCCCATTCACATGGGCAGAAAAATCAATCCCATATCTTGGAATTCATTTAACAGCATCTCATTCTGACTTATTCTCAACCAATTATCCTCCTGTATTAAGACAGATCACAAATCTAATAAAACAATGGTCGCAACTTCCTTTATCCTGGATAGGGAAGATTAATGCAATCAAAATGACTATTCTACCCAAATTGCTTTATCTATTCAGAGTCCTCCCTATTCCAATTCCTTCCTATTTTTTGAGAATAGTACAAAAAAGAGCAACTTCGTTTATATGGGGCTCTTCTAAACCACGTATACCTATACACTCACTACATCTTCCCAAAAATAAAGGAGGCCTGGGATACCCTAATTTTACTAACTACTACAGAGCAGCACATTTGGCCAGTCTGTCCAAATACCATGCAAAACAGGAAATCCCATTATGGGTATTTATAGAGGCTTCAGAAAATGACCCTCTATTAATATCAAATTTATTATGGCTTGATCCTAAAGACCGCTTTAAAATTCATAATCCCATAACTAAACACTTCTTATCTCTCTGGGATAAACTAAAAACCAAATATCAGTTACAATCTCCACACAATCCTCTCCTTTCTTTTATCAGAAATCCGGCCTTTTATCCGGCATGGATCTACCCAAATTCTTTTAAAGCTTGGACAACATCAGGCATTCAGACACTAAATGACTTCATAGCATCTAAATCATTCCTTTCATTCCCATCGCTTAGAGAAAAATATGATCTACCAAACTCTGAGATATTTAGATATCTCCAAATCAAAAATTTCTATACACCATTCCTAAAGGGGGATACACCATTATCCCAATTATCCATTTTTGAATCAATCTGTACAAAAGATCCATTTGCTAAAGGTACAATTTCATCACTTTATAATCAATTATATGGAGTAGCAAATCTTAATAGACCCTCTTACGTTCAGAGGTGGGAGGAGGACCTGGGACGAACTTTAGAAGACACGGACTGGTCTAACATATGGCTCACATTTAAGTCATCTTCACCCAACATCTTAGCACTGGAGACAAATGATAAAGTCCTAACTCGCTGGTACCTTGTACCCGCTAGAGTGGCAAAATATTCACCTAATACCTCAGCTCTTTGTTTTCGAGGATGCCCAGAAATAGGCACATATTTACACATATGGTGGACGTGCCCAGTAATCCAAACCTTCTGGAAGGAAGTCTTCGTGATTGCATCTAAAATATTTAAAAAAATAATACAACCAGATCCATATTTAACTTTACTTAATCTAAAACCGGAATGGTTAACACTCTCTCAATTCAAACTTATGATCCAACTAATAACGGCTGCAAAACAAACAGTGGCCAAGGCATGGAAATCTCCTACATTGGTACTAGCAGAAACAATTCACAGAATGAATAATACAATGTCCCATGCTAAGATGGTAGCCATCGATGAAAATCAAATTCCAAAATTTGAAAAACTTTGGCATCCTTGGATAAAACAACAGTTCCTGTCAAACTTCAATGACTCTGTCCTATTGCCATGGTAACAGATTAAATGACTTACAGAGACACCCATTCTAAGGCTTCAAAGAGAACTAAAAAGAATAATAAACTGACGAGCGGGACAACCTTGTGGACCATACCTGTACCTTTCAACCCTTTTTTTTCTTTCTCTTTCCTTTTCTCCACCTTACGATTAAAGCTCATTATCAGAATTTATTTGACCTATATACACTCTACTTGTAAACAATATGTATAGTAGGTATAAATCATTTAAATACCTACAAAAGTAACTAAGGAAATGATATATATCTTTAATTTAGGTTTACGTGAACCCAATGTTTAATATTTGAAATTTCATGATATTTACCTATATAAACCCTACTATAAAACAATGAGCTTACTTTAGAGATCATTGTAATCTTACTTTATGTATCTTTATAACATTGTATACTCAATAAACTTCTTTTGACAAGGAAAAAATCCAATTTATCAGAAATAAAGGATCACAGTCTGTGTGCAGTCCAAACTTTAGAAAAATAATAATAATAGGTGAATGTATCAACGGTGACTTCTGTGTTCATCAGGAAAAAATTGGTGACTCCAGGTGCTCCCCCCAATGTGATCCCCACTCACCAGAAGCAGTCACCCCTGTAGGGGTAGCGGGCATAGAGTGGGTGTCTGGAGTGGATGTTCCTTTATGTTTTCTGGTTGCCTCCGGTTATCTGTGGGTGTATCCCAATGGCTCGGTTTGGGGTTTCCAGCTGACTTTTTTCAGAGATGGACTCCTCCGTGCCTCCTCAACATATCAATGTATTTTCCTCCATCTGTAAGTTGGTCTTGAAAGCATCACATTCTAGAAACAATAGACAAGGTGATCCTTTTGATGGACTGATTAAGGTTTGGTCCCAGTTCAGTCAGGAGACTTTCCTGTCATCCTACATGATCCCTTCTGAGGATTCTTCTATCCTTCCAAAAAAAATGTATGAAATCCTCGATGAGTCCTCCTTCTATGTGATCTAGAAGATCTGCTGACCAGAGAGGTGAGGAGGATTCTGGGAGGTCACATGACATCACTCTTATCTCTATTAATAAAACACAGACCTGACCGGAGAGGTTCAGAATAATGGATGCTTGCGGTTGATGATACATCAGGCCGATCCACGATACCAAACTGGTACCGAACCCAAACTTTTTTAGGATAGCCCAGAGGTATCCCCACTCAACGCTGTCAAATGCCTTATTGGCGTCCAATGACAGCAGAGCCCTGGCTCCCTCATTGTCAGCAGGAGTTTGTATATTAACATACAGTCGCCTGAGGTTTACCGCTGTCGACTTGTTAGGCATAAATCTCACCTGATCCCTGTGTATGAGGGCTGAAATAACAGTATTCACTGTCCTGGCAAGCACCTTTGCTAATATGTTTATGTCCATTTGAAGAAGGGAAATAGGCCTATAAGAATTGGGCTCTGTAGGTGGCTTGTCTGTTTTGAGAAGCAGGACAATACTGGCCCGTGTCATTGAAAGAGGCAGCTGTTGTTTAAGTCTAGCTTCGTTTAACACCTCCAAGAACTTAGGTAACAGTAGATCCAGGTATCTCTGATACACCTCTATGGGCAACCCATCGCCCCTGGGAGCTTTGGACGCGGGGAACAGTCTCACCGCCTCCTGCAGCTCTTTCAAGGTGAGGGGCCCGTCAAGTGCATCCCGCTGGGAATCCGAGAGCCGAGGCAAGGATACCAACTGTTAATAATTGTCAAGGTCCTCTGGGTTATAGGTCACCCTTGAGGCATATAGATCCACGTAATAGTGTACCAATTTGGCCATAATACCATCAGGTGTATTAGTCAGCCTATCAGTCACCAATTTCAAAGCTCCAATGTTAGAGACTGTGGTGCGGACATTGACAATTTTTGCCAGCAAGCGGCCAGTCTGCTCCCCCTCCTCGTAAAAAATCACCCTGGAAAAGAAACGCTTCTTTTCTGCCCTCAAACTAATAGCTTTACTTAGAGCATCCTGAGCCGATACCCAAGAGGCCTTTAAACTTTCTGTTGGATTGGCAACATACTCCTCCTCCAAATTCCCTAACGTGCCTAGTCAACTGTTTCTCGTGCTCTTGTGTTAGATTTAATACCATTTATAGTGGATATAAACACCCCCCTAAGAAAGCACTTAAATGCATCCCAGCGTAGTAATCCATCCTCATATAATGCATTCTCACTGAAAAATTGTTCAATTTGGGACCTAATGTAAGTATCAGAGGGCAATAAATCTAGCCAATATGTGTTTAACCGCCAGTTAGCTCACTTTAGATTAGTCCGCAATTTTGTTTTTTTGCAAAATTGTTGTCACATGTACCACACAGCCAGTACTTGCCATGTATTCCTGCAGCTCTTTTTAATGTTGCTGTAGGCCTCTTGGCAGCTTCGCTGAGCAGTTTTCTTCTCGTCTTTTGATCAATTTTGAAGGCATGTCCAGTTCCTGGTAATGTCACTGTTGTGCCATATTTTCTCCACTTGATGTTGACTGTCTTCACTGTGTTCCATGGTATATCTAATGCCTTGGAAATTCTTGTGTACCCTTCTCCTGACTGATACCTTTTAACAATGAGATCCCTCTGATGCTTTGGAAGCTCTCTGCTGACCATGGCTTTCGCTGTACAATGCTACTAAGAAAATGTCAGGAAAGACCTACTAGAACAGCTGAACTTTATTTGGGGTTAATCAGAGGCACTTTAGATGACAGGTGTGACTGTCTCCTATTTAACATGAGTCTGAATGTGATTGCTTAATTCTGAACACAGCTACATCCCCAGTTATAAGACACTTATGGAACCACATTGTTTTGGTTTTTTAGTTTTACTTCCCCTCCCTAAAAGATTTCAGTTTGTTTTTCAATTGAGTTGTACAGTTTATAGGTCACATTAAAGATGGAAAAAGTTCTGAAACAATTTATCTTTGTCTCATTTTTTTTCATCACAGAAACCAGACGTTTTAACCACTTCAGCCCCGGAAGGATTTACCCCCTTCCTGACAATGCCAGTTTTTAAAATACAGCACTGCGTTTCTTTAACTGACAATTGTGCGGTCATGCAACGCTGTACCCAAACAAAATGTATGTTCTTTTTTCCCCACAAATAGACCTTTCTTTTGGTGGTATTTGATCGCCTCTGTATTCTCAATATTTTTTACTATAATAAATATCCCAAATTAAAAAAAAAACAACAAATTTCTTCCTCAGTTTAGGCAGACATATATTCTTCTTTTTTTTTGGGTAAAAAAAAAAATCACAATAAGTGTATATTGATTGGTTTGCACAAATGTTATAGCGTCTACCAAATAGGGGATAGATTTATGGCATTTTTATTATTTATTTATTTTTTACTAGTAATGGCGGCAATCTATTTTTATCGGGACTGCGACATTGCAGCGGACAGATCGGACACTTTTTTTTGGGACCATTGACATTTATACAGCGATCAGAGCTATAAATAGCCACTAATTACTGTATAAATGTCACTGGCAGGGAAGGCGTTAACACTAGGGGGCAATCAAGTGGTTAAATGTGTTCCCTCAGCATGCTCTAACTGTGGGGGGGATGGGACTGCCTGGGGGAGGAGACTGATTGTTGTTCCTATATACTAGGAACACACGATCTGTGTCCTCTCCCCTGCCACAACATGGATGTGTGTGTGTACACATCCACGTTCTGGCTCTGTCAAGAGTGATCGCGGGTGCCCGGTGGACATCGCGGCCGCCGGGCACGCACATCGTACCTCCTATATCCCTTAAAGCGGCCGCCATACAACTACAGCGATTTACGCAGGGGAGCCATTCTGCCGCCGTCAAACGAAGGCGCGCGGTCGGCAAGCGGTTAACAGGGGTTAGTAGACTTTTTATATCCACTGTATATCTATCTATCTATCTATCTATCTATCTATCTATCTATCTATCTATATATATATATAGTGAGGGAAAAAAGTGTAGCGCTGGTAGATTTTTTAAAATCTACCACTTATATGTAAATTTAGTGGGTCATCTGTTCTGTACATAGTTCAGATTCAATCTATTGTTAAATTAGCCTCTGTTCCAGTTTGGCTGTGTTGCGTGCAGTTCCACATTGTGCATGTCGTTGTCACCGTAGGTCGGTGTTGGAAAGCAACAAGCTGAAGTATATGAGTGCTCTTCTTTCTCAGAAGTAACTCGGCAGAGGTTGTCCCCTGCGGTGCATTCTGGGAAGAGGTACTTAAGGAACAGATGCCATATTTCTTGATCTCTTTCTTTCCACCTGCTGACCCTCCTGGCCGACAGGTATGTGTTCGGAGTCCTACCTCGTGGTCCTCCGGGCCGGAGGACTGCGTTGCTGCAGCGTGTGGGTGGGCCCAGAAGTCTGTCTGGGGCCTACTACAACTGCTGCAGAGATGGTCCTGTGCTGTCTGTCCTGCGGGAAGAAGCCGGACAATTGAGAAGAATCCAGGGGAGGACCCGTCTTGGAAGGATCATGCGGAGTGCTGGTCTGGAGAGGGGCCTGGTGACTCAATTTGGAGGACGCATCTTAAGTTAACCTACCACATAGTACTGCTGGGTCGGCTTAAAGGTTCTGGTACTGTGTTGCTGTTCATCTAAAACTACTATGTCCAGTGGTAGAGGATCGTACAGTTTTGTTCTACCCAAGTCTGTGGCAGAGACTTTTTGTTCGTGCTGCGCTCCGGCTACTAGGTTAGTGAGAGAGACCTATCCGGGCGGGCAAAGATTTAATCCTGAACCGAAGATACATTCATCCCTGAGATTTAAATTCCTTAGTGCTACACCAAGGAAAGGTATTTGAACTTCCCTGCAACTCTTCTTCTACCTCTTTCCTGCTACTTCTTCCAGTTATCTCCCATTAAAGCATTGGAAAAAGTACTAAAGTGACTGGTGCCTGCATTGTCAGATAATAAGCTCAACGTGGACTCTAAGTTTGGTATTGGTGAAACTACAGGTAAAAAGGTGACGGTAACAGCCCGCTTTAAATCAGCAGCTCCACCGTGAGTTATTGCTACATGTGGGGGCTCATCCGGGATTGGTTGCCGTTGCCCTAAGCAGCCCTGAGAAGTATTTCACCGAGAGTTATTGCTACAAAAGTATTTGATCCCCTGCTGATTTTGTACATTTGCCCACTGACAAAAAAATGATCAGTCTATAATTTTAATGGTAGGTTTATTTTAACAGTGAGATACAGAATAACAACCAAAAAAAACAGAAAAACGCATTTCAAAAAAGTTATAAATTGATTTGCATTTTAATGAGTGAAACAAGTATTTAATCCCCTTATCAATCAGCAAGATTTATGACTCCCAGGTGTCTTCTATACAGGTAAAGAGCTGGGATTAGGTGCACTCTCTTAAAGGAAGTGCACCTAATCTCAGCTTGTTACCTGTATAAAAGACATCTGTCCACAGAAGCAATCAATCAGATTCCAATCTCTCTACCATGACCAAGACCAAAGAGCTGTCCAAGAATGTCAGGAACAAGATTGTAGACCTACACAAAGCTGGAATGGGCTACAAGATCATCACCAAGCAGCTTGGTGAGAGGGTGACTACAGTTGGTGTGATTATTCGCAAATGGAAGAAACACAAAATAACTGTCAATCTCCCTCAGTCTGGGGCTCCATGCAAGATCTCACCTCGTGGATTTTTAATGATCATAAGAATGGTGAGGAATTAGCCCAGAACTGCATGGGAGAATCTTGTCAATGATCTCAAGGCAGCTGGGACTATAGTCACCAAGAAAACAATTGGTTACACACTACGCTGTGAAGGACTGTAATCCTGCAGCGCCCACAGGGTCCCCCTGCTCTAGAAAGCACGTGTACAGGCCCGTCTGAAGTTTGCTAATGAACATCTGAAAGACTCAGAGGAGAACTGGGTGAAAGTGTTCTGGTCAGATAAGACCAAAATCAAGCTCTTTGGCATCAACTCTACTCGCCATGTTTGAAGGAGGAGGAATGCTTCCTATGACCCCAAGAAAACCATCCCCACTGTCAAACATGGAAGTGGAAACATTATGCTTTGGGGTGTTTTTCTGCTAAGGGAACAGGACAACTTCACCGCATGAAAGGGACGATGGACGGGGCCATATACTGTCAAATCTTGGGTGAGAACCTCCTTCCCTGAGCCAGGGCATTGAAAATGTGTTGTGGATGGGTATTCAAGCATGACAATGACCCAAAACACACAGCCAAGGCAACAAAGAAGTAGCTCAAGAAGAAGCACATTAAGGTCCTGGAGTGGCCTAGCCGGTCTCCAGACCTTAATCTCATAGAAAATATGTGGAGGAAGCTGAAGGTTTGAGTTACCAAATGTCAGCTTCGAAACCTTAATAAATTGGGGAGGATCTGCAGTGGAGATGTGTGCAAACCTGGTGGCCCACTACGGGAAATGTCTGACCTCTGTGATTGCCAACAAGGGTTTTGCAAGTACTTAGTACCAAGTACTAAGTCATGTCTTGCAGAAGGGGTCGAATAATTATTTCACTCATTGAAATGCAAATCAATTTATAATTTTTTTGAAATGCGTTTTCTGGATATTTCTGCTTCACTGTGGGTATATTGTTCTTTTGGTGATGTGCAATGTTGTTTTTCCGCCAAACATATCTTTCGGAATTATGGACAAAAAGTTCAACCTTGGTTTCATCAGACCATAACACATTTTCCCACATGCTTTTGGGAGACTTCAGGTGTGTTTTTGCAAAATTTAGCCGGGCTTGGATGTTTTTCTTCGTAAGAAAATGCTTCCATCTTGCCACTCTACCCCATAGCCCAAACATATGAAGAATACAGGAGATTGTTGTAATTTCTGCTGTTATTCTGTCTCTCACTGTTAAAATAGAACTACCATTAAAATGATAGTCTGATCATTTCTTTGTCAGTGGACAAATGTACAAAATCAGCAGGGGATCAAATATTTTTTTCCCTTACTGTATGTATAAATTATTTATAATAGTCAGGACCAAAAATATAGAATACTTTCCTCACTTTTCCATATAGATAATGTTTTGCATAGACCTTAATAGCAGGAGTTTAAAATACACACACACACGGCCAAAAGAGTCAGAAATGGAATGCATGCCCCTCCTACCTGATCTGTACATGAAGCAGTTGATGTCAGTGTAGATCAATTGTTATCTGCTTCACTGAAGTATGTACTGCTTACTAAAAGTCAGTGTTTAACAGGCAACTAAATTTGTTACCTTATCCCAAATACTTCTTGTGACTAGGGATGAGCTTCGAGTTCGAGTCGAACCCATGTTCGACCGTTCGTCGAATTTCAAACGTTATGGGCCGTTCGTGGCAAATTCGAGTGGCGCGTCATGGCCCATAATTCACTGCGGCATCGCAGTCTTTGCTGGCTGATGATTGGCCAAGCATGCACTATGACCCGCATGCTTGGCCAATCACAGAGCAGTCTGTACAGAGAGTTGCACCCTGGCTTTGGCCAATTATGGCTCAGGGGGTTTAGTACATGCCCCACACTATATAAGGCCGCCTGCGTGGCAGCCTTGTGGAGTGTGTTGCGGCGGCGAGATAGACAGAGAGACAGTGTCATTTGATTTAAGTTAGAGTAGGCAGGCGAGTCAGTTAGCTGCACTTACAGTGTATTGTGTGTGTGTATATATATATATATATATATATATATATATATATATACATCCTAGGTGTTGTGTGTGTGTGTGTGTGTGTGTGTGTGTGTGTGTGTGTGTATGTATATATATTATATATATATATATACACTGTATTCAGTTTAGCTAGATCCGTTCCTGTTATTCTCTTCCTACTGACAGGCAGGCAAGTGTTTTTACAGTATTTACAGCTACCTGAAGAAAATTGCTGGTGTTCTTCTGATCCTATTAGTCGTATTAGCTACAGTATTTACAGTTAGTGTAGTGCGTCCTCTGCACAGTATGCACCTAAAGCTACCTGAAGAAAATTGGTGGTGTTCTTCTGATCTTATTAGTACCGCAGGCAGCTGCAGTATTTACAGTTAGTGTAGTGCGTCTTCTGAACAGTGTTCACCTAAAGCTACCTGAAGACAGTTGCTGTTGTTCTGATCCTATTGATACCACAGGCAGGCAGCTACAGTATTTACAGTTAGTGTACTGTGTCCTCTGCACAGTGTGCACCTAAAGCTACCTGAAGAAAATTGGTGGTGTTCTTTTGATCCTATTAGTACCGCAGGCAGCTGCAGTATTTACAGTTAGTGTAGTGCGTCCTCTGCACAGTGTGCACCTAAAGCTACCTGAAGAAAATTGGTGGTGTTCTTCTGATCCTATTAGTACCCCAGACAGCTGCAGTATTTACAGTTAGTGTAGTGCGTCCTCTGCACAGTGTGCACCTAAAGCTACCTGAAGAAAATTGGTGGTGTTCTTCTGATCTCATTAGTACCGCAGGCAGCTGCAGTATTTACAGTTAGTGTAGTGCGTCCTCTGCATAGTGTGCACCTAAAGCTACCTGAAGAAAATTGGTGGTGTTCTTCTGATCCTATTAGTACCGCAGGCAGCTGCAGTATTTACAGTTAGTGTAGTGCGTCCTCTGCACAGTGTTCACCTAAAGCTACCTGAAGACAATTGCTGTTGTTCTGATCCTATTTATACCACAGGCAGGCAGCTACAGTATTTACAGTTAGTGTACTGTGTTCTCTGCACAGTGTGCACCTAAAGCTACCTGAAGACAATTGCTGGTGTTCTCATACTAATAATACTACAGGCAGGCAGTGGATTCTGCTAGCTGCAGTATCAGTATATATATATATCCCAGCTTTGTGTAGCTACATCTCACTGCAGGCCATTAGTATGTCTAGAAGGCCAACAAGGAGAGGCAGACAGTCACAAGCCAATAAGAGGGCAAGCAGGCTCTGTGTCTAGAGGCAACAGTGCTGGTCGTGGAGACGGTGCATCCTCATCAGCACATGGCCATGGGACATGCTTGTCCTTTTTTTCGGCAGCTGGCCGTGTTGAGCCACAACATGCGGAAGACTTGGTAGAGTGGATGACCAAGCCATCCTCATCCTCCCTCACCCAGGCTCAGGGTACTTTGGCAAAGCAGCTGCCAACGTGGCCTCTTCCCTCAGCTCAATGACATCAGTCACTCCTTCCCTAGCCCCACCATCTCCTCCTGAGAAGTCCCCCGAACTGTTTGATCACAGTGTTGTGTACATGCTCTAGGAGGATGCCCAGTGTTTTGAAGGCTCCAATGATGGTACCCAGCTAGAGGAAGGCAGTAACATGAGCCCAGAGAGAGGGGGTGCCCAAGAAGCACAGCAATCTGGCAGTCATGTTCCCCCAGCTGCAGCATACTGCCAGCTTTGCTCCAGTGATGAGGAGGGAGGGGATGATGAGGTCACTGACTCCATGTGGGTGCCAGAGAGGAGGAGCAGCAGGAGGAGGAGGCACATCTCCAACAAGGCAGGATGCCCTCCAGGGGCCAGCTTAAGGGCAGCACACTGACTGCATCACACTGCAGAGCTCCACATTTGCAGGGCACTGCTGTCTCTGCGCGTTATTCCAAAAGTTCTTTGGTGTGGGCCTTTTTTGAGACCAGTGCATCAGATCCCACCACTGCTATTTGCAACATATGTCTCAAGCGTATCTCACGTGGCCAAAACATCACCCGCTTGGGCACCACACGATTGACCAGACATATGTCGACCTGCTATGCAGTTCATTGGCAAGAGTACCTAAAAGACCCACACCAAAGAACAAAGGGGACCTCTCCTTGCACCTCATCAGCTGGGATCTCCAACCCCACTATACCTTGAGTCCTCTCTGAAACCTGCACTGAGAGGAATGAAGGTATAGAATTAGGTGTGTCACAGCCAAGTATTTACGGGCAATCTGCTATCGGTACACCAACGTCAGATTGTACCAGGCAAATTTCCCTGCCCCAGCTGCTGCACCGCTGAAAGAAATTCGTTCCCAGCCATCCACATGCCCAGCGGTTGAATGCTAGCTTGGCTAAATTGCTAGCACTTCAACTGCTGCCTTTTCAGTTGGTAGACTCTGCCCCCTTCCGTGAGTTTGTGGAATGTGCAGTTCCTCAGTGGCAGGTTCCCAAACGCCACTTTTTCTCACGGAAGGTGATTCTGGCTCTCTACCGGCAAGTGGAAGGCAATGTCTTGGCCTCACTGGACAGGGTGGTCAGCGGTAAGGTGCATATTACCGCTGACTCATGGTCCAGCAGGCATGGACAGGGACGTTACCTATCTTTCACCACGCACTGGGTGACTCTTCTGGCAGCTGGGAAGGATGCAGGACAGGGTGCAGTAATGTTGGAGGTCGTTTTGCCACCATGCCTCCAAAATTCTACTAGTTTTGATTCTGCCACACCTCTCTCCTCCACCCCCTCCTCTTCTTCTTTCTTCATGGCCTCTTCCTGTGATGATTTCTCCTTAGAACCAGCGGTGCTCCATAGGCGTTCAAGGGGCTACGCAAGGACGCAGGCAAAAAGATGTCATGCGGTGCTTGAGCTGGTGTGCTTGGGGGACAGGAGCCACACTGGGGCAGAGATTCTGTCAGCTCTGCAGGGGCAGGTTCAGAGGTGGTTGGTGCCACACCAGCTTAAGGCAGGCATGGTGGTTTGCGACAATGGCACCAACCTCCTCTCTGCCCTCTGACAGGGACAACTGACTCATGTGCCCTGTTTGGCTCACGTCCTTAACTTGGTGGTGCAGCGGTTCTTGGGCAGGTACCCGGGCTTACTGGATGTCCTGAGGCAGGCCAGGAAAGTCTGTGTGCATTTCCGCAGGTCATATAATGCCAGTGCTCGGCTGGCTGACCTCCAAAAGGAATTTAACCTGCCCAAGAACCGCCTAATCTGTGACATGCCCACCAGGAGGAACTCGACGTTGGCCATGCTTGAGCGGCTGCACCCGCAGCAGAGGGCCATCAATGAGTACCTATGCGACTATGGCACCAGGACAGGGTCAGGGGACCTTGTTTCTTTTTTCCCCACGCCAGTGGGCTATGATCAGGGATGCATGCACTGTCCTGTCACCATTTGAGGAGGCCACGAGGATGGTGAGCAGTGACAGTGCATGCATCAGTGACACTGTCCCTCTTGTCCACCTGTTGGAATAATGGACAGGGCACTTGAGGCAGAACAGAGGGAGGAAGAGGAGGACTTCCTTAACTCTCAAGGCCCCCTTTATCCAGACAGTGTTCCTACGCGCCCGCCGATCACACAGGAAGAGGACAAGGAGGAGGAGGATTGTGTCAGCATGGAGGTGGAGCCTGGCACTCAGCAACAGCAGCAGTCTTCAAGGGATCATTTACAGTCCGAAGAAACCCATCGACTTGTGCGTGGCTGGGAAGAGGTGGCTGTGGATCATGTCGTCCTTAGTGACCCAGAGGACTCTGGACCGAATGCCTCAGCAAACCTACGCTGCATGGCCTCTCTGATCCTGCAAAGCATCCTCCTATTCGTGGTATCAAGGGGAGGGATGATTACTGGCTGGCAACCCTCCTTGATCCACGTTACAAGGGTAAGGTTGCGGACCTTATCTTGCCATCGCAGAGGATGAAACATCTTCGGGAGGCCTTGCAGAAAGGTTTGTGCAATGCGTTTCCAGAGCCTGGGAGGTTACAATTTCCAGGTCCTCATGGACAACGTGTTGCTGAGGCTTCGGTCAGTCACAGAAGAGCGGTGGAGAAGGTGGCCGTCTGACTGATGCGTTCAGACAATTTTTAATTCAATCTGATTTTATTGAAAAAGAAAGAACATACAAGAAAAAGTACTTCACATAGACATCATTAGTAGTAGTAGTGTTGATAACAATAGATCCAATGTTGTCGCAGGATACATATTGTAGTACGTTATGTGTGCAGATCACAAGGAAAAAACATTGTTTAATTAGCATAATGAAATATAACAAGGATAATCGGAGAGCCCTCACTATATATTGGAGGGGATTACAGGTAAACTTCGTGTGTGTTTACAATCAACTTATTCCAGGAGTCTGTTACGTTGTATAGGATTAGCTTGTGCGGACCGTATTCTGCGTCTAAATTTTAAGGAATACATTGCTATGCAAAGGAGAAGGGTTTGGGGGAAAGTAGAGAAACAGAAAGGTTAGGAACTGGAGTCGCTCCAGCATGGTCATGGGGCGGTACCGTCCAGGTTGCCCTCTGCCCAGGGGATAAAGTCCGATGAGTATCGGAACATGGACCACGAAGTCCATGTAAGAGAGAACTGGTTGTCTTTATTAGATTCCTCAGCCAACAGGCGTTCAAGGTCCCTGATGCGGTCCACCTCAATAGCCCACTCCCCCAGGGAAGGTACAGTTCTTGACTTCCAATATCTTGGGATCACCATTCTAGCAGCAGCTAGGAAATGGCGTAATACATCTTTTTTAATGGATTTGAGTGTGCCCGGAAGTATGGACAAGAGAGCTATCTCGGGTGAAGGAGAGAGAGCCGTCGCCATCAGCCTGCAGTATAGTAGGAAGATCTGTTGCCAGAATTTTTGTATGGGTGGGCATTCCCACCAAGTGTGGAGCATGGTGCCCCTGGAGTTTAAACATCGCCAACAAGTATCTGGATTTGTCAAGTTGAAGCGATGTACTGTCGAAGGGCATCTATACCACCTCGTCACCAGTTTAAACCCCTTTTCTTGAGTTTTAGTGGCTAGGGAGAGCTTGTGTGTTAGAATAAAGCATTTTTGCCAGTCAATGGGGGAGATGGAGTGTTGGAGATCTTTTTCCCAAGCCTTTGTGTAGGGTGGGAGATCAGGGTGAAGAGCATTCAACAAAAGGGAATAAAGCTGTGATACCATGTGTGTTGGAGGATCGTTTTGGAGGAGCATATCCTCGAATCCTGTGGGTTCAGCTAGAATATCTTGTATTGAATGGAAGGTTTGGATATAGGAAGTCAATTGTTGTTTCTGAAGCCATTGCATAGGGTATCTAGAGAGCGATTCGGGAGGAGTGTCTGGCATTAGAGTGGGGTCTGTACGGAGAACCTGAGAAAGCCTCCTATGGTCTTCTTTCCGCCAAGGTCCAAAGCTTGTCACGTGCATAGCCGGTGGGAAGGCTGGGGTCCCAAATAGGGGGGTCATAGGTCCCGAAGGATTGGATATGTTACCTCCAGAGTTTAGGCGATCCCAAATTTGGATCGTTTGGCGGGTGAGGTCACAGAGGGGGAGTGAACCCCTACGAATTGCGGGTGTGGTCCATGGAAGAGCTGAGAGATCAATGGAGTTCATATGGTTTTCCAAGTGAACCCAGAGCTTAGTCGTATGGTTATGGAACCAGTCTAATATGCGAGTAAGTATTGCTGCCTTATGATACAATGAAGCGTCCGGGGCCCCAGCTCCCCCTCTCGCTTTCGGAAGAGATAACGTTTTGTATCTAATTCTAGGACGAGCTGAATTCCAAATAAATTTAGAGAACAGCTGGTGCAATTTCCGAAAATAGGAGTTAGGTATGTATATGGGGATTGTCTGAAATAGGTACAAAAATCGGGGAAGGACATCCATTTTCAGGGTGTTCATCCTACCAAGCCAGGAGAGCCGTTTAAGTGTGTAGTTAGACAAATCGGCCTGAGTTCTGAGGAGTAAGGGGGTAAAATTCTTGGAAAAGAGTTGGGATACATCCTCCGGTATCTGAATACCGAGGTATCTGATGGAGGTGGATCCTGTTTTAAAGGAAAAGGCAGTAGAAAGCCTGTATAGGTCCGACTTTGGCAGAGAAATATTGAGAATTTCCGATTTGTTATAGTTTACCTTAAAGTTACTGACTTCCCCGAATCTCTGGAACTCCTGCATCACTGAGGTTAAGGACAAGTGTGGACGTGTCACAAATAGAAGAAGGTCATCTGCAAACAGAGCAAGTTTAGTTTGAGTGGGTCCGACTGTTATTCCGTGCACAGAGGGATTGTTTCGCAAAGCAATGGCTAAATGTTCCATGGTGAGAACATACAGGAAGGGAGATAGGGGGCATCCCTGTCGTGTCCCGTTAGAAATAGAGAATGCCGACGACAAAGTACCGTTCAGTCTTATCCTAGCGGATGGAGAGGAGTATAGGGACATTATCCTTGAGATCATGTGGGCTCCCAGTCCTATTTGTTGTAGAGATAACCGAAGGAATTGCCAATCTACTCGGTCGAATGCCTTCTCTGCATCAACTGTTAAGAGGCATAAGGGAATATCGTGGGTTCGGGCATAGTTGGATAAAAGAAGGGTTTTCAGGGTGTTATCCCTTGCTTCTCGGCCACTCACAAATCCTACTTGATCCAAGTGGATCAAACTGGGCAACAATGGTTGTAACCTGTTGGCTAATACTTTAGCGAAAATCTTTAAATCCACCCCGATCAAAGATATTGGCCTATAATTTGTACATAAAGTCGGGTCCTTCTCTGGTTTTGGAATAAGGGAAATATGAGCCTCAAGTGTTTGTGGGGGAAACACTGAGCCCTCTGATACAGAATTGAATACTTTAGTGAGGAAGGGAATAAGGAGGGGAGCAAATAATTTATAAAACTTTGGGGTAAAGCCGTCCGGCCCTGGGCTCTTGCCAGTTGGTGTACTTGCAATGGCTTTCGCAACTTCATCTGCTGTTATAGGTGTTTCAAGTTCGGTAATGGTGTCCTCATCCAAAGTGGGGAGCGCGGTTTCCCTGATATAAGAGGACTTGTGCTCCTCTGTAGTAGAGGGGGAGCCTGACGATTGGGCCACAGGTATGTTGTATAGGGATTGATAAAAATCCCTGAATGTCTGCGCAATCTTAGAAGGTGAGGAGATTAATTCTCCATGTGGTCCTTGGATATGGGGGATGAAGGTAGAGGATTTTTTTGGATGTAGGGAGCGGGCCAGTGACCTGCCACACTTGTCTTGGAATTTATACTGATGGAAAGCGAGTTTGTCTGCAAATGTACGTGCAGATGTCTCATATAGTCCTCTGAGGTGTAATCGGGCTTTGGAAACCTCAGTGAGCGTTTCGGTTGTTGGGGAACGCTTATGGTCAGTTTCCAGGTTTCGGAGCTTCTGGATTGCATCCACTATAGCGGCTGAGCGTTCCCTTTTCAGACGAGATCCTAATTGAATGAAGGTTCCACGTAATACTGCTTTCAGTGCCTCCCATTGGATGGGGAACGACGTGGTATCTTGTGCGTGGTCCCCAAAAAAGTTAGAGATTGTTTCCGAGATATGTGTAATACAGTCTGAGTTAGCTAGCAGTGAGTCATTCAAGCGCCATGTCCACTCCTTGATAGGTGAGGAGGGGAGCGAGAATGTCAAGTATATAGGGGAGTGGTCTGACCAGATCATAGAATCTATTTCACACTCGGGAGACCAGTCTAGGCAACTGTGGTCACTCAATAGATAGTCTATGCGACTATAGGTCTGGTGTACCTGAGAAAAATGTGTGTAGTTACGAGTCTTGGGGTATAATACCCTCCAAACGTCTACAAGGCGTAAGTCGTATATTACTCGTTTCAGGGCCCTCAATTTGGGGAATGAAATACGTGACCTTGAAGTGGAGGAATCTAAGGCTGGCTCCAGGGGAGTATTAAAATCTCCACCGAGGATGAGTTTGCCCTCCATGAATTCAGATAGGATCCTCAGATACTGCAAAGCTGATGGAACTTGGTTAACATTTGGCAAGTATATATTAGCTACCGTAAATTTGACTCCCCACAGCAAAAATTTCACAAAGACATACCTTCCCTGAGGGTCGGAGAGGTGATCGAGCAATTCAACGGGGAGGCTTTTGTGGAAAGCTACAGATACTCCCTTAGTTTTCTGAGATGGATTAGTACTATGGATCCATCTGTTAAAATATCTGTTAGAGCAAGGGGTGGAGGCTGATTGAAAGTGCGTCTCTTGCAAGAGGAGTACATTAACTTGGCATTTATGCATTTGGTATAGTATTTGTCCCCGTTTAGAGGCAACATTGAGTCCATTTACATTGTATGAACATAATTTAAGTCGAGGGTGAGACAACACTGTATAGGCCATGGTGGAGCGAAGAAATAGGAAAGAATTTGAAAGTCTAGAACAAGAGGGGGAGGCAGTTGGGGAAGATACGGAAAAGAGAAGGTAGTTGCAAAAGGGGAAGAGGAATGGAGAATGGCTAGTTAGAGGACACCTGGGAAAGGTGTCTCAAAACAAAATCTAATGTGTTCGCAACAGCAAAACACTCCGTGAAATATCACGTGCTAGGCACAAATCGTGCCAAACCTATTTGGGGGGGGAGGTCGGATTAGAGAGGTCTGAGTTGTGATCCCGACAACATAGCAGGCATATATAACGTATATGTATGACACCCGTCAATCATAGTATATTGAATACTTGATATTTTAGGTTATAGAAGAACATGTCATATATCTAATCAGTGTTCAAAAAAAAAAAAAACAAAAAACACTTAAACACCCATAATCAGTCAGCAAGCAATAGTATGTATAATAAACATTTCAATGATGTAACATTGAGGAATTCAACTAGTTCTATGGTGTAGGATAAGTTAGGCCCTGGACTGAGAGGAGACCAAGAAGCCCATAACAGGTAATAAGGTATCTTCTGGAAGACTCCCAGTCAGTCAGCGGGTCCCCAGGCCCAAAGGGCTAGAAAGGCACATTGGTTACAGGTATCACCCCAGAGACTTAGTGGTGGGCTCCACTCGGGCCAGGCCGCATCCCAAATAAAAGAATCATAGGGTTCTGGAGAATTGTATAACAGAGCAAGGTCTCTTAAGGAAACGATGCTCCTAGCATTCAATTTGGTCGTAGTATGGTCCATGTGTGGATAAGTGTACATTTAAAGCTAGGGACGTCTGGTGTCGAGCGGAGCCCCCACGCAGCCATAAAAAGCAGTAACATTACCACCGTCTAATCTACACCCTTTTTTAAATGTAACTGTAACTGTCCCATTAAGGGCAACATAGCACCCCCCCACCTCCTGAGCTTAGTAGACTTCTATACTATCCCTGTAAATGGAGTGGTATAGTTAGTATGAGTTCATAGGAGGGTACAGAGAAAACACGGTATCATTGCAAACCTGGACCAGTCCCTTAATGAAACTGTGGAGTGAAAGGTGTAGATCCATTGTAAAACATTGAACAGGTAGAACAAGTAACAGTGTTGACTCACGTGGGGAGCCAAATCAGTCTTCCGGGGATGTTGGACGTCTTGCTCTAGGACCAAAAGAAGCAGATCTAGATCTTGAGCGTCTGCGACGTTGTGGGAGAGGGCCCTGTAGTCGTTGACGATCCTCTGGAGGGTCTAGCCAGTTCGGGATGCTGATAGGGTCTTGTGCGAGGAAGGTGAAGAAGGCAGGAAGTTGTTCAGGGTCTGACAGAACAAACTTACAGTTGTCGTCTCGGGTTACCTTGATACTGAATGGATGGCCCCAGGTGTAGGAAGCCCCTGCTTGACGTATCAAATCCAAAAGTGGGCGGACCGCCCGTCTCATGTATAAGGTGTTGCGGGAGAGGTCCGGATAGAGGTGTACTGTAGATCCATCGAATTCTACAGGACCTAAGCGCCAGGCCTTACGCATAATCTCTTCCTTGAGGGTATAGTAATGGACCCGGCATAGGACATCGCGGGGGCGGTCGCTGCGGTCTCCCCCCATGCCTCCCACTCTATGTACTCTGTCCAGTTCAATAGGGGATGTAACTTCCCTGCCCAGGACCTGGTTGAGGATAGAAACGACAGTGGGTTTTAGATCAGTACCTGAGGTTGCTTCCGGCACTCCCTGTATCCTAATGTTGTTCCTGCGGCTCCTGTTTTCGCTGTCCTCTATGCGGAGTTGGTGTTGCCGCAAGCGGGATAAATGTGAGGTGGTTGCAGATTCGAGGGCCACAATACGAGCCGCATGGTCATCTTGGGTAGTAGCCAGAACGGATACAGCATTCTCTGTCGTTGAAACCCGATGCTGAAGGGCTTGTAGTTCTACATGGAGGGAGGCTTCCATCTTGGACGCCCAGGATTCAAAGTCCGCCCTAAAGGCAGAAAGAAGGGCTGTAGTCGCAGAGCCGGCTGATCCGCCCGAGGCCGGAGGAAATAGCTCCGCAGGGCCATCTTCGGAGGGGGTGTCAAGGGGCATAGCGGCCATTGAAGGGGCCGAGGGCTCACCCGTAGCGTCCTTGTATTTTGAGGAGTCCATGTGAGCCAGAGAAGGAGGTTTAGGCTTGCCTGGGGTGCGACTGGCCGCCAGCTTGTCTTTTCCCGTGCGGGAGTCGAGCGATGATGTACGTAGTAGGTAGCGCTGGATTGTACCTTGCTGCAGCTCAGCGGAGTCAGAGGAGTGAGAGCTTGAGGATGACATAGAGATTCCGGGTGTAGGTAATTTGCAACACAGCCTGATAATGTCGGGAGAGCACAGAGCTCAGTAGCCCATTTCTTCAGCCGTCCATCGTCAGCCAGTAAACATGATATCTACTATGGGGGATAGGACGGTCGCCACCTGCGACTCTGGAGCCAGGACTGCTGGTTTTTACACCACAGTATGAGATGGAGATGTGTTGCAGAACTATGGCGAGGTAGCAAACTGTCAGCCAAGGAGTATTTATTCTGGGAGAAGGGTTACAGGTGGCAGCTGGGTCCTCTGGGCAGTTCTTGTGACAGTGTAGATACACAGTGATCCAGGAGCTGTTTAAGGAACAAGTGCCTACACTGCAGCAGGGTGAAGCAAGATGGCCGCTCCACGTGGCCTCAGGGTTATTGTTATAATCCACCCCACGAGTGGGGGTAAATATTAGTTTAGTCCCTTTCTGAGGTCACAGTCTGCTATATCAGGGCACCCTGGTGTTTAGATTGGCCCTGGATTTAGCACAGGAGAGATGAGGAGGCTACTGAGGTGTAGTAAGATGGCCGCCACTTACTGTGTGAGATGGTAGTCTTCCAGGCTGGCATGCAGGAGTGGCACAGGGGAGAGTGCAGGCTTCGGTCAGTAGGCTGGGCTGCTCTGGTGTCTGTGTGGAGGTAGATCCAGGTGCGGAGTAGCCAGGAAGGCCTGGATGTGCAGGCCGGGTGCACCAATATGGCCGCCGCTCCCCCTGCCAAGGCCGAAGCCGCGGCCTGTAGTTAAAACGGCCAGACCACGGGATCGCCGTGTCAGCGGCCCCAGGCTAAGCCGTCCCGGTGTTCGTGTAGGGGGAGAGCTAAGCGTTGTGCGGCCAGGAAGATCCGGATGCGGCCTGTGCGGGCCGGGTGTACCAATATGGCCGCTCCCTTTGTGAAGGCCGAAGCCGCGGCCTGTAGTAGATTCGGCCGGCTCTCGGGATCGGCGTGTTGGCGGTCGCAGGTGACACCTCGGTGTGCGGGGGGACCCCCGGTTCAGTGGCAGTGGTGAGGTGGTCCTGCTAGGGGGAAAAGGATGAGGTTATTCCCCAAAACGGCAGGAGCTCTCACTGGGCACGTCTGATCAGGTCTCCAGCCGGCCACGCCCCCCCTCAGACAATTTTTTAGTCCGTAGCCCCAAGGTCTGATCGGTTCCAGCAACCATTGCAAGCGTCTGATTCACATGGTACAGGATTACCTAGGGGCAAGATCAGACTTGGACACCTTTCCCACCAAAAATCCTCTGGGTTACTGGGTCTTGAGGATGAATCCCTGGCCAGAGCTTGCACAGTATGCAATTGAGCTACTGGCCTGTCCTGCATCCAGCGTTCTTTCGGAACGCATATTCAGTGCTGCTGGAGGCTTTGTAACCGATCACAGGATGTGCCTGTCCACTGAATCAGTTGATCGGCTGACCTTCATAAAAATGAATCAGTCTTGGATCACAAGCTACCAAGCACCTGATGCTGATGTAACCGATTGATTTTTTTTTTTAGATGTGAGATCCCTTTAAGACTGCCTATGCTGATGCTGAGTGATTATCCTGTTATGCTGAGTCACAATCCTCTTCCTCCTCAATTTTCATGCTGATAGCTTGTAAGAACATTTTTGGTTCTGGGCACCGCCACCAGTGGCCAAGGCTCAATTTTTCTGCCCCTGTTTAACAGGGGCGTATAATTACAATTTTTGATGCAATACTTTGCAGCAGGGCTCATTCCTGCGCTCCAACTATAGTATCTGTGAGGGGTTGCAGTGTTGTGGCACCAGCACCAGTGTCCAAGGCCCAATTTTTCAGCCCCTGTTTAACAGGGGCGTATAATTACAATTTTTGATGCAATAGTTTGCAGCAGGGTTCATTCCTGCGCTCCAACTATAGCATCTGTGAGGGGTTGCAGTGTTTTGGCAATTTTTCTGCCCCTGTTTAACAGGGGCATGTAATTACAATTTTTGATGCAATACTTTGCAGCAGGGCTCATTCCTGCACTCCAACTATAGTATCTGTGAGGGGTTGCAGTGTTGTGGCACCAGCACCAGTGCCCAAGGCCCAATTTTTCAGCCCCTGTTCAACAGGGACATGTAATTACAATTCTTGATCTAATATTTCACAGCAGGACCCATTCCTGCGCCCACCAAGAGTAACTGTGAGGGCTTACAGTGTTGTGGCAACACCACCACCACCAAAGGCCCAATTTTTCTGCCCCTGTTCAACAGGTGCATGTAATTACAATTCTTGATATAATATTTCACAGCAGGGCCCGTTCCAGCGCCCACTAAGAGTAACTGTGAGGACTTACAGTGTTGTGGCACCAGCACCACCACCACAGGCCCAATTTTTCTACCACTGTTCAACAATGGCATGTTATTACAATTCTTGATCTAATATTTCACAGCAGAGCCCGTTCCTGCACCCACCAGGAGTAACTGTGAGGGCTTACAGTGTTGTGGCAACACCAACACCTAAGGCCCCAATTTCTGCAGAGTGTGTAGGGCAGGCCCCTACTTTCAAACATCCAGCTTACAAACGACTCCTACTTGCAAACGGAAAGAGACAACAGGAAGTGAGATTAACTCTACCCCTAGGAAGGGAAATTCTCTCCTGAGTTAATATGGGAAAAATGTGTCTCCTCTTCACTGATGCTTTACCACCAATCCTTGTTTCACTAAAAACCCCAAATTTTCAAAAAACATTTGTCATTGGGACAGAAAATGAGGTGAAATCTTCTGAAGAGGTGCACAGACAGCACAACAAATGTTACAGGGGTGATAACCCTTCCCTATGTTTTCCAAAAAACGTAAAAATAGATTTTTTGGCTGGAGCGACACTTTAAAAATGTACCAGTTCAAAATTACAAACAGATTCTACTTAACAACAAACCTACAGTCCCTGTCTTGTTTGCACCGCCTGTATACTGCTGTTCAGACTATCTAGGGCCTGGGGGCCCCACACCTTTCCTTTTTTTTTAATTTGGGTGCGGGGTTCTCCTTAATATCCATACAAGACCCAAAGGGCCTGGTAATGGACTGGGGGAGGGGGGATACCCATGCCGTTTGTCTCACTGATTTTCATCCATATCGCCGGAACCCGACATTATATTAAAGCCGCAAGCAGTTTTAAATGACTTTTATTCCTTTAAAAATGTAATTTTATACAGGGACTGTTCTAAGCACGGGAAACACGCGCCACTTTACAGGCATACTATAGACACCCCCCAGGTACGATATTTAAAGAAATATTTCACTTTTTTTTTCACTTTAAGTATCATTAAAATCACTGCTCCCGAAAAAACGGCCGTTTTTAAAACTTTTTTTTGCATTGATACATGTCCCCTGGGGCAGGACCCGGGTCCCCAAACCCTTTTAGGACAATAACTTGCATATTAGCCTTTAAAATTAACAGTTTTGATTTTGAACGTTCAAGTCCCATAGACTTTAATGGGGTTCTAAAGTTCACACGAACTTTCGGTCTGTTCGCAGATTTGGCGCGAACCGAACCGGAGGGTGTTCGGCTCATCCCTACTTGTGACGAACCCCTGTCCTCAACAGGTCTAATGCTTCCTTTATCCAGAACCAGCACTATCCAAGACCCTTTAGCCCACCCAGTCACCAACCGTAACTCAGTGTAGGGTGAACAACAACATCAAACTCTTTTATTCAAACACATGTTACAACAGATATACAACTCAGAGACACTCCCCCCACCCTTGGATTCAGGGCGGGGTAAACTGTCCAATCACAATAGACACACAGGTCAGGTGTATTCAAATTTCTCATCAGTAAACAGTCTTATCAGCAGGGAGAGCTGTTGGAGGAATTCACCCCCGCCAATCTCACAGCTAATCTACATACACATCCCATAATATCCAAGGCAGACAGACACAATAGATCATTGGAATACAGCCACACCCCAAAGGATCACAGCAAAGAGTCCACAACAGCATGAGACAACACACAATATATACATATATACAACATTCCAGGGTGGCTGTATAGTGTGTCTAAATAGCACAGATCATAGTGGGGTTCTCAGTCACCCTGTGCCCTAATCGACGCAGGATGATTTACACATAAAAGGGGCCAGGGGAGCGGGACTCCAGAGCTCTCCAACGTAAGCAGAGTTCTACAAACCTCCCACCCAAAGTGACTCCTGTCACACTTTTTAAAGTATCAAACAATGTAACACTGCTCCAGGTCCACCCACCAATACACTCCCCCACACCCCTCTCACTTAGGTGCAAGCTCAGCATGTTCCAATGTAGCAATATAGATGTAAACAATCCGGACAGCTGCCCTCCAGGAATCTTCATCCTAATTTAGATATGAAAGCAACTTCTTACAGCTACAAAGACACTGCGGGGACTGAGAAAGTTGACACATTTCATTAAAAGCAAAATGTGTTGACTTTCTCAGTCCCCAAAGTCTCCCTGTAGCTGCTAGAAGTTGATTTTATATCTAAATAAAGATGAAGATTCTTGGAGTGCAGCTGTGTGGATTGTTTATGTCTACATTACACTTTTTAAAGTATATTTAGGGTAGAAAGGGTTAAAATCCATTATTTGTTTTTCCCCATCAGGAAGGGAGAAGGCGTTTCTAAATGTCTGACTGAAGGAAATCGTCTTTTGGAAAGTCATCATTGTAACAAGTGTCCTAACTTGGACACTTAAGTTGGCCATACATGGATCAAAATTTGTCCGGTTCAGCAGGGACCAGCCGAATTTCAGTCCATGTATCGATCAACTTGTGCACAACCAGCCTGTTGGATTTTTGCCCAATGATTAGTGCCGCTGGACCAATCATTGTGTTCTGCCTGCAGGGAAGGCTCCCCACTGGCAGAATACAATAGCGCTGTGAGAGGGATTCTCCTATCAACACTGACTGTGTTGATGGGAAAATCTAGCATTTTTTTCCCTTTCTGGTGGGAGGAAAGAAAATTGCATAATCTATAGCCTGCCTTACTCTCTATTTCCATTCCTGTAATACATTTTAATTTTTTCCCCTCGCTTTCAGTCTCAATGACAATGGTCATGCGGACAAATATAGAAGATGAATTGCCCCAGAGGCACAGACAACTGATACACTACCCTATTCTATCCTAAATTTAAAAAAATAAAATAAAATAGCCATAGATACACTTCAACATATGTGCAGTTCCCTAGGGGGTGAATTATTTATATAGGAGCTATATGACTACATAATAATAATAATTATGGCTACATATATTGTAGATTTTCACTTATATCTAGAAAAATAAAAAAAATAGCAGCCAGTGCTGGATCTTCTCTTCAGAAAAGCAAAAATGCTTTTTAAGATCAGTGTCATGGATCCACCCTATATTTAATTTTTATTTGTAAAATAAAAATAGTAAATAAAATAAATAAATAAAATTAACCAAAACTATTATGGTTTCCCATTACTGACTGATTTAAAAATGTTTTAACTATAAAGAAAAGTGATATATATTATCTCTGCGTACATACTGTACGTACGGTGCTAGGCTACTTTAATGGGTCATTAAGTGTAAAGTGCACTGTCAAAACTAAATTTATTATACCTTAATGGGTCATTTATCAAATGTAGATGTTCCTCTCGGTTACATAGCCTATCCCGACCATATAAATGTATGCAGAGTTGATGACTGAGCTGAACAAGGGTGTCACCTGAGAAGCTGAAAAAAGTTGTGGCTTTCACATTCCTTCCTATTCCCTAATGACTTCAAGCTACTTTGGCTGACACCCAACAGCTCTGCATTTTTCATTAGTTTAAGAAGAATCTTAGGGGTTTTGAACAATTTGAACGTGGCTTTGGGCCACCTGTTGGGCACCTCTTGTAAAGCTTAAACTCTATCCTTCTCAGGAAAATTATTTCATCAGGCTGGGAGAGCAATATACGAGGTCTCAAAAGCAAGTGGCAAAGCAGGTGGAATCGAAAATCAGGACCTTCTTCACTGACCTATACATGCAAGAACTATATATAGACTGATGATACTGAGCAGAAGCGTTCCTACATGTCTTTTCCTGGTCCTTACAACAGCCACCTGAACTGCTATTGAAAAAGTAATTCCCCAGCGTACTACAGATTTTTAACACTTCATTAACAGGATTTGGAAATTAAGGCTTTAACAACCAGCTGATCAAAAAAACAGGATTTCCCCATCCACACCACTGAGGTGTATGGGGGAATCTCCTTGCTGTGCTATTGTATTCTGACAGTGGGGACTCCTCCACTGTCAGAATACACTGATCAGCGCTCTAGGTTGGTGTTTCTCAACTCCAGTCCTCAAGGCGCCCCAACAGGTCATGTTTTCAGGATTTTCCTCAGATGAAATGGCTGTGGTAATTACTAAGGCAGTGAAACTGATCAAATCACCTGTGAAAAATAATGGACAGCCTGAAAACATGACCTGTTGGGGCGCCTTGAGGACTGGAGTTGATAAACACTGCTCTAGGTGATTGGTTGCATGCGCTGATCATATAAAAATTCTCCAACAGTCCCGTTCGAGAGAAGCTGATCATTAGATCTAATTCTCTGGAACAGGAATGACCATAGATAAAAAATTGTATAATGTTTTATGGTAGTGTGTGTGCAAAGTATTGTTTGTACTTTTTAAAACTGTAAAGGAGTTACTTTTTGAAATTTCGTAAAATTCAATTTGCAATGACAATAAATCTTATCTTTTTTTAATTGGCCCGGTCCCTGCTGAACCAGCCGAATTTTGATCCATCTATGGCCAGCTTTAGGTTTAACATGCTTTAAAGTGCTACACTGAATGCTAATAAGCTTACCCCTACACCTTAAAGCCTAAGGCTGGTCTGACACGGTGGTTGCAGGAAAGAAATTTGCTCGATTCCCCCATCAACACAGACAGTGTTGACAGGGGAATCCCCCCCCCCCCCAACCCCGCTTAGGTCTAGGGAACAAGAAAAGCACTCTGGCAGTGGAATGTCCGTCGCATCCCCATGTCCATGCACTGGTCTTGATGATGGCAGAGGACCTGCAACCGTCAGAGAGTAGGGGAGAAGAGGCTGTGGGACCCAGTCTTGCAGCACAGAGGAGCCTGAGGGAGCAGAGGTCTGGGTAAGTGAAAGTGCTCCTCAAGGTCATCTAGACCAGTGCTTCTCAACTGCAGTCCAAGAGGCCCAACAGGTTATATTTGCAGGATTTCCCTCAGATGAAATGGCTGTGGTAATTACTAAGGCAGTGAAACTGATCAAATCACCTGTGCAAAATAATGGAAAGCCTGAAAATATGACCTGTTGAGGACTGGAGTTGAGAAACACTGATCTAGACCAATGTTTCTCAACTCCGGGCCTCAAGTACCCCCAACAGGTCAAGTTTTCAGACCTACTTTTATTTTGCACAGGCGATTTGATCAGTATCACTGCCTTAGTAATTACCACAGCCGTTTCATCTGAGGGAAATCCTGAAAACATGACCTGTTGGGATATTGAGGACTGGAGTTGAGAAACATTGATCTAGACCTAAATGAGAATTTGAAGTGGTTGGTAAGGTTGAATAAAGACACCAGTCTATCCAGTTCAACCTGAGTGAGTGTGGGTGCGTGTCTACAAATTGTCCCTATCCCTGTACATGTGTCTCATTAAGATGCTCATCTATTATATTATTTAAGGTACCCATATAGTGCCATCAATTTACGCAGCGCTCCACACATACATCACACACTCACATCGGTCCCTACAATCCAAGGTCCCCAACTCACATTCATATACTAGGGCCAATTTTGGACAGAAGCCAATTAACCTACCAGCATGTCTTTGGAGTGTGTGAGGAAATCGGAGGACCCGGTTTCATGCTATGCATGAAGGTAAAAACCTTCTGTATGCAGCAGCCTCCCCCCGACCCCCATAATACTTACCGAAGCCCCCTCGCGATCCAGCGATGTCCACAAAAGCCTTGCCTCTCCGGGGACTCGCACTGCTGAATGGCTTTTGGCAGCAGCAAGAGCCGATGGCAATCACAATTAATCACAGCAAGTGAGCCAATCAGGAGACAGAGGGGACGGGGCTGAGCCACAGCTCTGTGCGTGAATGGACACACAGAGCTACGGTTCGGGACCCCACCTGCTTAGGTGCCCCAAGAGGAAGCTGCTTGCTGTTGGGGCACCCGGCAGAAGGGTGGGGCCAGGAGCGCCGCGTGGGACCCTAAAAGAGGAGGATTAGGATTGCTCTGTGCAAAACCACTGCACAGAGCAGGTTAGTATGACATTTTTGTTATTTTAAATAAAAAAACAAAAAAAAACAAGACTTTAATATCCCTGTAAACTTTCAGTGTGGGGGCAGTTCCAATGCAAGGGAGGATATTTATTTTCCCCGGAGTTAAGCTTTGAATATCTTGGATGATAACGAATAAAAAAAAAAAAAAAAAAAAAAGTCCCTTAACTTTTGACATTCTTTCTTCAAATCAGAAAATGAAGGCCGGTCATTGTTGTTCTTAGGACGTGCTGCCATCTTGTGCAAACAAGCAGTGATTCTGTGCATTCCAACAAACTGGTTGTGCTGGATGAGTCACTAAAGTGTAATATTTGCACTGCTGTCAAAATGTTCACCCAATCAGCTTAGAGAACAAAGTTCACTGAGGCAAATATCTTGATTTTCTTGATAGCATGTGCGTACATATACATGTTTGTTTAAATATTGCCTTACAACCTGACATAATGTAGCTTGTGATGGTATGCTAAATATAGCAAAGAACAAAATAACTTTAATCGTTTGGATGAAAACATTGTGTATCAAACTATTGACAGTTGTCATTTCCCTAAATATTATTTTCAGGTTATTCTTTTTTCCATGTCAATGGGCACAATTCAGTAAAGGTTATCGCATGTGTTATGGCGGTCACATGACCACTTAACGCAGGCGATATTGAAAATGTCAATTCACTATTGCTAGTAAGCGGTATTTACCGCAAACACCAAAAACACTTGTTAAATACTGCATAAGAAGGCATTAAAGTTAATTCACAAAAGGAAATAAATAAATGCATGCAGTAATTAAGTACTGGTCCAAGCTTGCGATAACTATGGAAATGGTCAGACCCCCCCCCCCCCAGTGATTGGTTTAAAAAATAGGTGGGAAAGCGCAAGCTGGAGCAGGTGTCAGCTAGATTTTAGTCAGCAGTTGTTTCTGGAGGCTGGCAGACGGCATAGCAAAGATGATGGAGCTCTTTGAATCTAGTCTTCTGGAACTTAAAGCAATGCAGACGACGAGGAGGAGAAGATCTCAGGTGGTCCTTTTAAAGGAAGGAGTGTGCACGGCTTAATCAATTCACGGATGTGGATACCCTGCAGAAGTTCAGGTTATCCAAGCAGTTCTGGTTATCCAAGCCACTTATCATGGAGCTTTATACCCAACTCATAGGGTAACTTGAGTCCTCAACACAGAGAAGCCATGCCATACCAGCCATAACTAGTTTGCTGGCAGCCTTACACTTTTTTGGAAAAGCACCCCATCAGATGCTTGCGATAACTTACTGCATGATTTCATGCATTATATAAGGCATACTTCGGAAAGAGAACGCATGCAAGATTTTAAGGAGAGCTTCTTTGTGAATTAGTTTTTTCTCTGAATGTTGTGCATTATTTTACCGCATACTCAGATGCAGTAAAATATCGCTTAGTGAATTGTGCCCAATGTCGCTAATCTCCTCAAGCCTTTCAGCCACTTCTGTAACTATACACCCACTTCAATGTAGGGTGCACATCATTACTCTGGATGACAGTGAACCATGCCTGCCCAATATGTGCTGGAACATACCTTTAGAGCCTTCACAACACAAGATCACAAATGGGAGACAGTTGTATACCACCCAACTTTTAGAGATGGGAACAAGGGACACCTATTAGCAAAATTAGGTAGGCATAGGACACACACCCCTGTCACGCCCCTTAAAGGAGAATTATACAAAAAAAGAAAAAAAAAGGATTAGTTAAACCCACAAGTGCTTCTATTGTACCATTACTATTCCCTTATATTGGCTTTGAAATTTAGAAACGCAGCAATTTAGAAACTGGATCAAAGGTTTGGCACTGGGAAACAATTTTTGAAGCAAATAAAAAAGTGCATTTTATATACAACTATATAGATCAGACCAAAATGAGGGACAAATGAGGAGGAAAGAGGGACAGAGGGACAATGTTCCAAATTAGGGACAGTCCCTTGAAATCAGGGACAGTTGGGAGCTATGCAGTTGTCACTCCATAAGGGGAAGTTATGGGCATCATTCAGCCTAGAAGACTGAGGGCATCTAGTGGCAGAATGGAAATACTTCTGGAGAGTCAGAGCTGCTTTTCTATGTTAAATGTTGGCTGAGACGCTTTCCTTTATTTTTGGCTCTAAGCAAGAGGTAAACCAATTTAATAATGACACATGGATACCCAGAAGTAATTATGAGGATACATTAAATAACTTAAAAAAAACTGCCGTCTAGAATAATCAATACATAATAGGTGGGTACAACAAACAGAAGTTAAACAAATTTGAAAAAACATTGATGGTGATTCAAAAGAACAGACAAAATAGTGGTGTGGTTAAGGAGGTTTGACTCAATGTTCCTGTATAAGCTGATTTCTGACTAGTTCTCAGTGTCTATCTATCTATCTATCTATCTATCTATCTATCTATCTATCTATCTATCTATCTATGTTATTGTTTTTTTTGTTTTTTTTTACCCTCAGTGTGTAGTTCTATTTTGCAGTTTAATATGAAACATAATTCTGATAGTATCTGTCCTTCATTCTCCAGCTGCAGAGATTACGGAGATCACACTGTAAGTGGGTGAGTTTATGGCAAAGGAGGGATCACATCTGATTATCCCTTGCCTGTTCACCGTGGCATTGCCATCTGCAGAATCCAGAGTGGACTCAAAAGGGGGAGGAAAGGGTGTGAACATGGTCGTGGTTACATTACCATCATAAATATGAACAATGGACCACACAGAGACTGCTCTCCTATGGTTAAGATGATCATAACAGCTGCCACATCCTTTACATACGGTGTAGTGCTACCCCCGCAGGAGGCGCTGAATTTGTGTCCCAGGTTCTTTTACCTCTGTGTAGCAGCCAAGCAAACAGCATGATTCACTCCTTTGGCTCAATAAACAGTCTAGGGGTTTGCCTTTTTTTTTTTAAAGTTTTTTGCAAAGTAACTTGGATGGGCTTAAAGTGTTACTAAACCCAGGACCCTGCATTCACTATTAATAGGTATTATAGCTGAGCACCCAAGATCTAGACGACACTAGCTTAGGTGGAAACTGGAACTCACTTTATTAAAATGCAGACACATACTTTATACCCCGCAGGTGGACATTCCCCTTTTGGTGATATTACCATAACAATGCAAACTGTAAACCATAATGAACAGTCAACATAAATGTAGCTCCCCCCTGACCCCTGGCATCAGGGAGGGTTGACATTTCACCTCAAGGTGCTGGTTCTTAGGCATGGAGGGTATGGACATTTTTAGAAAAGATGGGCACCACGTGTAGAATGCAAAAGTGAGTTTATTGCTCGCAACAGAAGAAAAATGTGGGAGAGAGGGTTAGGGCACAGGACACCCCTAGAACAATATTCAAAAGCTCAGCAGACTTCAAAATCAAACAGCACAGGTAGACAGCAATACAGAACCAGGGCCTTGGGCCTGCACCCAATTTTCTATATCTAAGTAGCCACAGCTGTCTCCTATAGCCACAAAACTCACAGCACCATACAGAATTTCCTTGGATTAGTTCCCCTTGATGTTTCCCCAGCTTCTTCACAGTCCCTAGCTTATGAAGAGTCTCCTCTGGTACTTCATCTCAGAACTCCATGCTTCCAACAAGAGGTTCTTGCTCTCTGGCAGATCCTCTCCCATGCCCCCAGGCAGCTACCAGGCTCTCTCCAGAAGAGCCCCCGAACACATGGCTAGGCCTCAGGCTTCATGCCTACCCAGCATCAACTGTTCCTCACTCATCGGATAATACCCAATAATAAGGTAAGTATGGAAATAGCAATGCGCAAGGTGACCACAATATACAGTGTCAATATCATATCATAGGTAATGTGAAATAAAAGGTATCAGGTGCAGACAATGCTGGGTCTGATAGGATGAATAAAAAAAAGTGGGCTATCTCTTTTCCATTCCAGACAGTGAATAAGGTAACTGGTGTCTTTTCTCATAATTGCTGTGACACCTCAGTGCTCTCAAGCCTCTCACCTTACTGCTCTAGGTAGCGCTCATGTGTCTCCGATCTGCCTGTGGATCCTTCAATGGTAAACTCAGCCTGTGCAACTCTGTGATAGATAATGCCTCCTCTAAGTTGGTCCTAGGAATCCTGTCCAAATGCCCTCCATGGTAATGGAATATAAGGAAGAGATCTTCAATGGTGTGATATCGTTTTTCCAAAATTTTATTTAGTAAAATCAACTAGTTTTACTCACTTTTAGCAAAATATAGACATGTACTCCACGAGCTTTGAGCTTGTACTCCTGCGTCACTTCTGGTATGTCTGTCGCTCAATCCCGACCACGTGACTTCATCAGGGGAAACCAGTGCTCTCTACAAACTTCTGTGGCTAAGCCCCGGTGTGCAGGGCGAAATATGTCAGAGGACGCTGGCTGAAGCCACACTCATTCATGCACTGGGTCAGTGGGCAGTATTACTTCCATTCTCTGGAGATTCTTCTACACCCCTGAATTGTGCATAGGCACATGCTCCCTTCACTGCAACCGGCGGAGAGATCTTTGTCTCAGCTTAGAACTGCTCTTCAAATTATACCTGAATCACAGGTGATGTACAGTGGGGAAAATAATTATTTGATCACCTGCAGATTTTGAAAGTTTGCCCACTTACAAAGAAATGAAGGGACTATAATTTTTATAATAGGTGTATTTTAAATGATATAGTGACAGAATATCAACCACAAATCCAGAAAAAAAAAACATAAAACAAATGCTATAAATTAAGTTGAAGTTCAATGAGTAAAATAAGTATTTGATCCTCAAGCAAAAGCAGAATATCAACCAAAAATCCAGAACAAACACATGATACAAATGTTAATACTGAGTTGCAGTTCAGTGAGTAAAATAGGTATATGATCCCCAAAGCAAAGCATGAGTTAGTACTTGGTGGAGAAACCCTTGCTGGCAAGCACAGAGGTAGGACATTTCTTGTCACCAGACCAAATGTGAACAGAGGCAGTGGTAAATCTGTAGCCAGCTAGAACATGTGTGTACATAGGGTTAGGCTAGTCAGTAGTCAACAAGACCCTATGTGCACACATGGATAAGCCAACCTATAGCCAACCATATGTGTGCACAAGGAATAAACCAGTTTATAGTCAATCAGAATGTATGTACACAAGGAAATGGCCAGCTTGTAACCAACCAAAACATGTCTGCGCACAAGGATAGGCCAACCTGTGGACAAGAACATCTGTTGCGCTCTATTCAAAGTGAAGGGAACTGAGGTGGTGCAACACATACTGTATAAGAAGAGAACAGGGCCACCTAAGTTCAGTATTAAAATAAACACTATTCTAAAGGATTAAGAACACTCACAGAATATGGAGTAAAAGATTGCTTATCAGCAGCATCGGTCTCTCATCGCCATCCCGCAGATATTGCCAGGGATCCTGTCAGCTGTAGATGGTGTGGAAACAGCATGGACACCCTGTGGAAGACAGGAAGTCCAAACAAACCAGCATGGAACACACGGGCAGAAGTGATGTCACTGGGATAGAGAGACGACCAGAAGGAAGGCAGGCATCCAACATTCCGGAAGCACAATATAATGTTTTCTTATAGCTATGGACCATTGAATTTTATGGACTTTGTAGACTTTTTTTTCACTCCCAGTCCCTACCAGTGCGTTATGTAGTAAAGCTAGTCACTCATTCTCCATGCGCTAGAAGAATTTCATTATTACTATTGTCTATGCTTGGTGCAACACATATTGCTCATTGAACCCTACATGAGACATACCCAAACCTTGGTTTGCGGTATGACAAAGCTCCTTTGTATTCCAAGTAGCCTACTGTGATCAAAACTGGGCTCAATAAAAAAAAAAGGGACTTACAGAAGCACCAACTTCCGTGCCAACTATCAGCTAAAAAAGTCAATTTAGGTGATAGCATTTAAGGACCTTTTATAATTTTGTGAGTATGGAAAATCTAGCTACATAATACCTTCCCTGGCATACTGTATGTGTGAGATTGTCATAAGGGTTTTCCTTTGGCCAAACCTGTTGAAATCACACTGCCTGAGAATGAGTAAGTTCAGGCAGACTGGTATGAATAGCCAGCTTTAGATTGAGTACATATGATGTTGGGTCTATACCATAGCCCCCATCAACAATCCCCTAGTTTAGCAAACCTTGACTAATGCTGTGTATAGATGCCATTGAAACCTCCTGAAAATGCAGCCCTAACAGTTTTGGACAAGCCAAGTAGATGGCACTTGTTTTATTCACTTGCATAAATGTGCATTCAGCATCACCAATGTGCACAACAGATGGACAGCCAGAAGGCCTTGAAAGAAATCTATAAAGCGTATCTCCGCAGCTCTGCTAAACAGGAGGCAACAATGATAGGGGTTAGGTCCTCCCTGGATACAGAACCTGTGCAGCCAGAGCTTACATATCATATGTCATTAAATTAGAACATTAAAACATTTCACTGCATTAAATATGGGAGGCTTGTCTCTCAGAGATATATAAGGAACCAGCCACTATGATGCATTTCTATAGAACTGCTTTAAAAGTATTGTTTAAACCTTCCTCAACAAGATGCTCAATACACATTTTGACTTCTATATTCGCATTAAACTGCTTAAGCTTCTGCCACTATAGAGCATTTAAAAACATACCAATTACTATTATTCTTACACATTAAAACACATTGTTTAAGTCATTTCCATAATCTCAGTCGTGCCAAATGGCTTGAAAATGTACATTATTAATGCTTTCATAAACCAAACGGCTCACTGGTAAATGGGAAAAATGGTTTGCTCATGTTTAAAGCATGAATTGAATGGGATACACTGCTTTTAAAGCAGTCAGCCCTACATAATGCTGTGTAGTAAGTGACACAGACAAACATCTGTTATCGGCTACAGTAGAGGGAAATGGTTGAAGTGCTATTTTTGGTTAAGAAAAAAAAAATATATATATAAAAACATCTCTTTTAATGTGTTTGTAACGACCACAGCTACCACTAAAAGTGTTTTATTTTCTGTGTAGCCGGCCCTGGTTATATGGGAGATTTACCCTGAATTGTGTAATTATTTTGAAAGGGTGTTCCAAATCAGTTTCCTGAAACATGCTGACATATGCCTACCCTTATTGTAAATACTTCTTCAACCCACTGCCAGTGCTGAAAATACAACAGTACTTCAAATTACTAATAGTAGGATGTTGCAGAAACCTGTACTGACACATACATGTACACTGACACTGCAATTATGAAAATGCTTGTTGCCTAGTTGTCTTGCAGATCCTATGGTTTCAGTACTTTCCAAATCACTGACCCACAACAAATGCAGCAAGTGAAGACAGAACTCTTGAATAAAACAGAATATGTAAAAGAGAAATCAAGGCTGCAAAAAAATCAAAACAAACGACAGGTTGCAAAAAACAACAGGACAACCCCAGTATATTAATAGTAAAAAAGTCAGGTCTGTGCATGTGGGCCCCTTACAAAATAATAAAAAATTGGTGACTAGGGACAAAGAGAAGGCACATTTTTAAAATACTTTCTTTTTTTTCCCATAAAATTTTTATTGAAAGTTAAAACAAGATATTTACAGAGATCTTTAACATAAGAAACACAAAGAAGGTTTATGCCACCACAATACTCCATTACATGGATGGAGCAATCACTTCAGCATATATTGTACCTGGTGGGGGAAACAGTGATCTGGACCCGTCGTGTGGTACTACAAGTACAAGAGTTCACCTGAGAGCAGACCCTAGCGGGATTGTCCGCTATACTTTTGGCTGTCGCTGGGGCTAAGTGGGATGCTGCTGGAAGGAGCAGGTTCAATAGGTGTGGGATATGGTTAAAGTATAGCTCCATTTAAATACGGGCGTAATCAGTGGCTGGGGGGGATGGTTGTGAGTGTGTCCCATGCGTATCTGCTAGGGCGAGTGGGTGGGGAGTGGGTGAGGTGGGCATGTGATGCTGGTGATTGGGTGTCTTGAGTGGATGCCTGAGTGGGGTGTGGGGGGGGGGGGGTGAAGCCGGAGGAGTGGTAGGGAGTGAAGGGGAGATGTATCCTCTCTGATTCCCTTTCCTGGGCATCTGGTGGTTCTTGGGTATTCTATTGGATACCGTGTGTTTTTTGGGGGGAGGTGTCTTTGAATTAAATTACTTTCTATAGCTCTGTGTATACAAAGGAAAATGGAAAAGCCCAGTCCATAGTTGGGATAGTATTGACACAGCCCTAAAAGTATCACAATGGCTTAAAATTGTATATAGTCCAGAAACATTTGGACAAAATAAAAGTGAATAAAGCACCTGGACCAGATGTCATACACCCATGTGTACTCAAAGAGTTGAGCTCTGTTATTTCAAAGCGATTGTTTCTAATTTTAGAGACACTTTAATGACTGGTGTGGTACCACTGGAATGGCGCAAGTCCAATGTGGTGCCTATATTTAAAAAGGGAAGTCTTTACCAAGTAACTACAGACTGGTTAGTTTAACTTATAGTCAGGAAGATACTTGAGCGTTTAATAATAGACCATATTGAAGGATTTTTGCAAGAAAACAATATTTTAAGTAATAGCATGGATTCACACTTTTTATAAGGAAGTAAGCAAAAACTTAGGCAAAGGAGTGACTGTGGATATAAGTATACTTGGATTGTGCAAAAGTGTTTGACACAGTTCCCCACACACGGCTAATGTGTAAGGTGAAGTCTACAGACTAGGAAAATTCAGTTTTTAAATGGATATAAAACTGGCTAAAAGACTGCATTCAGAAAGTAGTGATTAATTATTCATACTGTGAATGGTCTAAGGTTATTAGTGGTGTACCCCAAGGTATAGAGGTGGGACCCGTATTTTTTAACCTATATATAAATCATATAGCGTTTGGGATTAAAATTACAATTTCAGTGTTTGCAGATGACACCAAGCTGTTTAGTGGAATACCATCTTTACAGGACAGCTCCAATTTACAAGCCAACCTCAATGCACTATTTAATTGAACAGCTATTGGGCAAATGAGGTTTAATGTTGATAAATGTATAGTTATGCACTTGGGGGGCCAAAAATATGCATGCATACTACAATAAGAATAGCTAGGGCAGTCAATGCAGAGAAGCATGTGGGTGTTCTGGTAGATCATAAACTGGTCATAAATTGATCAAACTTCAGGCAGTTTAGCAAGGACCTGCTGAATTTCTATCCATGTGTGGCCGCTTCGCAAAACAGAAGTTGATCCAACAATTTGCTTCTGTTGAAGGGGAATGTTAAAAATATGTTCTCAATCAGCGGCTACAGCCAATGTAGCTTGACTTCAGAGAACCCACACAGTCAGAGTACAATGTTTTAATGGACCGACCATTAAACGCCTTCTCCATAGGCTATAAGTGAGCAAAGAGCTTGAGATGAATGAATTACCTTGTCAGGATTTGGCTGATCATTATACAAAGCACAGTTAACTTGAGAGCAGAGGAAAAAAGTATTTTTAGACTTTGCCAGCCATTTAATCCACATAGGAGCATGTTTTGGCTGAGAATATTCTGGTGCTGTTAGAAAAAGGCTTATACGCACAACATCAATAAGTGAGCTTGCAATAGAAAGCATATGGTGTGCTGCTTTAGGTTGTGTCTCATAAAATGCAGAAGGTAAAAATTCCACAGCAGGATCCTTTCTGCATCCACCTCACCTTCCTCAATATCATCTTTAAGGATCATTTCATACTCCAGAAGAGCTTCAGGTGGCGGAAAGGCAAAAAAAAGCACTTTTGTGCCCTGTAGACCAAAAACTTCAGAAAAGGTAGTTTTCTACAGAAATTAAATGTAGAGGCAGCGAAAACTGCCTTAGTCATTGCATGTCTGAGAGGGAGCTAGAATTGGAGGAAGGGAGCTGTGTCGGTATAGGACAGTGATGGCAAACCTTAGCACCCCAGATGTTTTGGAACTACATTTCCTATGATGCTCATGCACTCTGCAGTGTAGTTGAGCATCATGGGAAATGTAGTTCCAAAACATCTGGGGTGCCAAGGGTCGCCATCACTGGTATAGGACCTTGCACTGGTGTAAGGGAACATCTATCGTCCTGAGTGTTTTGCTGTATTTCCTCGGTGCCATCTGTAGCACAAGTGTTATGGGACCTCGGGTCACACCCGCCCACCACCTTATTCCCCATGATACAATCATATAGTAGAATAAAACACAACAGTGTTTTGGCAGAAAATGGCCACGGCACTTTATTGGTTTACAGTTTCATAACAACATAAATGAATCCAATATGTGGATGAAATAAAACATAGTAGGTTTTGCCCAGTTGTCAGAACTTGGTCAGCTTAAAGTCTATTAAACAAAGAAATATGTCCCCACCAGCCAGACTTGTAAAACAAGCCCGGCCTACCCCATCTGAAAGGTGGACCCCCTCTTGCCTATATAGCCCTGGGATCCCTCCCTCAAGATCCACGTGCCGGAACGCAAAGCCCCCTAACAGCGGCATGTATTTGGTCATAGTCAGATTGACCCTCTTCCTCATTTTCTCCATCACTCTGTGCAATGGGGAAGACAGCCAAGCTAAGCAGGGAACTATCTCTGAAAACACAATGGTTGTACCAGGGGAAGTTAAATGAAAGCGATAAAGATCTCTTTTTATCTTGAGTAAAAGATCCAAAGTATGAGTGTTACCCAAGTCATTACCTCCCAGATAGACTATCAGTATCAAGGGTGGCAGCCAAATCTGATACAATTGAGACAATAGAAAAAATAGTTGGTGCCACTTCAGACCTCTTACACCCCTCCAGTACAAATGATGAGAAGGACGTGCTTCTTTGCAGAAATGCATCAGGTAGAAGCCATTTGTAAGAATGTCTGCACCCAAGCAGCAATGTTGTGTGGGCAAAAACCCACCATATTAAAAAAAGTAAGCAATGTAGTAGAGACATTTACAGAAGGTGATAAAAAAAACTAGGTGAAATAATGCCCCACATGTAAAACAGGAAAACCTTTCTTACCTTAGCCACACTGCAGGTTCTCTGAGAGGTACAACATTTTCCTATCACGGTGGGCATACCTCCAAAGGGGTTTTCAGGGGCTGGGTGCCATAGGAATGGACACGGACCTGTATAGCACTTTGCAGCTGACTACATTCGATGCACCGTGTACCAGGGTGAGCACGGAACGCAGGATCCAGTACACAAAGCAAACCTTACAGGCTAGTCCCACTATTACAGGGTCTACATACAGTTCCCAAGATGTACATAAAGGGCAACAGATACAGAAACTCTTGGCTAGACAATAACCAGTTGGATCTTTATAGAACTGTCAGTCGAAGTAGTGAAGAAAAAATTATTGGTTGCTATAAAACTGGAGTCCCACAGAGTGGGTGGGGTTTTATGAGGTCCACTGAGGAGGCATTCCCAGCAAAGCTTTTGCCAGTCGCGTGTGTCATTAACTTTACACTGACACCTGCTGCAGATCACAGACATAGCATGTCTTGAAGGTGGTGTAGGAAATGTGTATGGAAAGAGGGTTTCCCACACTACGTTCCAGTGTGAATCGGACCTCAAAAAACACTTGCATTTTTCTCAATTAATGCAAAGTGGTATCAGATTGAATGACGTAGAGATCGGGATATCACTGCGGCAGCTCTCTACCTTGCCCAATCAGAGAATGATTTGCAGCTTTTGAGAAAAATGCAAGGCAATCTCAGAAAGGCACAAGACCCGGAAAACTTTAGCTATCACTGTAGTAGTGGCAACTAATGGACCAATGTAACTACTGTACAGGACACCAGGAATGTGTCCTGGACAGCAGGTATATTTCCCCAGTATTTTGGTTGTGGTCCCTTTAAAGGGGGCGGTTTAAAGACAATGTTGAGTACTCAAGGGTTCTCACCCATGCAGGATGAAGAGTTCTAGGGCAGTCTGGCTGGGGAGGAGATAACTGGTTTTTAGTACTCTCTGGACTGCTAAGTCCTTATTAGGGTCTCGGAATTTCAGAGGTTCCCTGATTACAGGAACTTTGGTCTGGTAGCAGTTAACCTAAGTGCCTCAGAGTCCAGAAAAAAAAGTGGAAACCGTGAGCTGCTGGCAGTGAGAATGTGAGTAGGGTGAATTGACCCACAGTGGCTGAGCTGTGAAAACCTCCTCCTTGGGAGCCCTGAAGCCATCAGCTTTAAGATTTGTTTTACCTTCAGGCAGTAAGGGATTAAATTGGATATCTGCATTTGTTTTTGTTAGGCTATTTACACACACGCTCACCAAAAACTTTATTAGGAACACCTGTACTCTGCTTAGTCATTTAAAGCGGTAGTAACCTTTGCATTTTGATTTTTATCTACAGGTAAGCTTATAATAAGACATACCTGTAGGTAAAATGTTAAGGTAATATTCTAGAGCAGCAGCAGGTGACATCGCGGGCGCATGTGCGCTGAAGGAACGGCATACCCGTGCCAGTCCTTCAGAGCTGTGTGCTGTGGCCAAGACTCCTGCGTGCATACGCGGAAGTGACCTCATCGCAGCTTGCCTATTCAAGTGGCTGCAGCCCGCGAACCTGGAAGGAAGACAGAGTGAAGACGGAAGCCTCTGCAGCAGGACAGTGTGCCACTGGAGGGCTTTGTTTCAAGGCAAGTCTTTCATAATGTGCTAGTATGCACTCTTCAGTGCATACTAGCACATTATGATATTGCCTTGCAGAAAGAAACATTTTCTTTTTTTCTTTACTACCGCTTTAATGATCTAATCAGCCAATCACGTAGGGGTAACGCAATACATAAAATCCTGCAGATACACGAGAAGCTTTAGTTCAGCTTGCCATGGATTGATCAAAATGAATCTGGTTCAGCAGGGACCGGACAAATTGCGATCTGTGTGTGGCCTCTCCTGCTTGAGAGAAGTCAATCTAACGATTGACTTCTGATGAACAGGCTTGTTGGAATTTTCTTCTTAATCCCCATTGGCTGCAAATGCTGTTCAGTGTATTCTGACAGCTGAGAGTCCCAGCTGTCAGAATAAAATATCTCAGCGGGTTCACATAAATCAACAGAAGGCAGAAAAATTTGATCTTCAATCATCCAGTGGATGGCAGTTCTGTAGACGGCAGTTCTGTAGACGGAAATGCCTCGTGGATAAGAGAGGTAAGAAGTAAGAGGAGAACGGTCAGGTTCGAACTGCAAGGCAATGATAACTCAAATAACCACACTTTAAAACTAGTAAGCAGTAAAGCATTATCAAACCTTGAGGTGGGTAGGCTACATTAGCAGAAGACCACATTGGGTTCCACTCCTGTCAGCCAAGCTATAATGGGCTCATTAATACCAATCAATCATCGCTTGAATGTCACAGACTTTCGGAGTATTGTTGTTGACCGTCTTTATGACCATTATTTAGTATTTTGTGTTCCTAGCAACATGGTCAATACACATACACACATAGTATAGATTGTCCCTGAAAAATTACAGTTAGCATGTGGTTATATTAGGTTAAAAAAGATTCCTTAAACCTATTCAGGTTTTTTTGTCCTAGTAATTTACCATCTATGGTGCTGGAATTTTATGAACAAACTTGATATTACATGTAATTATTACATTTGCCTGAAAAAAATAAATGGAAGAATTATGCTACAAAACATGTTTTAAATATTTTATTGAGTGAATTTTACTTTAATAAAACACATCCACATAATATTTTCAAACATTGTGTAATATTGCTTTAACATTTAATGACATCTTTTCAGTGCCACAGTATAAATTGTAAAATATGGATATATTACAGTACTTTCCAAATAAAACAAAGTAAATAAATTAATAAGTTAAAACAACATTTCCATTACTTTGCATTATTTACATATTGAACAAATTTAAAATAACTGGTTTAACAAAGGACATAGAAATCCAGAGGATAAATGTTTCTACTAATCATTATTTGCATAATGTTTCACTATTTGCTTTAAAAAGTATATCTGAGGTGCTAAATAAAACAAAGGACCTTCCTCTGACCTTGTAAACGGTGGATTAGCACTTCCTTTGGTCCAAGTGGAGAGTGGCGAGGTGCATGAATCATTTATCTTCTTAGGTCTTCAATGCTTGTATTTGATCTAGTGAGAACAGAAAACGCATTGAAGATTAGCTCTGGTCTCATTAACAAGCAGTGCTGTAGAAAATATATACTTTTGGGGGATTTAAAATTATTTCTAGCACCAAAAAAAAAAAAAAAAAAAAAAATACAGATTTTAACGTGTGTAAAAAATTGAAAAAAATTTTCCCCAGTAGACAAGTGGTTAAAAAGAATTGGCTTTACGTCCACTACTTTTCCTTGTTGCTCCCATCCTAAAATAGCAGCTAGCCCCTCACATACTACCCATCTATCTACCTCATTTATGTCCCAGAGTGAAGTTCCTGGGGGCAAGTCTGTCTGCCATCATCATGGACACTTCCATTTAGGATTGCACCAATGCCAATACTAATCACTTGCACGAGTATCGGTACTCGCGCAAATCAAATGCTCCGATACCTGAAACTGATACTTTCAGGCTCGGTTGTTTCAGCTGTCATGTAAAAAGATAAATAAGCTGGCAATTATCGGTCGTTATGGAGCAGGGCCACCGCGTCCTTAACAACCGATGACTCATTCAACTGTCAGTGGGGTTCCCCTGTTAACAGCTGAAGTGTAAACGGGGTCCCGTTGTGTTGATTACTGCAGATCGCCGGATATTGCCTCAGACGATCCGCGTATTTGCAGTAGTGACGTCATGCCAGCTGATCTGCGGATCAGCTGGCATTGCGCATGCGCAGATCGTCGCAGGCATTATGCGACGATCTGCAGCAATCGCCAGAACACCGGCGCCCCCTGGCTTAGTGGTCTAAATGAAGGGGGAGGTCACTTCCCTTGTCTATGAACCTCGCAAGACACTCGTTCCACAACTGGTTGTTCGAAGATTGGAGAAAGAACCCGGACCAGGCTATGATTGCCTTAATTCTGACATGGCGTCTGCTCCTCCCTATATCACATCGCATGCGCAGAGAAAGCGAGGCAGAATCTGACAATCAGATTCTGCCTCCACGCTTTGTTGATCATCGGATATTGCCTCTGACGTTCTGTGCATGCGTAGTGTTGACGTCTCGCCAGCTGATCGGAAGATCAGATGGAGTGACATGACTACTGTGCATGCACAGATTGTCAGAGACATTATCCGATGATCTGCAGTAATTGACAGAGGACCGGAAATTGGAGCTGAAAAAAAAAGCAGCCAGGCAAATGTTTATCAACAACCTTCCTCAGCTGCTGAAACAGAAAGATAAAAAGAAACATTGTTTCTTTTTATTCATCTACAGATCAAAAAGATTAACTGCAGATGAAGTCAGTTTAATACAACCTATCAAATACTCTGTTCAACCCCTTATTAACCCTTAATTTACTTGAATAAGCCTTAAATAACTCCTTATTCTGCTTCTCCATTTAATTATTCTTTTCCTGCTGATTTTTTTTTCTCTCACTTCTATTTTATAAACTATTAATAATTCAAACTTTTTTTTTTTGTTTGCTTCATTCGTTAATATTTTTACACCTTTAACATAGATTTACACATTTCACATGAAAAAAAAGCACAAAAAAAAAAAATTATTATTTGTAAACAACTTTTCAATGCTTTGTACCTTTGCTGACAGCTGAAGCGTAAATAAAAAACAATTGTGGTATGTATCGGCAATTGGTATTGGTGAGAACTAAAAGAAAAGTATTGGCACTTGTACAAAAAATGGTATCAGTGTAGTGAAGTGTCAGTGGAGACAGTGGCAGAAAGGACTCCATAAGTATTTGGAGGGGAAGGTGTAGCCTAGCTGCCAAGTTTTCCAAGTTTTTGGATGCTCTGATAATAGAAGCCAAATAGGATGACCTGGAGTATAGGTTGCAACAAACTTATTAACACATCTGAGACAATTGGTATTACCAGTCCCTGCATTATGATCACTTTATATTAGCACTGGTAAACTGTATTTCATACCAGCTTAAAAAATTGAAACACTAGTATTTCTAGTACCACTGTCCAGTCCACACATGGTCTGCAAACCCCACACAGAGCACCCACTGGAATGGTCATATATGCTTATCCTTAGAGTACATGGGCAGAGACACGGAAATCTCACATGACTTCTAATATACAGAGATTTTGGCAGGCCAGGGCTGGGGAGGACAAAGGATGCATCACCTGCAGACCAGAGCTAAGCTCAGCAATCTCAATGCTACAAAAACTTGAACTCAGTGGAGCCAGACTCTTTACATACAATGGGGTAATTTATCAAATCAGGAGCAGCCAGAACCTGGAGCAGCTGTACATGGCAACTATTTAGCTTGTTGAGTTTGCTTTGAAAGTGGAAAATAGAAGCTGACTGATTGCCATGCACAGCTGCTCCAGTTTTGATAAATCCCCCCCCCCCCCCTCAATGTACTGAATGTCAGAAGTGTTAACATATTTTACAAAGCTAAGGGACAGGATACATTAGACTTCTTTCAGGTGGACATGAACGCAAAAAGTAAAGATTTGCTATGTTATAAGGAACACTTAGAAATGTTAATTGTGCCCAATACCCTGAAAAATCTACTTTTTGTCTGAAATTCCTTTTACCAGATAGTACAGCGGCAGCCCCCCCCCATCCATGTGTCTGGCCCGCTAATCTACATTCGGGGCACTGGACGCATGGATTACAATGTGTTTTTTTTTTTTTTAAGCACGTGATTAGAGCCAGAGGCTCTGATATACTTCAAAAATGGGTGGGCTTGGGACGCAGAGCATTGGGCCCGAGCACACCCACTTGTGTGACAACAGCAAATGAATATGTCCTAACACTACAATATATTATTACAAAAAAAATGCCTGTTTTATTATAGAGGAACTCCAGGAAACATCTAAATACACAATTAAAAAAACAAAAGGGGGCTGATTTATTAAAACTGGGAAAGAAAATGAACACAAAAGTGGTAATGTTGACAAGAATTTTTGTAGATTTTTTTCCAAAACATGAAAGGTGAAATGTAACTATTGACAACAACTCCGTTCTTTTCTCCTATTTTCAGCAACCTGACCCATATATGTCTAATGGTAACATTTTAGTTTGTGCTGCCAGTCTTATGATTCATACACCTGCTACACTGTACAGCCAGGTATGTCACACACATCTGGTTCAGTGATGCACATTCCTGGGTCACCCCCTGCCTCCACCCTGCTCACTCTACAAAGAACCCTTTCCCATCAGCACATCTCTAACAGTTATAACCTTTTGTATTACTTGAGCTTCCCTTTAGGAATGTACGTTCTCACAAGAAGGGCCCTCTGATCACTATTGTATTGAATTGTGTGGTAACTGTATGGCCTCCCTTCAATTTGTAAAAATGTGCAAAGAACTAGAGCTCTACAAAATCCTGAATAAGAATAACAATCATTAATATCTCTGTATAATTGCAGGAAATGGTAAAGCCAAATCAGGAAGTAGTAATTCTAGGGAAGTACAAAGATATTTATACTAATCATACTGTGTGATCTGTACAATATGAATAGGAGAGTGACATTCACAAGACTGGAATCCTTGGTGGGCAAAACCGTAAATATGTTGAACAGTATATCTGTATTCCAGTTGAGTAATTTAGCCCATTGCCCACATTTCTGCTTTAAATATATTTACAATTACACATTTTATTACATTAAAATGAACATACTTCTCATGTTAATGGTCTGGCATTTCTTGCTCATTTTATAAAAATGTTCTAATAACTGCTTTGATGAGAAGTATGGTAAGGTGTAAGGAAATTAAAGCCAAAATTTCATTGCAAAAGGTTCATCAAGTATGCAATGTTGAACTACTGTATTGGTAAGTATTCTTAATAAAACAGTAAAGTGACGGAAACCATGAGTTTTCTCATTTCAAATCTTCTTCTCACTCTCATTTCAATATGCGTAAGGATCCTATGACTATTGTCCAGGTATAACAAGTAATACTCAGAGTAAAAGTATAAATTATCACCGCCCTGTGGCCTTAATGTGCACTGCAGCTTTGTTCACAACGTGAACTTACATTCTTCTATACCAGTGGTTCTCAACCTCAGTCCTCAAGTACCCCCAACAGGCTATGTTTTGGGAATTTCTCTTAGCTAAAATAGCTGTCCAAAATACCAAGCTATTGACTCTGATTTAAAGCACCTGTGCAAGATAAAGGAAAACCTGCAAACCGGGCCTGTTGGGGGTACTTGAGGACTGAGGTTGAGAACCGCTGTTCTATACCATACCAAATCGCAGCTTTGATCGAAAGGGAGAAAATAAAATGCTGTTACCTTCTCAGCTGTCTCTCACCATTTCTATGTACAACCAGTCCACCTGAAAAATGCCCAGCACTTTGTGGTATAGGGCAAAACGTGTATGAGGTAAACTCAAGTTTTTCCATGGCAAATAGATTCTTATTTTTTACCTGCATTAACTGGATACCAAATGCAGTGAAAGGGGGTCATTAAAGGTAAAAATCCATCTAGAAGCCTATATGCAAAGTGTCTAAACCAGGATCCAGCAATAGGACGAACACAATCTACCTGTCAAACGCAGCCATGCGAAGGCTCTTTAATGCCAGCCACCAGCTCACAGCCAAGGGGAGACCTGGGAGGACATCCTTCACTCTACCAGTTGCTGCATCTGAGGTCTGGTGAGTGCATTTTAGATCTCATGCACACTGCTGCTGCTAAACTCACCTTTTTGTGAGTTTGGATGTTTATTTTTCTGCCCTTGAACTCCCCTAATGTTATCCTATGCGTCCATGCAGGGACCTTTTTAGCAGTTTACTAGCAGAGGAGTTTAGAGGATGTTTTCTGAATGCCCTAAAATCACATTCAGAGTGAATTTTGACCACAAAAAAACGCTGAACGCTGTTAAACGCGTGTAAATGCTGTTAAACGCACCTAAAAGCTAGAAATTGAAATTATGACTAATTAAATAAATTAATGCCCAAATTTTAAACACTGCTGAACTGGTTTGAAAAAAAAAATGCAGCTTAGGCGAGTTTATAATGCCGATTTTTTTAGGGTGGTTAGAGGTTTTACTGTACTGGGGAGAGAAATATTACTTACCGCTGACCTTTGCACTGTGCTATGTACTACTGACCTCTGCATTGTGAATTACATACTGGCCCTTGCATTCTGCGTAGCATACTACTGACCCCTGCACTTTGTGTTACATACTACTTACTTCTCACCCTGCAATACTCCTGACCTCTAAGCTACATACCACCGACCTCTGCGTTACTTAATACTGACTCCTGAACACTGCATTAAAAAAACAAAAACACACACAAGCACACTGCATTATGATAATTGTTTATCTCTTCCATGATTCAGAATTGATTGCAGGTGTGATTTACCTGCAGGGGATCCGTAAGCTGAATGATACAATGTCAGTTTTTCAACATCAGTGCCCATTCAGTTTGTGTTGGCATTTACTGTACATAGTGGAGAGGGGTGGACCCGTGATGGCTCTATGGGAGGTCAGATGCAAACATACTTGTGTCCGTTTACATCAGGCTACTGCTGATCTGTCACATTTAGTTCTGAAAAAAACTGCGCCCTCTTCGTTTTTTTTTTTTTTTTTTAGGACAGACTCAGGGGGCAGGTGGGTGTAAATGGACACAAGTCTGTTAACATGAGACTGCCTGAAGAACCACTTGGAGCTTCCAATCAGGTCCGCCTGAAAAACGGATAGGTGGACTTAATTGTCCAGAGACTGACTTGAATAGTCTATGCACCCTGTGTAGACCATAGCATAATAGTTTTTCTACAAAATTAAAATTATTGTGAATGAGTATTCTGAACTCTGAAGAATATTATGTCAGCATTTAAAGTGGAACATAAAGCTGAAAAATGATCTTTCCCTAAATAACCCATAATGTCTTTCCAAGGACAAGGACATGTAAGCACCCGCAGGGTGTGCTTGGTATGCATTATGATGTGTGATAAGCATTTAGATCAGTATACATTACAATATGTTTTGATGCACAGTCAGTAATTGTGTACTAGGAACCCAAGACCAGCCATAAACCGTCCGATCAAAGCAAGCAAATGGTCACCATTTAGGAGTATCACCTCTGATTATTGGGAAGTTTCTAATCTTCTAGAAGATGATAACAACCTCTGCACACTCATCATTAAATTAGGGAGGCTTTTCAGTTGCAACAGTTAGAATTTGTGTCAGATTTTAAATGTTGTCTATGTCCCCATAGAGGAATTTTCTATTTTCTGCCTGCTCTGTTTGTCATCTGGATAGGTAGAGAGTAGAAATCTCCTTTATGGGGACACAGAAACCTATAGAGATCTAAATCTTATTTGCTAGGCTAAACAAAGTGTTTCTATTATTGCTTGTGTCCCCCTTTTGGGGCAATTTTCCCTCACTTCCTGTCCTAATGTCTATTAACTACTTGCTGACCGCCCCATAGCAGTTTACTGCTACAGAGTAGCCATCTCACAATTAATACAGGTGATCCCATACTGCCACCAGCAGAGGGCATGCGCAGGCCACTTCTGCTGTGATTATTCACAGCAGAAGCCAATCTGCGGGTGCCAGGCCACTCGCCGATCGCTGGGCAGAGATTCAGAACGGTGTTGTAAAAGGCAGAGTTCTGTTCTGACAGGTGGGGGAAGGGATGGATTCTGTGTTCCTGCAAAGCGGGGACTCAAACCCATCTCTTCCCCTAGTAAAAGCTGCATACATGGTAAACAAAAACACTGGCTAGGCACTAGCTAGTTAACCTTTTGATCGCCCCTGATGTTCAACCCCTTCCCAGCCAGTGTCATTAGTACAGTGACAGTGCGTATTTTATTAACGCAGTCCTGCTATAAGTCACCGATTGCTGTCATTACTAGTATAAGAAAAAAAATATATTCCAGTATATATCCCATAGTTTGTAAACGTTATAATGTTCATGTAAGGATTTGTATTTTTTTTTACCAAAAATATGTAGCAGAATATATATTGGCCTAAATTTATGAAGAAATTTGATTTTTTTTTTTCAATTTTTTATTGCATGTGCTTCATAGCAGAAAGTAAAAAAATATATATTTTTTTTTTTCAAAAGTTTTTTGTTCACAGCGCAAAAAAAAACCCCCAAAAACAAACAAAAAAAATGCAGTGGTGGTCAAATACCAGCAAAAGAAAGCTATATTGTGGGCAAAAAAATGACATAAATTTTATTTTGGTACAGCGCTGCATGGCTGTGCAATTGTCAGTTAAAGTAACGTGGTGCCATATCGCAAAAAGTGGCCTAATCATGATGGGGGGTAAATCTTCCGGAGGTCAAGTGGTTAAATAGACAGGAAGTGGTCAAAACTAAATATGTTGTTGCTAAAAAAAAAACACAAACACCAAAACAGCACAAAACACCACTGTGCTTCTCTACCACCTGTGAGCAATATCCACTCACCAGATCAAAAGCCCTCAGAATGAAGAAGGTCAGGCAGCACTCCGTGTTTAAGGCTGGGTTCACACTATTGCAAACTGGATGCGGGTTTCCAATTTTAAAAGCGTGACATGTTAGGTATTTATTTAATCGGCGTAACATAATCTTTCACATTATACAAAAAAATTGGGCTAACTTTACTGTTTTTGAATTTTTTAATTCATTAAACATTTATTTCCCCAAAAAAAGGAGTTTGAAAAATTGTTGCGCAAATACCTTGTGACATAAAAAGTTGCAACGACCGCCATTTTATTCCCTAGGGTATCTGCTAAAAAAAAAAAATATATAATGTTTGGGGGTTCGGAGTAATTTTCTATAAAAAAAATGAAAAATTATGCTTTTTACATGTAGGAAAGAGGAAGTGGTTAATATTAGGACGCTTACCTGTCCAGGAATCCAGCTGTGTGTCTTCACCCGAGCCGATCCCGCTGTCATCTCCACTATGGGAAACTGCGCTCTGTGGGCTGTGCTCTGTGAATGGGCCGGCTGCGGGAGAAGGAGGAGGGGGGCCGAACTTCCAGCTGAGTTTGCAGCAGTAAACTCACCTGGAAGTGAGAGCGGGTACCTGTCAAAACGAGGTACCCACTCCCCCCCCAAAAGTTACTAAATATGGCAGCAGAAGGAGGGGGGGGGGAGGAAGATAAGCAGAGCTCCCCCTTTTGGGTGGAGCAGTGCTTTAAACTGTGTAGAGGGTTTTTTACTGTCAGAGCAGTAAGGATGTGGAATTCCCTTCTACAAGCAGTGGTGGTAGCGGAGAGTGTCGATAGTTTTAAAAAACTATTAGATGGGCATCTTAACAATCGCAACATACAGGGATATGGGAATTATTATCTACATAAACTCACGCACACACCCACTCCAGTTGAACTGGATGGACTGGTGTCTTTATTCAACCTCACCAACTATGTAACTATAGGGTTGAGTTTCTAAAGGCAAATAGACTTTTCAAAGTGCAGTTGCTACAAAGCTTCGTAAATGAGGTAAAGCTTCACTTTTCAAAGAATACCCAATCACATGTAGGAAAATAAAAAAAAAAAACAGCATTTTTACTTGCACATGATTGAATGATGGAAGTCAGCAGAGCTTCTGCTCATTTACTAAGCTCTGGAGCAACAGTCTTTTTGCGTTTAACCACATGCCGACCAGCCGCCGCACTTGTACTGCGGCAGAATGGCACGGCTGGGTGAAACAACGGTATGTAACGTCGCTTCGCCCTGTGGCCACTAGGGGGCGCGTGCACACACCCTCCCCCCCCCCGCTCGCCGTCGAGCCGATGCGAGTGCCCGATGGTCTCAATCACCGCCGGGCTCCCGCGATCGCTCAGGGCACAAGAAGAACTGGGATCTGTGTGTGTAGATTATTAATAAAAATGCCACAAAAATATCCCCTACTTTGTAGACGCTATAACTTTTGCGCAAACAAATCAACATATGCTTATCGCAATTTTTTTTACCAAAAATTTGTAGAAGTATACATATCGACCTAAACTGAGGAAAAAAATGTTTTTTTATATATTTTTTGGTAATATTTATTATAGCAAAAAGTAATAAAATAATGTGTTTTTTTCAAAATTGTCGCTTTTTTGTTTATAGCGCAAAAAATAAAAACAGCAGAGGTGATCAAATACCACCAAAAGAAAACTCTATTTGTGGGGAAAAAAGGACGTCGATTTTATTTGGGAGCCACGTTGCACGACCACGCAATTGTCAGTTAAAGCGACGCAGTGCCGAATCGCAAAAAATGCTATGGTCTTTGGCCAGCCAAATGGTCTGGGGCTGAAGCGGTTAATAAATCAACCCCCATGTGTCTTTATAACACAGACCAAATTCTGTGTTTCTCAGACAAGCGTTAAATCTTCCGTATAATATCAATAAAATCATCTTGTTTGACACTTTTTTTTCCCAATTTAAAAAGTTTCAACAACCAAAATCACCTTACGTTGGGCTTTAAATTACTGCAAGTGTTCATCACTGTCACTATTGGGCAAGGATCACAGTAGGTGGTTTGAAGTTCATGTTGCCATTGAGAATAGGTAGATGTCTCCACATCCTTTATTCTTTGGAAGATATTTTCCCATCTATGGCCACCCTAAAAGCTGGCCCTGAACAGTTTTTTTTTTCAGCCAATAGGCTGAATGAACAAAAGCCTATTGGCTGAACAGATTCTTCCTCCACACAAATGGAGGCATCTTCAACCACCAGGACATTGTGTTTAATGGTTCCTGTCAAAAGTGGAACTTGATTATTTTGATTGACTTCTGCCAAAGGAACATGCTGGAAAACTATTGTCGATGCAACCGTTGATCACTGTATTCTGACAGTAGCAGGTCCCGATGTCAGAAGACAATGTCCCAGCGGGGGAAGATTCCTCCATCCACCTCATTTGCGTGGATGGAGGAATCTGTTAGACTTTTTTTTGTTCAGCCAACAAGGGAGGAGAACTTAAAGCAGAACTCCACCCAAAAGTGGAAGTTCCACTTTAAGTCCTCCTCTTCTGCCACGTTTGGATTGTAATTTTTTTTGGGGGGGGGGGCAAACACCTAGCTTTGACAAGAACCCACTTTTGCTCTGATCACCTAGACAATTTGAGAGGAAGTTCTCCTATACCCCGCTGTCTTCTAGGACATGTCACATGTTACAACGAAGGCGCTGGGAACTCAGAGGCTAGTGAAGAAGTAACCCAGGTGAGGACGGTGCTGGATCCCTGGACAGGCAAGTGTCCTTTTATTAAAAATCAGGATTTGTAGCTGCTGGTGTTTCATATTTATTTTTCTCCAGAGTGAACCTCCTCTTTAAAAGGAACCCCTAGCAATCACTGGGGGAACTCTTGTTGAGATATCCTGAGCTAGATGCTGCAAACCTAGTTCAACAACAGGAACAGAGCCCTTCTCCTAACAAGCTTTTTATGGACATGGACAATCATAGTCTCATCAATAACATCATTGCCTGTAAAAGCCAAAGTAAAATCCTTTTCATATATTTACTATGCCTAGGACATTTACAAGACTTTTCTTGCTGGCATTTAAAATCACAGCCCTCTCAAACACTATATAAAACAGCATGAACCGATTCATATAAAAGTCTATTGGTGGTGAAATATCTACTGGCTAATTGAAGCCATAGTGCTCATTAAACTTAAACAGGACATACCGATTTCTATTGTAAAGAGTTCGCGAATGTATAAACTACAGAAGCTAGCTCCAAAGATCTAGGTTACTATATGTACAACGTGATTGGGAGGAAGATGGAGGTGGAACGTTTGTATAGGATTGTGTTAACACGCTGGGGTCAATTTACAAGCTGGTGCACTCTGGAGCTGAAGCAGCTGTGCATGGTAGCCAATCAGCTACTAACGTTAGCTTGTTCAATTAAGCTTTGACAATACAACCTGGAAACTGATTGGTTTCTATGCAGAGCTGCACCAGATTTGGCATTCTCCAGTTTTAAGCCTGGTACACACGGGTTCAATATCGGCCGGTTCAACAGAACCTGACCGTCATTGGGCCGTGGGTACACCAGCCTGGCCGGCTTCTGTTGAACAGGCATGCTGGAAAACCAGTCTCCCTGTCAGAACACAATAGTTTAGCGGGGAGATCGCTGTACTAACATCGGATAGTTAGTACATCGGCTCCTCCCGAGCTCCTTCGTTTTTTTCCTTCAGCCCGCTGGGTTGAACGAAACAAAAAAAAAAAAAAAAAAAAACAAACAAACATAGTTTGTACTAGGCTTTAGTAAATAACCACCATAGGCTAGTGAAGGTCTGACGAAGGAGCCGCACATGCTCCGAAACGCGTTACCACCCCCTTCTCTACACTGACACCATCAGCCTTGTGTGTCCCGCAGTGAATACAGACTTCCCTGCTGCCTCCTCTTTCCAACACGCATGAGAACGCTCTACAGCTGCTGGACGGCTCTACACTGCTCTCTACCACCGTGCTGAGGATGGACACATGCCACAGATGAGGACTCCTGATTTTATCATGTCCTTTAACACTCAACAATCTTGTAAGTGCTTTTAACCCTTTGTGCACTCTATTAAATTTGACACACTGCACTTAGAGGCGCCTTTCTTTTCCTTTTTTATATCTTCAGAGTTGCTTCTCCTCTAACCAAAGTGCTGCCAGAAGTGCCACCTCAACACTATCATCCCTCTGACCAGCTACCCACCTCCACCAGAGTGCCCTTATCTCCTCTCTGTTTTATAGGCTAGTGAAGAGGTTACACTGTCTAAGTATTTTTAGGATGCATCTACACCTTTGTGTTTTAGTGAGGGAAAAAAAGGAGTATGGCATCTATTGTGCAGATTCTTTAAAAATAAATCTATTTAATATATTGTCCTCCTGTGTGTTTGTTACATGTTTTGTACAGTACACTTCTGATACATAAAAAAATATAATAAATTTGTTCTACCGATTCTTCCACTGTCATAATTGACTTTGTACTAGCGAAAGTCTGTTTTTTTTTTTACAATTTTTAAATTTTTTTTATTAAAGGGCTGAGGTTTCTGCAAAGTTGTGCAGCCCAATGTATGTACTTTACAATTTCTATACTGTTAGGGTTCATTCACAAGAAAGGCAGCTCCTACCACCCCTGTAAAAAGCAATCCACAATAAATCACTTCAGTGCTTTTTTTTTTTTTAGGTTTTCTTTTTTCGGTCGTAGCGATATCTTATATTGCACCACCATGCTACAACGGCAAGCTAAGCATTTCGCACGTGATTTTCGACAGAATCTCACTGACTTCATTAGGCATACTGAGGTAAATTTGCCACCCCTCAGACTGCCATGTGACGTTTTAGGTTGGTGGTAAAAAATGCATATCAACCGCCTGTTTCTACCGCTCATGTGGCCTAAAAGCCAGTGTTTTGACAGAGCTACAGTATATCTAAGGTCCATTTCACATGGGCGATCCAGTTTTTCAGGGGGACACAATTGAAAGGTACATGCGTTCCTATAGACAGGCGGGTGTAAATGGACTTGTGTTCGTTTACACCCGCCTGCACCCAGATCAGATCCGGTCAGCTATAAAGAAAAAAAAAATGGAAGGTAATCCGTCATCTTCCGTTAAGGCGGATCAGAGGGTAGTGGGGTCATAAACTGAGCAGACACAGAGGTGTCACCCACCCACTCTGCTCTGACCAGCAGGGGATCTGTAAGGTCATCTCCTACTGATCAGAACAGAATCCTCCCTGTGTGAAAGGGGCCTTACTGAAAACTTCATTGAACTTTTATTAGAACTGATTTTGTCCCAGCAGCTGTTCAGTAGGCATAATAACTGCACTGTCTGATTCAGAACCTACAAAATTTGAGCATGATATTACAATCACGAAAAAGGCAAAAATTTATTTTGCCTAAAAATTCACAATCATAACTCAAACTGTGAACATTATACAAAACATGGCAGACTTTTCTGCAGACCCAAGCGATTTTCAAGTGAAAGATTATTTCTGTTAATAAGCTTGTAAAATGCTAGTGGCCTTAATTCAAATCACAGATTTCCAATTTAATTTTTGCATTCCAAAGTTGAAAGTTGGCATTTGTATTTTTGGACTTTAGGTTTTGTTCACATGTGTGGCTAGGGGGCAGTAAAGCCAGGTGACTGAGTTATAGTTTTACTGCCCCCAACAGACCGTCTGAACCTGGGCATGCAGCCGCTGAGGGCTCTACACATGTTGCACCTAGGATGACGTGCTTCGCAGCGGTGGCAAAAAATACACAACATGTTGCAATGTGAATCTATGGGGGCCTCATCTCAACTGCGTGTAATGCATGAGATTGCAACATAGTAGTATAGTATTTACAGGGTTTCATCAGGGGGTGAGAGGTGGTGACATAATGCCTCCACACCACCTGCCAAATTCCCTCTGAAAGGCAATCCAATGTGTATCACTCTTCAGAGGGCACTGTACATATGAACAAGATCTTAGTTCCTAATGGAAAAGCTTTAATGCTCTTGACTTATGAGAAGGTGGTTGATTTAGAATACAATACTGACTGTGTCTATTACCTTGATTGCATAGCATGAGAACTCTGGAAATCAAAACAATATTTACAAAATAAAATTCCTTTGCTTTAGCTGGAGGTCCTAATTATGGCAAATCCACCCTACTCGTGTGCAGTGTAACCATAACCTCCTGACTTCACTCAGGGATTGCTGGAAACACTTTAATCATGGCCGTCCGCCTACACAGAGCTGGCAGCAATCATCAGGCCTTTTCCTGACAAGTTACTGAAAGAATTCTTTGAGGGAATTGACATTTAACACACAGCAGTGTATATAGGTGACATGTGATGCTGCTTCTGCTGCAATGCGCCGGGACTAGTAGTTCTTAAACATATTGCTTATACTGTGCATATCATTATACAACAATCATTCAAAAATCTGCCAAAATTATCCAGAATTCATTACAGATGTGCCAGATTTAAGACAATTCACTTAGCCTAGGTTCACATTGGAGCAATTTGTCATGCGATTTGAGAGATCAAATTGCATGACAAGTTGCAGCCTATTGGCGGCAATGGCACTGTTCCAATTGGTGCGACAGTGATTTTGCGGCGCTGCACCGATTTGCAAAAGTGGTTCCTGCACTACTTTTGCAGATTTCAGGTGTGACTTCAATAGACATCGGTGTATGAAGCCACACAGATGTCTATCAAGTAGCACCTGAAATCACGCTGACCTTGCTACTTTGAAATTGTGCTACTTCAAGTGAAGTAGGCGATTTCAAAGTAGCATCAATGTGAATCAGGGCTTAATCTGAGTTTTATGATTTCTAAAATTGCCAGGTTAATTAGGATTTTTAGATTTTCTGTCAATGGCCATATTGTTCAACCTTCTTGCCTCCAAGAGACTGCACAATTGATATAACAGGAATAGGGGTAGATCCTAGATTGTAAGCTCTAACGAGCAGGGCCCTCTGTTTCCTCCTGTGTTAAATTGTATTGTAATGCCGGGTACACACGATCGCACATTCCGACAACAAAATCCATGTTTTTTTTTTTTCCGACGGATGTTGGCTCAAACTTGTCTTGCATACACACGGTCACACAAATGTTGTCGGAAATTCCGAACATCAAGAACGCGGTGACATACAACACGACAACAAGCTCCCATTGAACATTTGTTGTCGGAAATTCGGACCGTGTGTACGCGGCATAACTGTACTGTTTGCCCTCATGTTGTAAAGTGCTGCGCAAACTGTTGGTGCTATATAAATCCTGTATAATAAAAATAATAATAGAGTGTATAAAAAAATTGTAATATATGATTTCTTGTCCATTTTTCAGAGAATATGAATGAGAACACAAAAACTTTTCTCTCACGCATGGTTAGTGTTTGGCTGAAACCATTTATTATCAATCAACGTTTTTTACGCTTTTTAAATCATAATCACAATAGAAACTACCCAAATGACCCTGATCAAAAGTTTACATACCCTGGTGATTTTGGCCCCGATAACATGCACACAAGTTGACACAAAAGGGGTTTGAATGGCTATTAAAGTTAACAATCCTCACCTGTCATCTTTGTGTGTGTGTCTGTGTGTGTGTGTGTGTGGTCAATGAATTTCTGGACTCCTGACAGACCCTTGCATCTTTCATCCAGTGCTGCACTGACATTTCTACATTCTAAAGCCTCATACACGCGATCCGATTGTTGGCCGACCGAATCGTCTTGCATACTAAAACGGTACATACATGTTGGCCAACAAACACGAACGTAGCGACTTACTATGAGGAATTTCAGCTCGAGTGCCACCCTTTGGGCCCATACTGCTAATTTTGTGTTTGGTGAGCATTGATTCCGAGCATGCGTGTTTGTATTTTCGACTTTTGTGTGACGGTTCTGTGTACTGAGCATCAGAAAATCTGACAACAGACCATTGTCCGCCGAAAATTTACTAGCATGTCATTCAACATTTGTTGGCAGAAAGTTGGACCACAATTGTCAAAAGGAGCATACTAACAGTCAGATTTTAGGCCAACAGTCTGTCAACAAACAATCCCCTGCCAACAATCTTATCGTGTGTACCACACCAGACTTAAGTCATGGGGAAAGCAAAAGAATTGTCAAAGGATCTGCGGGAAAAGGTAGTTGAACTGTATAAAACACGAAAGGGACATAAAAAGATATCCAAGGAATTGAGAATGCCAATCAGCAGTGTTCAAACTCTAATCAAGAAGTGGAAAATGAGGGGTTCTGTTGAAACCAAACCACGGTCAGGTAGACCAACTATAATTTCAGCCACAACTGCCAGGAAAATTGTTCGGCGTGCAAAGAAAAACCCACAAATAACTTCAGGTCAAATACAGGACTCTCTAAAAACATGTGGTGTGGCTGTTTCAAGATGCACAATAAAGAGGCACTTAAAGAAAGATGGGCTACATGGTCGAGTTGCCAGAAGAAAGCCATTACTACGCAAATGCCACATAGAATCCCGCTTACAATACGCCAAACAGCACAGAGACAAGCCTCAAACCTTCTGGCACAAAGTCATTTGGAGTGATGAGACCAAAATTTAGTTTTTTGGCCACAGCCATAAACGCTACATTTTGAGAGGAGTCAACAAGGCCTATGATGAAAGGTGCACCATTCCTACTGTGAAACACGGAGGTGGATCGCTGATGTTTTGGGGATGTATGATCTACAAAGGCACAGGAAATTTGGTCAAAATTGATGGCAAGATGAATGCAGTGTGTTATCAAAAAATACTGGAGGATCATTTGCATTCATCAGCCAGGAATCTGCGCATGGGACGTACTTGGACATTCCAACATGACAATGATCCAAAACACAAGGCCAAGTCGACTTGTCATTGGCTACAGCAAAATAAACTGAAGGTTCTGGAGTGGCCATCTCAGTCTCCTGACCTCAATATCATTGAGCCACTCTGGGGAGATCTCAAACGTGCAGTTCATGCAAGACAGCCCAAGAATTTACAGGAACTGGAGGATTTTTGCCAAGAGGAATGGGCAGCTATACCATCTGAGAAGATAAAGAGCCTCATCCACAAATACCACAAAAGACTTCAAGCTGTCATTGATGTTAAAGGGAGCAATACACGGTATTAAGACCTGGGGTATCTAAACTTTTGATCAGGGTCATTTGGGTAGTTTCTGTTTTCATTATGATTTAAAAAGGGTAAACACAGTTGATTGATAATGGTTATGCGTTGCGATTCCTGCGTGAATCACATGCGATGTGACGCATCGCATCAGTGTGACCACAGCCTTATAATGTTGTGGTAAACAAAAGATGGTGAATACTAGTTTATGACTAAAGAGGTTGGGTACATTTGTGGACATTTGCTTAGCAAACAACAAGCAGGAAAAGTCATTTCAGTCAGGAATTGCTGTTACAAATGGGCAGATGTTGCATCTTTCATTACAACGGCAAAAGATGTGATACTGTATGGCTGGCCTAAAGAGTGTCAAACTGTGCCTTACTCGGCAAACAGAATTTTCTATACTTGTCTCCAAACACGAGACAGTACAAAAGGGCTTCACTGATGCAGAAAACGCACTTCATCATTCTGTGTGAAAACCATTCTAGTCGCCGTCTTCACCTAGATAAGAGCAGGTTTGATGCTTCAGTGAAATCGCATTATAAACAGTAAATCAACTCTGACATCTAGTGGTGGCTGTGTGCGCTGCTCACATCATAACATCTGCTATGGTTTGGTGTTGATTCATAGGAGATGAGATCAGAGATGGACGAGCACAAACACCAACTGAGAATGCAAAAAGTGTGTTTTGTTACTGAGATCAGGGCCATTACCATCCCTTTACTATAAATATTTTACAGGAATTATACTGAGAGAAAGCTTTTAAATCATACTAGAAAAAGGAAAAACGGAAAACAGCCAGGATTGTCTGAATCACTTGTGTGAATTCATTAAAATCCTAAGTCTTATGATCAGCTTATTAAAGTATTTACATATTTTTAACAAACAGTAAACAAGCTTTAAATAAACCCTTCTAGCTGAAGGTCCAGGGATCTGGTGGATCCCGACTCCGTGGTTGTGATGACGTGGAGCCTGGAATGACTTCTGTGACGTCAGCAGAGAGAAGACTTCAGCCTGCTCTCTGCTGAAAACGGGTCACAGGAGTGAAAAATGAACTGCGCTCCTATGATTTAAAGTTGAATTCCAGGTATGGCAATTTTTATATAGTTACATATCTTTGGAAGCTGGAAATCACTGTAGTAAGCACTGCTCAGTGAGTGACCCTCAGTACAGTGAACAACATGACAGCCACTCAGCATGGGACCAGAAGCTAGTGGAGATCACTGTAGCATCAGTGCTTCCATGGAGATCGACCAGGTATGAACCATACATGCCTACATTAATTGGATCATGTTTAGTGATCTTGTGCTATTCTTAATTGTCTATTTTTCCTGGATGCAGCCTATTAAAGTTGAACTCTAGCAAAATGTTATTTTGAACATAGGGCAGATAATATATAGCTATTGGTGCCTGTTAAGGATTTGCTTGACATAGGAGTTTTGGAAATGTAATGGCTAGAAGCGGTAAAAGGGTACTACAATAAAAATAGAAGTTTTATCACCCCCACCCATAAAAAAAGAAAAAAGAAAAAAGTTGAACTCTAAAGCCTGTAAAACACTGATAGTCTTTTTTCTCAGTGGGTTAAACGGGGAAAAAAAACAAACAAAAAAAAACCCAAAAAAAACAAACCTGACAGCATCGGTGGGAGCCCCAGTACTAACAATCCAACATTAGTACAGCGATCTCCCCTGCTGAGCTGTTGTGTTCTGACAGGGGGACCCCCCCCCCCCCGCCCGCCAGAACACTCCGGCCAGCATTCTCAGCCAATCGGCTGCTGGTTTTCCAGCCTGCTCGTCCGACAGAAGTCAGCCAAACGGTCAGCTTCTGTTGGACCGGCCGACATACACAAGGGCCAAATGTCGGCCGGTTTTGATTGAACCGACCGACGTCTCCTGAAATTCGGCCCATGTGTACTAGGCATAAGACAGACCCTTATCAGTCGTTCCCATCTACAATAAAAACACCTTATGCCCTGTACACACGGTAGGACATTGATCGGACATTCCGACAACAAAATCCATGGATTTTTTCTGACGGATGTTGGCTCAAACTTGTCTTGCATGCACACGGTCACACAAAGTTGTCGGAAAATCCAATCGTTCTGAACGCGGTGACGTAAAACACGTACGTTGGGACTATAAAACGGGGCAGTAGCCAATAGTTTTCGTCTCTTAATTTATTCTGAGCATGCGTGGCACTTTGTGCGTCGGATTTGTGTACACACGAATAGAATTTTGTTGTCGGAAAATTTTATAGCAAGCTCTCAAACTTTATGTGTCTGAAATCCCTATGGAAAATGTGTGATGGAGCCTACACATGGTCGGAATTTCCGACAACAAGGTCCTATCACACATTTTCCATCGGAAAATCCTATCGTGTGTACGGGGCATTCGTTTTTGAGTAAGTGCTAATTTTGAGCTGTGTGAGGTCATCTGCTTTTTCATAATGAATCATTTTCCTGGGCCCTGGGGGGAGGATCTGGAAATGCGGCACGTGCAACAATGTTGCAAGTTGAAATACATTTCCCATGATACTACAGGAAATCAATAACATGTGGACTGATCACAGGTTATAAATTACACGAAGGAGGTTATGTGACCAGGAGCCATTTCTTCATAAGGATTAAAGAGCGGTGCGCAGTCATATAAACTATAAAACAGAGAAAACCAGGAGCATGTTGGATGGGGAAAAAAAAAGTTTAAAAAAAACAACCAGCTTTTTTTTTTTTTTTAGACAAGGAAGCACAGTTATAATTATAATCCTCCTGGCTGGAGTTCACCTTTCTCCCCATTTCAGCGATCTTCACTGTGTGGTCCTGCCCAGCTCCACACAGCCTTTCTAGCAAAATCATCCCCGCCAGCTCCTCTTAGTAGTGCGCACACGTACCTCGGCCCCATTCATTCCTATGGCTAGTCATATTCCCCTGCATGGCCGTGATATATAAATACTGCTAGTTTAACACTTCTGTTATACCAGCAATGTAAGTCTCAACACAGGAATAGGTAGAGATGTATTTCCTGTACTGCCTGAGAGACTTTCCTTTTTCAATTATATGAAAAGCACAGTATTCTGGCCCCTGGTCCTATGACATGCTGTGATCCCATACAATCTTACCTGACAGCTCTCTGCAAAGAAGCCACAGTCTAGCATGTGCGGAGGACATAATCAGTAATGCCCAAGTGGCAATATAGATGGACAGGGTATCAAAAGGGAATCCCACTAATTGACAGATGGCGCCACCTTGCAGCCCAGGCTGGGAGAAGACAATATGGTAGTACTCAAATCACATGATGGAAACATTTTAAAAAGAGATCACACTTTATGGCTTGCATAGATAGGCAAACACAGTGTGTTTTCAGATGTATTCTGCTTGTGCTTAGGAGTTCCTTCACAAGTGTGTTTGATATAATCAGCCTCATCAAGCTGCTTTTGCATTCCCATTGGCAAAATCAATTAATGTATTTTTACATTTAAAAGGCAAGACTCTGGTCCGGCCGCACCTAGAGTATGCTGTCCAGTCCTCAGGAAGGATGTACTGGAAATGGAGCGAGTTCAAAGAAGGGCAACTAAGCTAATAAAGGGTCTGGAGGATATTAGTTATGAAGAAAGGTTGCAAGTACTAAACTTATTCTCTCTGGAGAAGAGACGCTTGAGAGGGGATATGATTTCAATTTACAAATACCGTACTGGTGACCCCACAATAGGGATAAAACTTTTTTGAGGAAGGGAGTTTAATAAGACACGTGGCCACTCACTAAAATTAGAAGAAAAGAGGTTTAACCTTAAAATGCTTAGAGGGTTCTTTACTGTAAGAGAGGCAAGGACGTGGAATTCCCTTCCACAGGCGGTGGTCTCAGCAGGGGGCATTGATAGTTTCAAAAAACTATTAGATAAGCACCTGAACGACCACAACATACAGGGATATACAATGTAATACTGATATATCATCACACACATAGGTTGTACTTGATGTGTCTTTTTTCAACCTCACCTACTATGTAACTACATAAGTATAGACTTGAAAAAAACCCAACCAGTTTACTCACCTAGGTGGATCCAGGATTGAACCAATGCTGCATCTGTCCCCCACCGGCTCTGCAGTGAGAACTGAGCGATCAAACACCGCTGATCGCTCAGTTCTCCTCCTCCACTCTTAGCATAGAGCCGTGACTGTCAGACACTGGCTCTCTGCTCTGTCCCTCCAGTGCTCACTGGAATTCTGGGCTGTGGAGGGGACAAGAGGGGCTGGCTCAGGCTCTCAGTGGATCACTAAGAGCCTGAGCCAGGTGCTGGTCCAGGCAGTTGGGTGCATCCGGACTATATGCCCTGGACCTTTCAAAAGCCTGGACCAGCTGAATGATGTCAGCCGACAGCAGATTTTAGGATGCGGTCGGCTGAAAACAGGTCACAGGAGTGCAGAACGAACTGCACTCCTGTGACCTACAAGAGAAGTATAGCCAAAATAGCTTTGGCTTCACTTCACCTTTAAATGGTATATAGCAAGTGCATGTGGTTATCTTGATATTTACTTGCAAGACTAGGAGAAGGAGTGGAACCAACAAGGTTGTGCTGCAGTGCACAGTGCTGTCAGTTTAATACAGTTAACATGCTGACAGGAGGCAGGGGAAGATTGAGCAAAATCATGGCTCAATGTGCTTGTGCTCTGTTATTTCTTGCTGTCCAACCAGCAGGATCTGGGGGTGTTAGAGCCCTTGCTATAGTGCATAACTGCAGGTCCAGGACCCAACTTTAGCTAGATCACAAGAGTGCTTGAAAAGAATGATAACACTTTTGGCAGTTTACATACATGTATTTCAATTGTGTCTTTAGTGGCATGCTTGGAGTTCAGCACTAAGAGTTGTAGTAATTTTCCTCAAAGTGGAAGATGTGACTGACAAGCCCAGAGGCAGATCTGGGTCTACTAACTGACAGCACAACTCTGCCAATCAAATAGCCAGCAGCTTCAGGCAATTGACCGGGAAGAGCTGTCAGAATGCTAGAGAGATATTTAGCTGCAATCATTACTACCAAAATTAACATGAATAGTGTGAAGGCACTCCAGTCAGTTTATGCTGTCTAAAGTGCAGGTGGGATTACATGAAAATTCTTAAAAGATCAGCAAATGTAAAATATTAGCTTATAATAAAATAATTACAGATTCTGTGCACAAAATATAAATGCAAAGATTTGCGCACATATTGTTTGACCATACCCATATTGGGTCAGGCCAACTTGGGAAGGAAGGGGCTATAAAAATGAACAGGTTTTGCTGTGTCATATGCAGCCACAAGCCACCATCGATGTTGACTTTGATTGAATGCAACACAAAGATAGGCAATTGCTTTTCTGCAAGCTTGTGTGTACTGAGCACTATGCTTTCCTGTTTTACATACCAAGGACTTTATTATATGTTATTGCAGATCTTAACGATAAAAGAATAAAGGAATTATGCTTTAATAACACTATTACAAACTATCAATTTTATAGAGTATATTAGGAGATCCCCTACTTGATGCCTGTGTGTACAGACCAACAAGAAACTTACCAAAGACTGCCTGTAATGTCACTCAATAGAGTCATTGGACATAAGGCAAGATGTGTGTTAGAAAATACCCTATACATAGGAATGTTACCAGCATATACTACACCGCACATGCAGATCACTTCCCGTTCTCATCTTTATCTATAACTTAAATTGTAATTTTAATGAAAAAGACAAACTAACATTCACAACCAGAAGGGTTTTTATATCTGTATTAGAGGTTTAATACATATACATTCCCCAGAGAAGCACTGTAATAAAAAGAATAAACTTGAAATAAATGGGCAATACATTTGTGGCCAGCCTGATACCAAGTGACGAACAGCAATTTTAAAAAGATCTAGTATGGCGCTAAAGACTGAAAGCAACAAAACAAAATAAGCAAATGAATGCAGCTATACTCACTGCGTGATTTGATCTGATAGCGGAAGAAATGGAAATAACAAAATAAAAGAAGGGCGAGGGAAAGAGAAACACAGAGAGCGAAAGAAAGAAAGAAAAAGAAAGAAAGATCTGATATAAATAATGTAAAGAGAAACAGTGAAAAGGCAAGAGAAGAAAGTGGTGAGAAATGACAAATGAGTACAGAGAGAGAGACAGAGAGACAGAGAGAAAAAGAAGAAAAAGATTAAGAAGGGCGAGAAACAGGGAAAGAGAAGCTGAGAGTAAAGCAGCAATGGTGCAAAAAACAAAAAACAATCACCTACCTTGTAGCCAGTCCACTCCTTCCTGAAGGCCCTCACCCTTCAGTCCGTCACTTGCACTGATAAAGAGAAGAGGGTAGTCAGCACAGGGCATGATCAGCAACATTTATCATATTGAACACTATATGAAAAATAAAAAAAAATGCATTGACATTTAGAGGAACCAATATACAGTTGTGCTCATAAGTTTACATTCCCTGGCAGAATTTATGATTTCTTGGCCATTTTTCAGAGAATATGAATGATAACATAAAAACTTTTCTCTTTCACTTATGGTTAGTGTTTGGCTGAAGTAATTTATTATCAATCAACTGTGTTTACTTTTTTAAAATCATAATAACAAACTACCCAAATGACCCTGATCAGAAGTTTACACACCCCAGTTCTTAAAGTGGAGTTCCACCCACTTTTACAACTCTTCAGCATCCCTCACTAAACTGTGCACTGTAAACAAATTGGATATTTTAAAAAATTTTTCTCAGCACCTACTGTATATCTGCTGTATTCATTTTTCACTTCCTCCTCCCTGGCCGTGGCCCATCACATCATTTCCTGTTTGCAATGCCTTCTGGGAAGGGGTGGCAACTTCCTCTGACACTGCCGTTGCTACGGAAACCTGACCTGAAACCTATTACACTGCTTGTGCTGCACTGAGCATGTGTGAGATCTGCAAGGATGAGATCCAGGAAGAAATACAGTCTGGCTTCAGATGCCCACACTTACGATGGCCACGGCCTGCTGCAAGTTTATAAAATAACAAACTACTGCTATAAACTAACAAAACAGACCTTAGTTCACAGACTAACTTTACTAGAATACATTAAGCTTGTGTATTGTAGGGGTATTTTTATTTAAAAAGTATAATTTCGTCCGGAACACCACTTTAATATCGTGTATTGCCCACTTTAACTTCAATGACAGCTTGAAGTCTTTTGTGGTATTTGTGGATGAGGCTCTTTATCTTTTCAGATGGTAAAGCTGCCCATTCCTCTTGGCAAAAAGCCTCCAGTTCCTGTACATTCTTGGGCTGTCTTGCATGAACTGCACGTTTGAGATCTCCCCAGAGTGGCTCAATGATATTGAGGTCAGGATACTGAGATGGCCACACCAGAACCTTCACTTTATTCTGCTGTAGCCAATGACAGGTCGACTTGGGCTTGTGTTTTGGATCATTGTCATGTTGGAATGTCCAAGTACATCCCATGCGCAGCTTTCTGGATGATAAATGCAAATGATCCTCCAGTATTTTTTGATAACATACTGCATTTATCTTGCCATCAATTCTGACCAAATTTCCTGTGCATTTGTAGCTCACACATCCCCAAAACATCAGCAATCCACCTCCGTGTTTCACAGTAGGAATTGTGTACCTTTCATCATAGGCCTTGTTGACTCCTCTCCAAATGTAGCGTTTATGGTTGTGGCCAAAAAGCTAAATTTTGGTCCCATCACTCCAAATTACTTTGCGCCAGGTTTGAGGCTTGTCTCTGTGCTGTTTGGCGTATTATAAGCGGGATACTTTGTGGCATTTGCGTAGTAATGGCTTTCTTCTGGCAACTCGACCATGCAGCCCATCTTTATCTTTCTTCAAGTGCCTAATTATTGTGCATCTTGAAACAGCCACACCACATTTTTTCAGAGAGTCCCGTATTTCACCTGAAGTTATTTGTGGGTTTTTGTTTGCATCCCAAACAATTTTCCTGGCAGTTGTGGCTGAAATTTTAGTTGGTCTACCTGACCGTGGTTTGGTTTCAACTAGGGAAGCACCGATACCATTTTTTTACAACGAGTACGAGTACCGATAATTTTTTTTTGACAGCTCCAATTACTGGACTTCTTTAACACTTCAGCTGTAAACAGGTAAGACCCACTAACAGCTCAAAGAACCTAGCCTGAAGGTATCGGTTTCAGGTATCGGTGCATTTACACTTGTGCAAATACTCAGTATCGGCACTGATACCGATACTGGTATCGGTGCAACCCTAGTTTCAACAGAACCCCTCATTTTCCACTTCTTGATTAGAGCTTGAACACTGCTGATTGGCATTCTCAATTCCTTGGATATCTTTTTATGCAACACAAAACAGGAAATCGCCCGACACCTGACCTTTTCCTTTTTTGGATATCTTTTTATATCCCTTTCCTGTTTTATACAGTTCAGCTACCTTTTCCCGCAGATCCCTTGACAATTCTTTTGCTTTCCCCAAGTCTCAGAATCCAGAAACGTCAGCACTGGATGAAAGATCAAGGGTCTGTCAGGCTCGTCGTGCTACACTGTACCCAAACAATTTTTTTGTCATTTTCTTCACACAAATAGAGCTTTTTTTGGTGCCATTTAATGACTGCTGGGTTTTTTATTTTTTACAAAAAAAAACTTTTTGAAAAAAAAAAAAAGTTTACTTTTTTTCTGTCAGCAAATTTTTTAACTAAGTAATTTTTCGCCTTTACTGATGAGCACTGAGCACTGATAGGCTGAACTGGTGGACATTGATGAGGTGGCACTTATGAGCACTGATGAGGAGGCACTGATGTGGCACTGATGAGCACTAATAGGCAGCACTGATGGGCTCTGTTGCGCACTAATAGGCGGCACTGATGGGCATTGATCGACAGCAGTGATGGGCATTGATGGGCAGCACTGAATGGGCACTGATTGGTGGGCACTGTATGGTGACACTGTTTTACTATACTGTAACATCAGTGCCCTGATTTCATTCCATGTACCCCTGTGTGGAGATGCTGATTGGTGCTCCGCGCCTCACACTGACAGAATGTGTGGCGAGGAGAGCCGGTTACCTCATTTGACAGTGGGCGGGCGGCAAACAGTTAATAGCCATTCAAACCCCTTTGTGTCAACTTGCGTGCATGTTATCAGGCCAAAATCACTTTTGATCAGGGTCATCACTAACCATGAGTGAAAAAAAAGTTTTATCATTCATATTCTCTGAAAAATGGCCAAGAAATCATAAATTCTGCCAGGGTGTGTAAACTTATGAGGACAACTGTATAAACCAACAATCGGAAAGCTCCTTAAAAAGTTGTTTGGAAGACACTGCAGAAAAGGGATGGATTATAAAAATGTAATCACCAGGTTTCTTTAAAGGTCATGTTAGGTGGCGTAACAATACCCGGTACATTTTTTTTTAATGTGTGCCCATATAATAAAGTTACCCTTCCCAGCTCACTGCCGCCAGCTCCAGGTCCTTAACGCCACTTCCCAAAAACTGAAAAAGTGATACGCGCTCCCTGTGCCCTTCACAGTACAGTACAGCAGGGACAGCACAGGCAGCAGTCACTGTCAATCAGTAGCAGAAGGTATCAGAAGCAGTAGACAAAAAGTGACACATCCACATAACCAGGTGATTCCATGGGGTGAGATTTGATGAATTTGGTGCACACAGAATCTGATGCAGCTGTGTGTAGAAACCAACCAACTTCCAGATTTTATTGCCAAAGCTTAATTGAACAAGCTGAAGTTAGAAGCCGATTGGTTATTATGCACAGCTGCCCCAGATTCTGTGTGCACCAGTATTAGTAAATCTCCCCCTATGGGTCCCTGTAAGGATAGGGAGTTATCCCAAGACGGGAACCAGAGAGGGGGGTATTTTAAATGGAGGGTTTGATAACAGGCACAGTGTTAAAAGCAGAATAGACATGCAAACAAGTTAAGTGCTAAGGTCTACAGCACAATGTTTTTTTTTTTTTTTAAGTAACACAAGGATTTCCTAAACAGCAAGCATTCATAGTGATAACAGCATTTGATCACAGGTATAAGTATTATCTAATAATAGCTAGAGATGTACATACAGTATGTAGTGATAACAGTCATCAAATTACCATAGATGTAAACTGCCTGTCTTATTATTATTATACAGGATTTATATAGTGCCAACAGTTTGTGCAGCGCTTTACAACATGAGGGAAGACAGTACAGTTACAATAAAATACAATACAATACAGGAAGAAACAGAGGGCCCTGCTAATTAGCCTTATAACAAGGAAAACCTCCCTGCTTATACAAAAGCCAAAGCTGAGCCAAAGAATACCACCTCTGAAACATTCCCTGTTAAATAAAATTAATGAGACCCATTGCCAAATACCGCATTAAACGGCGTATAAAACACACGTTTTCCTCCTAAAAATAGGGGGCAAATCACAGGTGCGTGTTATATGCCGACAGCGTACCTCAGAGGGGAACGAACGGCGCCAGAATTCACGAGCCTTCATCTCCTGTTTACTCAGCTCTCACAGTCCCGCCTCCGCCACTGGCATTGTACCAGTGTTCTGTCAATCACAGGAGCTGGTCCAATGCAGATGGCAGAGTCGGGACTGTGTGTGTGTGTGTGTGTGTGTGTGTGTGTGTGTGTGTGTGTGTGTGTGTGTGTGTGTGTGTGTGTGTGTGTGTGTGTGTGTGTGTGTGTGTGTGTGTGAGAGAGCCGACTGAGAGCCGAGTAAACAGGAGATGACGGCTCGGTGATTTCCTGCGCTGTCCAGGCTGCATCGATGGTGAGGCTGCACATAAGCATTGAGGCTAAAAAGAAGCATTGATCAGGCTGCAATGATGAGATGTGCTGCAGATGGGCATTGATCAGGCTGCATTGATGAGATGTGCTGCAGATGGATGGGCATTGATCAGGCTGCAGATGGGCATTGATCAGGCTGCATTGATGGGAGATGAGGAAGCTGCAGATGGGCACTAAACAGGCTGCATTGATGGGCACTGACCCTTATTTTAATTCAAAGTTGTTTACTTAAAAAATACGTTTTTTTCCTGAAACTTCACTCTTAAAATTAGGGTGTGTGTTATACGCCGATAAGTACAGTACTTATTTTTATAGGCGCAGGGAATTTTAGTCCATCTGTGTTTTTAGCTTCACCCTGGCTTACAAGGCATGATAGAGGTATGATAAGGGTAAGTACAGTGCCTTGAAAAAGTATTCATACCCTTTTAGATTTTCCACATTTTGTCATGTTGGAACCAAAAAAGTAAATTTATTTTATTGGGATTTTATGTGATAGACAACACAAAGTGGCACATAATTGTGAAGTGGAAGGAATATGATAAATGGTTTTCAATTTTTTTACAAATAAATATCTGAAAAGTGAGTCAATAAGTTGTAGAACCTCCTTTCGCTGCAATTACAGCTGCAAGTCTTTTGGGGATGTCTCTACCAGCTTTGCACATCTAGAGAGTGACATTTTTGCCCATTCTTCTTTAAAAAATAGCTTAACCCCTTCCCGACTGTCGCACGCCGATCTACGTCGGCAGAATGGCACGGCTGGGCAAATGGACTTATAGGTACGTCCATTTTAATTCCCCGCTGTCCCATTGCGTGCGCGCGCGCCGGCCGGGAGCTCCGCAAGTCGGGTCGTGGGTCCCGCGGACTCGATCGCCGTGGGGATACCCGCGATCGCCTCATGAAGAGGACGAATGGGGAGATGCTGATGTAAACAGCATCTCCCCTTTCTGCCTAGTGACAAGTGTCACTGATCTGTGCTCCCTGTCATCGGGAGCAGTGATCAGTGTAGCGACACTGCTTGCCCATCCCCCCTACAGTTAGTAATCACTCCCTAGTACTGACTTAACCCCTCCCCGCCCCCTAGTGGTTAACCCCTTCACTGCCAGTGTCATTTACACAGGAATCAGTGCATTTTTATAGCACTGATTGCTGTATAAAAGACAAAAGTCCCAAAAATGTGTCAAAAATGTCCGACATGTCCGCCATAATGTCGCAGTCACAATAAAAATCGCTGATCGCCATTACTAGTAAAAAAAAAAAAAATTATTAATAAAAATGCCATAAAACTATCCCCTATTTTGTAAACGCTATAACGTTTGCGCAAACCAATCAATAACACGCTTATTGCGATTTTTTTTCTTTTTACCGAAAATATGTAGAAGAATACAATCGGCCTAAACCGAGGGAAAAAAATATATATATATATTTTTGGGGGATATTTATTATAGCAAAATGTAAAAAATAATGCGTTTTTTCAAAATTGTCGCTCTTATTTTGTTTATAGCGCAAAAAATAAAAATCGCAGAGGCGATCAAATACCATCAAAAGAAAGCTCTATTTGTGGGGGAAAAAGAACGTCAATTTTGTTTGGGAGACACGTCGCACGACCACGCAATTGTCAGTTAAAGCGACGCAGTGCCGAATCGCAAAAAACGCTCTGGTCAGGAAGGGGGTAAAATCTTCCTGGGCTGAAGCGGTTAAGCTCTGTCAGATTGGATGGGGAGTGTCTGTGAACATGTATGTTTAGGGTCGTTGTCCTGCTGGAAGGTGAACCTCCACCCCAGTCTCAAGTCTTTTGCAGGCTAACAGGTTTCTTCTAAGATTGCCCTGTACTTGTCTTCATCTTCCCATCAACTCTGAGAGGCTTCCCTGTCCCTGCTGAAGAAAAGCATCACCACAACATGATGCTGCCACCAGCATGTTTCACGGTGGAGATTGGGTGTTCAGGATGATGTGCAGTGTTAGTTTTTTGCCACACATAGCGTTTTGCTTTTAGGCCAAAAACTTAAATGTTGGCCTCATCTGACCAGAGCACCTTCCACGTTTGCGGTGTCCCCCACATTGCTTCTCGCAAACTGCAAACAGGACTTCTTATGGCTCCCTTTCATTCAACAATGGCCTTCTTTTTGTCACTCTTCTATAAATGCCAGATTTGTGGAGTGCACAACGAATAGTTGTCCTGTGGACAGATTCTCCCACCTGAGCTGTGGATCTCTGCAGCTCCTCCAGAGTTATCATGGGCCTCTTGGCTGCTCCTCTGAGTAATGTTCTCCTTCCCCGGCTTGCCAGTTTAGGTGGACGGCCATGTCTTGGTAGGTTTGCAGTTGTGCCATACTCTTTTCATTTTCGGATGATGGATTGAACAGTGCTCCGTAAGATGTTCAAAGCTTGGAATATTTTTTATGACCTAACCCTGCTTTAAACTTCTCCACAACTTTATACCTGTCTGGTGTGTTCCTTGGCCTTTATGATGCGGTTGGTTCACGAAGGTTCTCTAACAAACTTCTAAGGGCTTCACAGAACAGCTGCACTGTACTGAGATTAATTTACACACAGGTAGACTCAATTTACCAATTAGGTGACATTTGAAGGCAATTGGTTTCACTAGATTTTAGTTCGGTATCAGAGTAAAGTGGGCTGAATACAATGCACGCCATATTGTTCAGATAATTATTTGTAAAAAATGTTGAAAACCATTTATCATTTTCCTTCCACTTCACAATTACGTGCCACTGTGTGTTGGTCTATCACATAAAATCCCAATAAAATACATTTTTGGTTGTCACGTAACAAAACGTGGAAAATTTCAAGGGGTATGAATACTTTTTCAAGACACTGTAGAAGCTGCACACATTCTTATACTTATACTGTAGAGCCAGTTCAGACTAAGGTGTTATTCAACCACTTAAGGACCGGAAGGATTTGCCCCCTTAATGACCAGGCCATTTTTTGTGATATGGCACTGCGTCGCTTTAACTGACAATTGCGCGGTCGTGCAACGATGTACCTAAACAAAATTGACGTCCTTTTTTCCCACAAATAGAGCTTTCTTTTGGTGGTATTTGATCACCTCTGCGGGTTTTATTTTTTTGCACTATAAACAAAAAAATTAGCAACAATTTTGATAAAAAAAAACATTTTTTACCTTTTGCTATAATAAATATTCAAAAAAAAAATATGTCTTCATCAGTTAGTGGCAAGTAATTTATTAGTTGTCCAATACCACTTCTGCAGGGGTTTCCCCACCAGTCCCTGAAGTATTAGGCCCAGAAATTTCCAAATGTCATCTTTGGTCACTGGTTCCCACTTTCTGCTTCTTGGAAACTTCCGATGCGTAGTAGCCAATTGTTGCTCTTTGTACAGGTTTGTCTCAGTAACTATTTTTTCAATTAACTCATCGGTCAGAAATAATTGTAAGTATGCCAAGGGGTTGTCATGTTCAACGTCTACTTTCACACCAGATGCTCCAGTAAATGGGAATCTTGGGGCCCTGCCTGATCTGTACCACAGTCAATAGAGCACCAACTTCACACATCACTGAGCTCAGTCGCAGAATCGTCGCTGTCGTCACTTTCAGTGTTTGATGACGAATTTCCCCACGAATCACTATCATTCAATACTGCAAGTGATTCTAATTCACAATCGCTGTTTTCTAGCTGATCTAAAACCGCTTTTGACCTGAAGGGATGCTTTTTGGATGCCATGGACTTTCTCAAGTTTCCAGGCAGAAAGAACAGTAAAAGTGCAGGCAGGGCACTGGACAAAGCACTAGGGACAAAACTTAGGTGAAATGGTTTGATACAGTAATGTAATCCTAACAGATTACAATGTATTGTGTGTATGTTAGGTTTTGAACTTTTTTGAATTTCCCGCCCGGCTAAGCCCCCCTGCGTCTCCGTGCTCGCAGGGAAGGGAACCAGGATGCATCGGCCACAGGACATCGGGGGACCGTAGGGACAAGGTAAGTAACAACACAGGGATACTACCGTGTACCGTGTGGCTCGGGGTTACCGCTTTTGGTACTGAAAATTAACCCACCGAGCCACACTCGGGATTACCGCCAGGGAGGTTAATGAAGCGATTTCCTATGATCATCAGCTCTTTCTAGTATCCATAATGTAGTATTTTTCCTAGTTGAGATATTTCATAAAAAATGCTGCATTATGGTCACTAGATAGAGCTGATGATCAAAGGAAACCAAATGCATTAAGGAAATATGGTCAGAATTTACGATAGCTGGGCGAATGCTTGTGACACTGATCCAATATTTTTTCTCATTTTTATAAATAGACCCGTTTCCTATTAATTTGTTTAGACCAGAAGGACCTAGAATCTTTCAGAATTTAGCAGAAACTTGCACTATGGCTAAACCAGAATGTAAAGGCTCTGCCATGGATTCTGTTACCTTTTTTTTTTTTTTTTTTGCTCCTGAAGGATGCTCGCTGCAATACAGTTATTGAGAAAACATTTCTGCTTAGAGTTGCAGCACAGGGAGAACTGTATTCTGGGTTATAGACACTTCTAGCAATCAAAACATCTTTATTGTGCACACACACGCACTTCAAAATAATAGAACCATTACCAAATATGCCACGGCTTGTCCTTGATGTTCTCTAAACACAGCAACTGAGAAACCTTCACAGATGACAGAGAGTCTCTCAGGTCCATTTTGTTAGCAAAAAACAAAATTGGTATCCGTCTGTGCTTAATGTCTGGGGAACAGGAGAAAAAAAAATTATGATAAAAGAAAATTAGAACAGTTTCAGGTTGTGTGAACATGTATTCACCAGCACTAGCAAAAGGTGGAAATCCCTTTTTAAATTCAGGGAGATATCTGCCTGAAGTCAATGATTTTGTACTCTTTAGCATTTGGATGAGAAAAGTGAATACAACAAGCTGAAAGGATGAGATTTTTAAGGGGACAACCAATAATACACTTCCTGGTCTAGAGTGACAACGCTCATTGCTCCGCACGGTGTCTAAGGAGAAGCAGTGCTGTCACCCTAGAACAGGACTCAGACAGAATACACCTTCTTCTCCATAATATAGGGAGAAGGTATTTTATAGTCCACACAAATAGCTTGGAACAGTGCAACTGATGAGTGCAACATAGGCAGAGAGCACAGGAGATTCACGCATAAGCTTTCTGGCAGAATCCACAGCAGGGATGCTCAACCCGTGGCCTGTGGAGCCCTCTTATATGGCCTGCGACCTCAAAACAGGGAAGCACATGCCCATGCTCTGGGATGGTGTTTCAGCAAGCTCAGATTGGGATCAACAGTTGCTGACCTGCCATCCCAGAGCAACAGTGCATTAAGCCGGCGCCAGCAGTGGAGGAAGAAGGCAGCCCCAGAGGGAGCAGAAGAGGCATGAGCCAATGCTTCCTGTGTAGCACCGGCTCCTGTCCCAGGAGGAGGGATACCAAGTGCCCTTCGTCTAGGACCTTTCTAGCAACCTGGCGAGGGAAACATCACATACACTGCACTTTTGCAAAGGGCATATTAGCACTTAAAAAAAAAAAAGGTTATTAGGCTGCTTTCACACTGATCTGCGGGTGCAGCACAGTGCATCTGCGGCTTTTCTGCAGGTTAGTTGCTCTGAACCATAAACTTTGATTATATCCTGTGGGTTTGGTGCGCTTTTTGAAAGTGCACCGCACGCAGATGATGTAATAGAAGCTTATGGATGAGTGCAGCTAACCTGCAGGAAAGCTGCAGTAAACCGCAGTACATCAGTGTGAAAGCAGCCTTATAGGGGGCTCAGAACTGTAAGGGCTCGTTAACATTTGTGGTTTGGGGGGGGTGAAACCCCATAGTTCATTGTGGCCCGCGACTGGTTACCAAATCACTTAAGTGACAATCACTCTTCAAAAGGTCGAGCACATCTGATACACAGATTTCTTTTTGCACAGATAAAACAAATCATTTTCAACAGTATATTCAACAGATCAAAAGGGAGCACATTAGAGACGTAGAAACTATTTTGGTACAGTTTTCTTTCAACAAAAAATAAATCAGGAGATATCAATTAAGATTTACCAGCAAATGAAGGCCTACAAACAAGCTATAATTCTCCTGGATACACCAAGTAGTTATGAAGATATGTACATACCAAAGTTTTGAGCATTAAAAGAGAAGTGCAGGAATTGAAAAATAACAATACTCACCTGTTGCATTTGTCCTCCGCCGCCACTAAGACCGAAAACAGAAATAAAAGACCTCTGAGCTCTCGGTCTTCAGTGAGCAGAGTCGGAGACTGTCAGTCACCGATTCTCTGCTCTGCCCCTCCAGTGCTCACTGAAGTGCCGGAGCATCATGTTGAGAGGCTGAGCCAGCTGCTGGGCCAGGCATCCGGGTGGGTCCTGACAAAGTTGGGATCTCGCCAAAACCTGGATCAGGCCGTATGGTTGTGTCAGCTGAATCCTGGTCATAGGAGTGCAGAACAAAGTGCACTCCTGTGACCCACAGAAGTATTGCCAAAAGAGCTTTGGCCATACTTCTCCTTTAAGGTTTGTTTTAAGATGTCATTAAGGGGTAAAAAAAAAAACAAAAAAAAAACTGCATCCTGATCAAAAACTTCTCAGCTTTGCTAAAAATAAGCAATTTTACTCCTTTTGTGTACTATATTTTCTTGTTTTGACCCAACAATGGTAGCATAAAACAATTCATTGCCTAGATAAAAAATTTGAGGACTGCGCACTTTAATTCACAATAACAACTGGAGCGTTGTTATCACCGTTTTCCATTCAATAAATGTGCAGCAGCCTTGGGAGAATTCTGTAGACATTGATGGATTTCTTAATATTTTAGATGAAAAGACATGCCGTGTATGCAATAAACTCATATATTATCATGTATTATACGAGCCCAATCATTACGTTTTAATTTAGAAACATTCCTTTATATGAATAAAATACTGGAGGATAATATAAAAATATTTTGTAATCATTGCATTTGTGTTGTGCTGAATTCATGGCCTGATTTGTGTCGTTTTCATTTTGTTTGATTCTGCGTGCTTGATTTACTAAAACTGGAGAGCAGGAGGTTTTTTATGTTAATGCATTCTATGCATTAACATAAAAAACCTTCTGTGTGCAGCAGTCCCCCTCAAACCCCCTAATACTTACCTGAGCCCCATCTTAATCCAGTGATGTTGCACAAGATCCATGGCTGTCCGGGAACTCATTGGCTCACGCTGCTGTCAAAGTCAGTGAGCCAATGAGGAGAGAAAATGGGCGGGGGCCGAACAGCGGCTCTGTGTCTAAAATGGACAAGCAGAGCAGCAGTTTGTCTTAGGTGCCCCCATAGCCAGCAACTTACTATGGGGGCAGGAGGGAGTGGCCAGGAGTGCTAACGGGGGACCAGAGAAGAGGAGGATCTGGGCTGTTCTGTGCAAAAAACACTGCACAGAGCAGATAAATATAACATGTTTGTTATTTTTAAACAAGAAAAAAAAAAAGACTTTTACAATCACTTTAACCACTTGCCGTCCTCCTTCCGCAGATATACTCTACGTCGGTCCATGCATGAGATAGTGTGGCACGCGCTGTCCCAGTAAGCCCATCCCCCACACAGATAGAACACACTGAGGGAACACAGTTATCCCCTTGATCGCCCCCTAGTGTTAAGCCCTTCCCTGCCAGTGTCATTTATACATTGATAAGTGCATTTTTTTTAGCACTGATCACTGTATTGTTGTCACTGGTCACCAAAAAGTGTCAGATTTGACCACCTCAATGTCGCAGTTCCGCTAAAAATTGTAGATCGCCGCCATTACCAGAAAAAAAAAAAAAAGGGTCCATAAATGTATCCCCTATTTTGTAGATGCTGTAACTTTTACGCAAACCAATCAATATACACTTATTGAGATTTTTTTTTTACCAAAAATATGTAGCAAAATACATATTGGCCTAAACTGATGAATACATTTTTTTTTTGGCTATGTATTATAGCAGAAAGTTAAAAAAAAGGTTTTTTTTTTTCTTCTAAATTGCCGGTCTTTTGTTTACAGCGCAAAAAAAAACAAAAAAAAACGCAGAGGTGATCAAATACCACCAAAAGAAAGCTGTGGGAAAAAAGGACATCAAGTTTGTTTGGGTACATCGCACGACCGCGCAATTGTCAGTTAAAATGATGTAGTGCCGTATTGCAAAAAATGGTTTGGTCATTAAGAGGGTAAATCCTTCTGGGGCTTAAGTGGTTAAATTAAAAAAATGAAGTTAGTAGCGGATTGGCTACCATGCACAGCTGTACCAGATTTTGCACTCTCCAGTTTTAGTAAATCAACCCCAATGTGTTGCTCCAGTTGAAGAAGCGAGGGTAAATTTTCCAAATAGGAACCCAAACAACAAGAATATAAAAAAAAAAAAATCAAATCTTTCAGAGTTTGCAGTCTTTCACAGGTCTTCAAAAAGTGTTTTGGTTACATTGCAAAGATGCTACCTCACTTCCTGTTCCTGTGACCTGATAGGAAGTGAGTGGAAATCTCTATTGGGGACTACATGCAATAAAAACCTGAGCATGCCCCTCAATTTCCACCCATCCCCCCCCCCACCCAAAAAAAAAAAAAAATACAAAGATCAATTTACTTGTAATTTCTGCTAGATATTGTTCCTTTTCAGTGAACATGACCATTTTCTGAATGATCTACCCATCTATTTCTTAAAGATACATTATTACACAGGCTGCCATGTATTATTTCCTGAGCAGACTCTATAGTATGTTGTCCTTGTGATTTTTATTTTATTTTATAAAGAAGTCTATAATTTTGTGATATAAAATAAGTGTAGTGCTAAAAACATAAACGTGAGCAAAGTATACAACAGCCTTTCTCAGTTAGGGTTCCTCGAGCAACTGTCGCTCTTTTAATGATTTGACACCATTGATCTTTTTTTTTTTTTTTTTTTTTAATAGCAATATTTATCAAGAAAGAAAAATGACAATCACAGATCATCCACAGCTGTTAACCAATGATCTTTTTAAGGTGGTGGTGGTGGGGGAATCTTTCCACTGAACACAAGAAGTAGCATTCTTCCCACTGACTATCACACAAATTTCACATGAGCTGTAGATATAATAAGTATTAGCAGGGGTTCCCCAAAAATGGAAGTTACTTTAAGGGATCCTCCATGTTAAAAAAAGAATGAGAATGGATGGTATAAGGTAATAAAGCTTCAGTGCTACTAGTAGAAATGGCTGCAGTACAAACACAATGGGATTGATTTACTAAGACCCCCTTCACACTGAGGCAGTTTGCAGGCGTTTTAGCACTAAAAATATCACCTGAAAACTGTCTCTCATGCCTCCCCAGTGTGAAAGATATGCTTTCACAGTGCGGCGGTACACTTGCGGGACGGGAGAAAAAAAGTCCTGCAAGCAGCATCTTTAAGGAGGTGGAGGAGCGGTGTACACACCACTCCTCCACTGCCCCTGCCCATTGGAATGAATGGTCAGCTTCTAACTTCAGCTTGTTCAATTTTGACAAAATTGTTTTGACAAAAAAAAAAAAAAAAAAATAATTGGAACCTGCACCAGATTTTGCACTCTCCAGTTTTAGTAAATCAACCCCAATATTCTCTATGCTGCACTACCTCTGTGGACTGCCGTGGATGTTTTGTTCCAATGTTCATTAACCTCTTCCCGCTGGGCCGTCATTCTGCTATAGGCCGGGCGGGAGGTGGTTAATGGTTCAGTTATCCTGACTGGGCTGACACACTGACGGAGGCTCTTTACCACGTGATCAGCCGTGTGCAATCACGGCTGATCACGATGTAAACAGGAAGAGCCATTGATCGGCTTTTCCTCACTCGCGTCTCTCTCGGCGGCTCTCCTGACAGGGGGGGGTCTGCGCTGATTGTTTATCAGTGCAGCCCCTCCCCGCGGATGCCCACACTGGACCACCAGGGATGCCCACAACAGATGGATCACCAGGGATGCCGCCCTAGACCGCCAGGGATGCCAGTAAGTGCCCAAATAATGCCAGTGCCCACACATCTTGCCAGTCAGTGCCTGCCAGATGTCTCCTCATTAGTGATGCCCAGCAGTGTCATCTATCAGTGTCCATCACTCCCACCTATCGGTGCCCACCCATAAGTACCCATCAGTGTTGCTTATCAGTGCCGCCTATCAGAGCTCATCAGAGCCGCCTATCAATGCCCAGTGCTGCATATCAGTGCCACCTATCAGTGCCCATCAGTTAGGGAGAAAATTATTTATTTACAAAATTTTATAAAAGAAAGAAACAAAGAAAAAAACTTTTTTTTTCTTTAACAAAATTTTCGGTCTTTTTTTATTTGTTGCGCAAAAAAATAAAAATGCCAGCAGTGATCGAATACCACCAAAAGAAAAGCTCTATTTGTGGGAACAAAATGATAAAAAAAATTTGTTTGGGTACAGTGTAGCATGACCGCGCTATTGTCATTCAAAGTGTGACAGCGCTGAAAGCTAAAAATTGGCTTGGGCAGGAAGGGACAAAAGTGCCTGGTATTGAAGTGGTTAAAGTGGAATGCCAGCTATACCTATAACTAGCCTCCAAACCATCCCCTCACCTCTCCTAACACCTATGCTAACTAACCTGTGTAAGAAAGATGTATATACGTACCTATTTTCAGGCCGCTGCTGTCCGGTCACATGAATCTCCTGTGTCAGCCAGCAGCAGCTGCAGGGGAGAGGAGAAAATGCTCCGACAATGGCTAGTAAAGCCTGGAGCAGTGATGTCACTGGCTTCAATGGCATATCCATTGTATCACCTCTTCACTGTCTACCTTAAACCCTAAATCCTGCACCAGTGCACTACAACCGCATGCATTGCAAGTGGTTGCAGGGCAATTGCAGTGTGGGCCCATTTACTTGAAAGGGGTTGCATTCAGCGGGCGGTAGTGCACATCTAAAGCAACAGGGGGTATAATTCCTGACCAACTATAACAACTATGTCAAAATATATGTCCTAATACTGTAAATCTGATCTCTGAAACATTCTGCTAGTTACATTACCATCCATATAATATACCCAATTAGTAGCAAAAACAGTACCAGATACATAGGAGAAAATTGCACAGATTTTGAAAGCTAAAAAGCCAGTATACCCTAATTAGAGTAGAACTGTGTGATATTTAACAAGAACACTTCCAGGGAGTGTCCGTTTACATCCTACACATCCACAAATGCTGATAAGCTGAAGGCTGGGCCGTAAATCTGCAGGCATGTTCATTAATGAATAGGAAATGCCAAGTATATGGGTCAGTATTACCTTCAAAGCACAATAGTGGGAAGTAGCAGAATATCCTCTGCAATATACTTTGATGTTTCCTTTCCATGCAGAGTATTACAGCTCCAACCCCAGTGGCAGGCCTACATACAAGAACAGATTGTGCATCCAGAGAATGGTGCTTGACAAAATACATTATCTATCAATAGTTTGTCAAGTGCCCAGGAGAAGCTTGATCTACAGTGCAGGCGTGTGTGTAGCTGACAGCATATCTATATAAGCCGGAGGACACACATAGTTAGGCATCGTGACTGAGGGGAAGCAAATAAAACAGTCAATTAAGCCAGCCATGACTCTGCGTGGTCCAAAAAGAGACTGCATAGAGGTACGGAAAGAAAGGATCAATTTCATGCCACTTTTACCTCTGAATATTTCCATAAGCAAAGAGAGAATGTACTGCAAACAGACATCTCCCATATTTCTACCATTACAGGTATTCCCTTTTATTTTGTTCTGTCTGCATTACCTGTGTTAATCTTCCAATCAATCCGGTTTTGTGGAGCCCCATTGGATCATATGTCCAGGCTGTGCAGAAAAAAATGGCCACTGCCCCCACCTATAACTGGCCTTTGCAGCAAGGAGCAAAATGGAAAGGCGTTGTATGTCAAACAAAACCAAAGAAAATTCCCACCTCTACTTACCAACCAGTCTGCAACCAACCAAATGAACCTAACAGTTTGCGTTAAAAACAGGGGTTTAGTTTGCACACATTTACAAATACATGTGTGAGCTGCAGAGCCACTGTATGGCACCCCAGTATTATCTGCAGTTTTAACGCTAAATTTTGAGAGCCTCCACAGTGCAGAGGGCAGGTGAGCCTGGAGGGAGCCCACCCCTCTGTAAAGGCACAGGAGCACACTGGACACCCAGCATGTAGCACAATGGCAGCAAAGGTGTCCAGTGCGTCCCCTCAGCAGTATTCCGTGAAGAGGCTCTGTAGCTTAATCATGTATTTGCAAATATGTGCAAACTAAACCCGTTTTTACGCATAATTTCAGACAGGTTAATTTGGTTGGTTGCAGGCCAGTAGGCAAGTAGAGCTGGGAATAGGCTTTACAGAAAGCCTGGATTCTCAGCCCCTTGTCTTTCAATTGTGAAATGCCAGAGCCTTTACTGCACATAGATTTTGGGTGATAACAGCTAAATAACAGGGCTAGAGCTTAAATTGTTAAGTAGGTCATACACGTTGCAAATTTCCAACCATGGGTTGCAGGAAAGAAATTCGCTCAATTCCTCCATCAAAACAGGCAGTGCCAACAGTGCAATCCCCTCTGCCGAGTCAAACCCCCCCCCCTGGGAAAAGACAGGGATTGGCAGGCTGGAAGATCAACTTGGTACATTCATCCTGCCCATACATGGTTCGAATCTCAGCCGGTTCCTGGTGAACTAACACCCTACATCTTCCCCTCTGTACTTTTCTCTGTGGGCGATTAGCTCATGCAATCAATCTATGTAGCAGTCTAGGAATTTGAAATCCCTGCTCATCTTCCCTTTCTTTCTGTAGGGCTTCCGAGATGGATCTGCTTGGGCAGTGCTGTCACTTGACCGCATTAACCAATCAGAATCACTCGGATCTATTTCGGAAGCCCTGCAGAAAGACGGGGAAGAAGAGCTCATCACCTATGAAGGCAAGTACAGCAGGGACCAGGGGCTGGGGAAAATGCAGAGTGTTCGTTCACCTTTTCTTTTTTTTCTGAAAAGGTAAAGTTACACTTTAGTTTCGATTTGGAGAGCGACAGGGCCCCGTACACAGCTGGAGCCTAAAATCCAAGGAGCTTCAGAGAGATTGGCTTGTGGAATAACACATATACAGTACTTGGTATCTGCATTTAAAGGTTACCTCGTTACTTTTTGTTAAATATAGAATAAACACACACATACATTCAGTATATCGTTATAGCTGAACTCCAGGTAGGATCTTTATTGCATACTTATATTTGTTCAGCTTGGACCAATGTAAGTATGCATATCTCAGATCTGGTGGGCTGCTGGGGAAGTAAATAATCATTGTAATAGTCTGCAGAGATAGACATGATCTTCTGGGTCCTGCTGAACACTGACCACAGGGGTCATCGTTTACAGAATGCCTTGTATTATTATGAATAAAAGGAGTTCTTGTATTATTAATACAAGGAGTTCTCATTTAATGAGGTGGAGATTGTGACATCACCACACTTCCTCTCCACCTCATCCAATTGCAGTAGGCCTTGTCTTTATTAAAAAATATGGAAGGTGTTCTCTGAATGGCAGCAGCGCCAAGTGAGTAACCCCACCTGTGGTCAGTGTGCAGAGGGGAAGCCACTCGGCACAGGATCCAGAAGCATGCAGGTATCTCTGTAGTAGTGCCAACTACTGCTTGCAGTGATTGTCAGCTTCCCCAGCAGCTCATCAGGTATGAGATATATATACCTTTAGTGATCCAAGCTAGACCAATGCACACCCTGAAGTGGCCCAGTTTGTGACAAATGGCTGTTTGCTGCCATTCTTCTGGAAACTTTAGCCGATTTCATGAACTGGTAATCCTCCCTGACTGCCTACCCTTTCACCAGGGAAGCCCATGCTTCATCCTTCTGTCAGTAAGACAGTCTAACTGGAACCTTTTTATGTGCAACAGAACAAAGGATGATGGGGTGAAGATCCCCATTTCCAATGACCTGACCCAAAAAGGGAAAAAGCGTGCTATTTATATTAGGGCTATCTCTGTACTCAGCGCACTCCAGAACCCTGCACACTGTATGCAGCACACTCCTGAACCCTGCACTATGTACGCAGCGCCTTGAGATGGGGTGTGGCTGAGTTCCTGCACCCATTTCCTGAGAAAAACAGCCCTGGGTCCAACCAATGCACCTATGTTTAAAATATTAATATCTAGAATTCTTCTTTAATTTATCTATTTGTTATTGTCGTTCTTTTAATATTTTATGTTTTTTTTTTTGTTTTTTTTTAAATAGCGTGCAAACAGTATATGTTTTTTTTTTTTTTACACTGTACTTGGACATGCTATGTTTCCATGTCTAATATTCAATGGGTTCAAAGTGGGTAATATTTAGCAGCTAAATTGCCGGTAATCGACTTTCCTCAGTTCGCGCTGACAAGGCCCGATCAGCGGCTCTCCTGACAGGGGGGGTGCATCGATTATCAGAGGTGCCCACAACAGATGCCAATCAGTGACCATCACACATGCCAATCAGTGCCCACACATGCCAACCAGTGCCCATCAGTAATGCCCGTCAGTGCCATCTATCAGTGCCGCCCATCATTGCCGCCTATCTGTGCCACCTCATCAATGCCCATCAGTAAAGGAAAACGTACTTATTTACAAAATTTTATAACAGAAACAAAGAATTTTTTTTTCAAAAACGTTGGTCTTTTTTAATTTGTTTCGCAAAAAATAAAAAAACCTAGTGGTGATCAAATACTAGGGATGAGCCGAACACCCCCCTGTTCGGTTCGCACCAGAACATGCGAACAGGAAAAAAGTTCGTTCGAACACGCGAACACCGTTAAAGTCTATGGGACATGAACATGAATAATCAAAAGTGCTAATTTTAAAGGCTAATATGCAAGTTATTGTCATAAAAAGTGTTTGGGGACCTGGGTCCTGCCCCAGGGGACATGGATCAATGCAAAAAAAAGTTTTAAAAACGGCCGTTTTTTCAGAAGCAGCGATTTTAATAATGCTTAAAGTCAAACAATAAAAGTGTAATATCCCTTTAAATTTCGTACCTGGGGGGTGTCTATAGTATGCCTGTAAAGGGGCGCATGTTTCCTGTGTTTAGAACAGTCTGACAGCAAAATGACATTTTGAAGGAAAAAGCTCATTTAAAACTACCCGCGGCTATTGCATTGCCGACAATACACATAGAAGTTCATTGATAAAAACGGCATGGGAATTCCCCAAAGGGGAACCCCGAACCAAAATTAAAAAAAAAAAAGACGTGGGAGTCCCCCTAAATTCCATACCAGGCCCTTCAGGTCTGGTATGGATTTTAAGAGGAACCCCGCGCCAAAAAAAAAAAAAAAAAAAAAAAACGGCGTGGGGTCCCCCCAAAAATCCATACCAGACCCTTATCCGAGCACGCAACCTGGCAGGCCACAGGAAAAGAGGGGGGGCGAGAGTGCGGCCCCCCCCCTCCTGAACCTTACCAGGCCACATGCCCTCAACATTGGGAGGGTGCTTTGGGGTAGCCCCCCAAAACACCTTGTCCCCATGTTGATGAGGACAAGGGCCTCATCCCCACAACCCTGGCCGGTGGTTGTGGGGGTCTGCGGGCGGGGGGCTTATCGGAATCTGGAAGCCCCCTTTAACAAGGGGACCCCCAGATCCCGGCCCCCCCCTGTGTGAAATGGTAAGGGGGTACAAAATTACCCCTACCATTTCACTAAAAAACTGTCAAAAATGTTAAAAATGACAAGAGACAGTTTTTGACAATTCCTTTATTTAAATACTTCTTCTTTCTTCTATCTTCCTTCATCTTCTGGTTCTTCTGGCTCTTCTGGTTCTTCCTCCGGTGTTCTCGTCCAGCATCTCCTCCGCGGCGTCTTCTATCTTCTTCTCCTCGGGCCGCTCCGCACCCATGGCATGGGGGGGAGGCTCCCGCTCTTCTCTTCATCTTCTTCTCTTCTCTTCTTCATTTTCTTCTCCGGGCCGCTCCGCACCCATGCTGGCATGGAGGGAGGCTCCCGCTGTGTGACGGCGCTCCTCGTCTGACAGTTCTTAAATAACGGGGGGCGGGGCCACCCGGTGACCCCGCCCCCCTCTGACGCACGGGACATGACGGGACTTCCCTGTGGCATTCCCCGTGACGTCACAGGGAAGTCCCGTCAAGTCACCGTGCGTCAGAGGGGGGCGGGGTCACCGGGTGGTCCCGCCCCCCGTTATTTAAGAACTGTCAGACGAGGATCGCCGTCACACAGCGGGAGCCTCCCTCCATGCCAGCATGGGTGCGGAGCGGCCCGGAGAAGAAAATGAAGAAGAGAAGAAAAGAAGAAGAGAAGAAGATGAAGAAGAAGAGAAGAGCGGGAGCCTCCCCCCATGCCATGGGTGCGGAGCGGCCCGAGGAGAAGAAGATAGAAGACGCCGCGGAGGAGATGCTGGACGAGAACGCCGGAGGAAGAACCAGAAGAGCTAGAAGAACCAGAAGATGAAGGAAGATAGAAGAAAGAAGAAGTATTTAAATAAAGGAATTGTCAAAAACTGTCTCTTGTCATTTTTAACATTTTTGACAGTTTTTTAGTGAAATGGTAGGGGTACTTTTGTACCCCCTTACCATTTCACACAGGGGGGGGCCCGGGATCTGGGGGTCCCCTTGTTAAAGGGGGCTTCCAGATTCCGATAAGCCCCCTGCCGCAGACCCCCACAACCACCGGCCAGGGTTGTGGGGATGAGGCCCTTGTCCTCATCAACATGGGGACAAGGTGTTTTGGGGGGCTACCCCAAAGCACCCTCCCAATGTTGAGGGCATGTGGCCTGGTACGGTTCAGGAGGGGGGGGCCGCACTCTCGTCCTCCCCTCTTTTCCTGCGGCCTGCCAGGTTGCGTGCTCGGATAAGGGTCTGGTATGGATTTTTGGGGGGACCCCACGCCGTTTTTTTTTTTTTTTCTTGGAGCGGGGTTCCCCTTAAAATCCATACCAGACCTGAAGGGTCTGGTATGGAATTTAGGGGGAACCCCATGTCATTTTTTTTTTTTTAATTTTGGCCGGGGTTCCCCTTAATATCCATATCAGACCTGAAGGGCCTGGTATGGAATTTAGGGGGACTCCCACGTCATTTTTTTTTTTTAATTTTGGTTCGGGGTTCCCCTTTGGGGAATTCCCATGCCGTTTTTATCAATGAACTTCTATGTGTATTGTCGGCAATGCAATAGCCGCGGGTAGTTTTAAATGAGTTTTTTCCTTCAAAATGTCATTTTGCTGTCAGACTGTTCTAAACACAGGAAACATGCGCCCCTTTACAGGCATACTATAGACACCCCCCAGGTACGAAATTTAAAGGGATATTACACTTTTATTGTTTGACTTTAAGCATTATTAAAATCACTGCTCCTGAAAAAACGGCCGTTTTTAAAACTTTTTTTTGCATTGATCCATGTCCCCTGGGGCAGGACCTGGGTCCCCAAACACTTTTTATGACAATAACTTGCATATTAGCCTTTAAAATTAGCACTTTTGATTTCTCCCATAGACTTTTAAAGGGTGTTCCGCGGCATTCTAATTTGCCGCGAACACCCCAAATTGTTCGCTGTTCGGCGAACTTGCGAACAGCCAATGTTCGAGTCGAACATGAGTTCGACTCGAACTCGAAGCTCATCCCTATCAAATACCACCAAAAGAAAGCTCCATTTGTGGGAAAAAAATATAAAAATGTAATATGGGTACAGTGTAGCATGACCGCGCAGTTGTCATTAAAAGCGTGACACTTCCGGTTCCGGCGCCACATGGAGAGGAGGTAGCGAGCTTCAGCTCCCGCAGCGCTCCTCACGAAACTGCCTCTCAAGCCGGCTATTGCTCCGAGGAGACCCCCCAGCACAGTGCTGACACACAGCGGGCCCCCATGGATCGCTTTGTGGAGCGATCGTACGCCCGGGCGGTCACATCCGCGATCCCCACCGGAGGAGACACAGCGGCGGACACAGCCAAGATGGCGACCGCCCCAGGCATGACGGAGCAGGCACACACGCAGGCACACACGCTGCCACAGCCACAACCACCGCTCCCCTCAGCTCCAGACATACAAGGTACGGACCCTACCTCCCCTGCTGGGATTGCACAGGCTGTAGTCACGCTGCTGGGCCCCACTCTCACAGCTACAGTGGATGCAGCAGTCCATAGGGGTTTAGAGCAGTTACATATTGACCTACAAGCACAGGCACAGAGAATCAATCAGGTAGAGGATAGAATTTCCTCCCTGGAAGATGAACTCACAGCCTCATCTGCAGCAGTAGCACGCCTCACAGCCGCTAATAGGGACATATGGGACAAACTCGATGATTTGGAAAATCGCTCGAGAAGAAACAATTTACGCATCATTGGTCTGCCTGAATCGGTTTCCACACCACAGTTAACCAATATCTGCGCAAAAATTATTCCAGAACAACTGGGCCTTCGCATTCCCTGCACTATTGAACGCGCGCACCGCATAGGTCAATTCTCAGAATCATGTGCCAAACCCCGCCATGTTATTGTAAAATACCTCAACTACGCAGACAAGAATGCCATAATGCAAAAGTTTCGTCGCTCACGGTCTTTAATGGTTGATGGCGCAAAACTCCTACTTTTTGCAGATTATTCCATAGAGGTTATGAAGCAGCGTAAAGCGTTTTCACCGATCTGCTCCAACCTTCACCATAACCAAATCCGGTTCTCTTTAGCCTATCCGGCTGTCCTCCGCATCCAAACACCTGAAGGAGAACACCTCACGTTCCATACCCCTGAGGAGGCGGAACACTTTCTCGCCACCAGAGGCACAGAAATGGAGCATAGCAACTTTGAAGAGAATTCACCATCATCATCACCATCGACAGCGAAGATACCACCTAAACAGCAACGCAGCCCCACAAAACCCCCATACAAGCGCAGCCGCTTTACTAACCAAGATGATCGCTCTGCAAATCGATGAAGGACTCCAGGAACTTTATCTAACCATCTACATTTCCTCGGACGGGTAATTTTACCCCTCATTGTCCCTGACCTGCCTTCTGCCTTTTTAACCTACTTTAATGTTAGCCTGTTTTAGTTGCAATGTTTTACACGGCCGCTATTATCTGTTAGCTAATGGTCTTGTTATTATGCCTCCAAGCCTGGCTTACCACTACCCACCGCCCACTTACTCTGTCTACCCAAAAGGTTATTATAATAACCCAGGTGATCTCCATGGCTATAGACCCCTAACGGGGCAAACCATTTGATTAAGTCACCCCCTTATTTCTCCACCTCATTATTTTAATTGAGCCCTTTATTTGACACAGATACAACCAGCACTTCCCCTAACCCCATACCCTGATCCTACCCCTCCCTTCCCCCCCTCTCTCCCCCCTTTCCCTCATCTCTTCCTCCCTTATCCCACTCCTCCTAGCCAAATTCATGCTCATATGTGAGGAGCTGGCGGGTCGCTGAAAGGCATTATGGGTAGTTGTATCCCATGTGGAAAAAAGTGAAGTACACTGTTTGTAGTTTGTTACGTTATAACCGTAATCCTGCTTTGTTACAGCTCAATACTTATTGCTCAATACATTTGCAATTCATGTTTGCCCTATTAGTACCTTTTCTACTATGTGACTTACGGTTTTTGGGTGATTCCCGTATGGTCGGCACTGTACATGTCGGGAGGCTCCCTGATCATCCTCCCTTATATAGCAACTATCATATCCAACCATGTCCTCTTCTGCCGACGGGAGTCACCTAAAATTTATATCATGGAATGTTAAGGGGCTCCGATCCCCAAATAAGCGAATGTCCATTCTCAGACACCTACGGCGTCTTCGGGCAGATGTGGCCCTATTACAGGAGACACATCTCTCCGCAGACGATTTAACACGCCTTCAAAAACTGTGGGTAGGTTCTGTATACGGGTCCCCTGCAGTGGGCCGCAAGGCCGGTGTAGCTATTTTAATTCATAAAAACCTACAACACTCTGTCAGAGAAATGAGGGCTGACACCTTAGGCCGCAAACTGACCTTACATATGACCATAGGTGACAAAGCCGTAGCTATCACTAATATCTATGCTCCCAACTCTCCAGACACTTCATTCTTTCAGGACATGGTTCAATGGATTCTCACGGCCCCCGAGGTATTACATTTAGTGGGCGGGGACTTCAACTCTGCCATGTCCACACTAGCAGACCGCACTCATCTCCCTAAGCAAACGACAAGACCAGGTCCCTCCCATACACCGGACGCGACTCCCTTAGCACACTCTATTGAATCTATGCATTTTGTAGACATCTGGCGCCTGACACATCCGACTGACAGAGAATATACTTTCTTCTCGCCCCCACATAATACCTTCTCTCGTATAGACTACTTCTTTGTCTCCCCGGCCCTAGTATCTGTAATAAACACCCCAGACATTTACGATGCCAGAATCTCAGACCACAGTCCCATCGCAGTCCATATGACACAACTCACACCCTCAACTCCTTCCCCTATCTGGCGTTTCCCTTCATATCTGGCGGATAATGAAGACTTCCGACAAGTCTTGCACCAAACATGGGAAGAATATATCACCACGAATGGAGCACATATCTCTGACCCAAACCTCTTCTGGGAAGCAAGCAAAGCTTTCCTACGGGGCAAAATTATCTCGTACACTGTACAATTTAAAAAACACACTCGACAACAATATATGCAAGCAAGCGACTCCCTACGCCTAGCTCATGACAAGCTAACATTAGACCGCACCTTAGCTAATATACAGGAATGGAAACGGGCCAAGTGTGCCTTTGATCTCTGGGCAGAACAACACGAAGCTGCTAAAACCTCGTACTCCACCCTCCACTTTCACAAATTTGGCAACAAGGCAGGCAGAATGCTAGCCAGACTATGTTCAGGACCAAGACGTCCTACAGATATCCCAACTCTGAGAAATGCTTCCGGCTCGTTAGTTACCTCACCTACCGAAGTCAGCAAACTACTTGCAGATTATTATACTGATCTGTACCGTGCAGACCCAACGGATCAACCTGCCGTTGAAGCCCTGCTTGACAAGATACGCCTGCCCAGGCTTCAAACGTCACACTTGGAGGCACTTAATGCGCCTATCACCTTAGAAGACATACAACACACGATCAAATCTATGGCCTCTGCTAAGGCTCCGGGTCCCGACGGGTACACTGCGGAATTCTTCAAATTAACGACTGACTTCATCCCCAACACACTGAAGCATGTATATGCAGCCATGTGGGACGGAGGTCCTTACCTCCCCACAGGGACACAAGCTCATATTAAACTAATCTCCAAGAAAGGAAAGGATCCATTACTCCCAGGCTCTTATCGTCCAATCTCATTAATAAATGTAGACGTTAAAATCCTGTCTAAAATTACAGCATCACGTCTAGCTCTCTTACTTCCGTCCCTCTTACACCCAGCCCAATCAGGTTTCGTCTCAGGACGATCAGCCACATTAAATATACGTAAGGTCTTAATGGCGCTAGAATACGCTAAAACACACCCCGATCAAGATGTAGCAATCATGTCCCTAGACGCCGAAAAAGCCTTTGACAATATTGGTTTTTCATGGCTTTTTACGGTAATGGAAAAATTCGGCTTTTCAGGTCAAATCACAAGATTCCTCGCACAAATGTACGCCTCACCAACGGCACGCCTTGTCACCCCGAATTTTATTTCGGACACCATCCCCTTAGCGAAAGGAACAAGACAGGGATGCCCCCTATCCCCCTTGTTATTCAACATTGCGATTGAACCCTTATCCAGAATCCTCAATTCAACCGAAGGGGTTAGTGGCATCACCTTAGGAAACCAAACACTCCGCTCTGCACTATTTGCGGACGATATTTTACTGTTCTCTACTGACCCCGTATCAGACTTTGATAGACTTAAACAAATATTTACGACCTTCCGACTCTGCTCAGGCTTTCGTATAAACTTTGATAAAAGTGAAATCCTAACACTACACCCTCGACTATCCACTAAATGGATACATTTATCCCCGCTGACTATTGCACCCCATCATATAACATACTTAGGAATACATATAGGCCGAGACCCATCTTCCTTATATGTACTTAATTATCCTCCCATGGTAGCCAAAATTGTGCGGGAATTGGAGGCTTGGGGTGCCCTTCCCCTCTCGCTTTTTGGGAGAGCTCATCTTTTCAAAATGGTATCATTCGCACGCCTACTGTATCCTATGCAAACCATACCTCTACTACTGAGGCATTCAGACGTGCAGAAACTTCAGAGAGCTGTGACAGCTTTCCTATGGTCTAGCAAAAAACCACGCATCGCGCTCCAAAAACTATGTCTCCCGAAGAGCGAGGGTGGGGCGGGGCTCCCCAATATTCGTTTTTATAATTTAGCATGCTTACTCAGACAGGGACTAGACTGGTTAACAGGAGGGTCCAAATACTCCAATTTTACCCTAGAGGACTCTATAGCTTCTCCATACGACCTTGCAGGCATCCTACACTCCAATCCTAACAACCTGCCGCACCACCTCAAAACCAGCGTTTTGTTCAGAGACACTGTCATCGCCTGGAGAGAGGTCAGAAAACTGCTTGGTCTGCCTTCTAGTATCTCGAAACATCTCAAAATACAAGGCAACCCAATGTTCCTACCTTCCACTTTACATAAAGCTTATACCCAATGGCAATCCAAAGGACTCATGAAGATAACCTCGTTATACCAAAACAACACAAGCAAGCTCAAACCATACCAAGATCTGATGCGGGAATTCTCCCTACCGCCAGCACACAGCTTCTTCCATTACCAACTCACAAATTATCTGAAAACCTGCTATGGTCCCAAGACTGATCCTTTTAAACCTTCCTTTGTCGACAATCTATTGCAAAGCAAAAATTACTCTATCTCCAACATCTATTCTCACCTCATCCAGCACCAGTCACGGAAATACCGCCTCACGCCTTTTCAAAAATGGTCTCAAATACTAGGAGATGAGGACCTACCCAACAAAATCCTTGAGGGATATAGGCTCACCCGGAAACTTACGATCTCTGAAATATGGCGTGAAACTCAATTCAAGATTATCCACAGAGCATACTTCCCATTCCGTTTTAACAAAGAGGACCCGTCTCAAGCTCTATGTCCATGGTGCCTACTGCAGCGTCCTACGCTGCTCCATAGGCTTTGGGAGTGCCCTGCTATTAACAGCTACTGGAACGATGTGATAGCCTACATTAATAAAATCTGCAATATCAAACTACATAGAGACTGCCTACTATGCCTATTCAGCATCACCCCTCCAGCATCCTCCTCGTCCACATTGGACTTTTCAAACATACCGCACTGGGCCCATATCTGCCTTCTTGTAGCCCGCAGGACTATTATGTCCCACTGGATATCGACATCGCCGCCCAGTCTACCTGCGGTTATAAAAGCCTTGACTTCATTATTCTATCTAGAAAGATTGGACCTCATCAAGTCAAATCTTCGCTTTACCCCACGATTTTTCAAACGCTGGAGAAGATTCCTGGAAGCCACATTTTCCCAACAGACCATCCAAGATATAATGCACCCATTTAGATATACAGAATGGTACCTGACGAGAGACATCACCAACTCACTTGGCAAACTTAAAATTCCTCCGTCCTCTGATCCTTCTTCATTTAAACCACCGTAGACGGCATACAATCACCTGAAGCTCCTTGACATCCATCAACTTCAGCTATTACACTTCGGGACTATATTTACCCAAATAACATGTTTCACCTAGACCATATTGTAGGTTATCTAGCTAGATAGACTCATAAGTCGCCTCCATTCCCTAAAGGTACGAAAATGTAGGATCAACCTTTTTGGCAATTTATTGCCCAATGTTAGTCACAAGCTGGCAAATGTGAATTGCTTACCCCCCTCCCCCCCCTCTCTCCCCTCCCCTTCCCCAACGACCCCTATAAATCTGTTTTTGTTATGTTTAGATAGAACATGCATTCTATATACAGAATAATTGTTTATATTCATGCCTTACAATTGTTCTGTACAATGTCTTCTATGAATATATTTTGAAAAAATCAATAAATATTTTTCAAAAAAAAAAAAAGCGTGACAGAGCTGAAAGATGAAAATTGGTCTGGGCAGGAAGGGGGTGAAAGTGCCCCGTATTGAAGTGGTTAAAAGAAAAAAAAAAATATTTTGGTATAAATATGCTTTTTATTTTAAAAGTTTTGAAATGATTACATTTTTGATGTGAATTTTGATCATTTATAAGTGACATAACCTGAATTTTAGGTTTATCGACTCTAACCGCATTGCAAACTGGTCCGTCAACCTTCACACAAAGCTATGCTGTACCTTTAACAATCTGCAGACAGGTTTAGTATGCAGAAACAAGCACCGCTGCATATTTTTCCCCCATGTTGTGGATGATTATTATCCAAGACATTCCTGCCTATCAAACCCCATTATTTTCTAAAGTGTCATGTCAGGACTTCTTCAATTACATCCTCTCTGTCAGTCTCATTTTTCCCTCCATTTCATTCCTGTATCTTTGGCCCTCATCCTCCCTCTCCGGGAGCGGTGACTGCAGGTCAGCCTCCTAATGGTCATTGGTGGATGAAAACTCGAAACATCAAGTAAATTGTTTCTGTCAGCTGCTTTGATGTTTAAATCTCTTTCAAAGTCCCTCTTCTCCCCTGACAGCAAAATCAAAGCACTGATATTTTCTTTGCTCAAAATTAATTTTGTTTGTCTTTTTTTCTCCGCTTTGTGTCTGTTCTTTACTGCGTCCTAATTTGTCTCAGTTCATATCCCATAAGTACCTTTTATTGCAGACTTTTTATATGACATCAGTAGCCTGACAGAGTATTACAAAATTGCTGGGAATCAACTGGCTCCTTCCTCTGTTCTGCACTTTATGCCTCTTGTAATACGTCTCGTATATTATGGCAGCGCACACAGCTTTGTTCCTCAAAAGCAGACGCTGGCCTATCACATTTTTACTAACCTGAAATAAAATTTTGCTTTCTACATACATACATAAAATTGATATTTACATCTGCTACTAGGTGCGTAGTAAAACTGAATCCATGAACAGAAAAATATAGTGTGTGGTCAAGCCGAGTATTACTTATTGAAAAAATTTAAAAAGTATATAAATAAAAAGTGCAGCGCTTAAAAAACATAACACCAATGTGATACCAAATACATACATCTAATCATGCAATAAGTGAAAACCAAAAAATGTGGTAAACACTTCACACATGATAGATGAAGAAAGTTTATTTCCTCTTGTGTGTGTGTAAAAACTTGCAAATGTGTATTTAATCTGTAAACTGTAATTAAACGGTTACATATTAAAAAAGATGTGGTAAACATGCATCTTCATTCATAAACTGAAAATATATTTTTTTAGTCTGTGTGAAAAAAAAATTGTGACTTCAACAGGTCAAGGAAATTTATGGTGCTTCTCCTTTTAAATAGACATCCAGATATTTCAAGTGCTCTCCAGAGTTTCCATTGATAACCACTACCGGCACACCGCACTTACCAGAATGTATGACTGCATAAATTCTAGGCAACATGCAGGCTCTATAACATGGGTTGAAATCAGCATTCAGATATCTCAAGCGCTCTCCAGAATTGCCACTGTGCTAACCACATGCTCGTGCAGCCATCACGCTGCTTCATGGTCTTTATACAGCAGCCATATTTGTAAGTCTTGGGTGATTGTATTTTCTATTATACTTCTTTGTATGTCAGATTTTTACAATAAATACTACACGATGAGTACTCTATTTGGCTCTGGCTTGTGAGCACTTGTTTCATACAGCTGCACCACTTACCTGTCATCTCTGGAAAATGATAGTCCAGTTTGATGGTAATACCAGAGGGACATCTTAAAAAGGGACCGCTCCTTACAGGAAAGACGGTTGTTTGGAGTGATCTTATAGAGCAGGCGTGCTCAACCTCGAGCCCTTCAGCTGTTGCAGAACTACAAGTCCCATGAGGCATTGTAAGGTTGACAGCTACACACATGACTCCCAAAGGCAGAGGCATGATGGGACCTGTAGCTGGAGCACCCATGTTCTAGAGCCTGTACGCTGACTAGAATTTATGCAGCCATACATTGTGGTGAGTGCGGTGTGCTGGTGGTGGTTTTCAGTGGAAATTCGGGGGAAGCGCTTGAGATATCTGGATGTCTAATTAAAGGAGAAGCACCATATATTTCTTTGAACTATTGGAGTCACAATTTTCTTTTGCACAGATTCAAAAATTAAAAAAGTATTTTCAGTTTATGAATCAAGATACACGTTTACCGCATTTTTTGTTTTTCACTTATTGCATGATTAGATGTGTGTATATGGCATCACATTAGTGTTATGTCATTCAAGCACTGCACTTTTATATATACACTTGCTGTGAGGGATTTGGCATATTAACCTTTAGTGCTGGCCATTTTTAATTTTCCGCTGAGTGCTTACTACATACAGGTGCATCTCAAAAAAAATTTTTTTTTCAGTAATTCAATTAAAAAAGTGAAACTCATATTATATAGTTTTATTACACACAGAGTGATATATTCCAAGCATTTCTTGCTTTTAATTTTGATTATGGCTTACAGCTAGTGAAAACCCAAAATTCAGTATCTCAGAAAATTAGAATATTGTGAAAAAGTTCTATATTGTAGACTCATGGTGTCACACTCTAATCAGCTAATTACTCAAAACTCCTGAGCCTTTAAATCAGGGGTCTCAAACTGGTGGCCCTCCAGCTGTTGCAAAACTACAAGACCCATCATGCCTCTGCCTGTGGGAGTCATGCTAGTAACTGTCAGGTTTGCAATGCCTCAGGGGACTTGTAGTTTTGCATCAGCTGGAGGGCCACCAGTTTGAGACCCCTGCTTTAAATGGTCTCTCAGTTTGGTTCAGTAGGTTACACAATCATGGGGAAGACTACTGACTTGATAGTTGTTCAGACGACAGTCATTGACACCCTCCACAAGGAAAAGGTCATTGCTAAGGCTCGATTCACACCTATGCATGTTGCTTTTGACAGTTTTTGGAGTTTTTTTTGTCATGCTTGCCACGTTTTTGAGCAGCGTTCTTGTAGCATTTTTACAGCGTTTTGCTTTTTTTTTTTTTTTTTTTTACAGTTTTTTTAGACTGAAAAAAAACTCCGCCAAAAACGCATCAAAAACGCTGCAAAAACAGTGCACTTGCGTTTTTGATGCTGGTCCATTGAATTCTATTACATGCAAAACGCTGCATTTTGCATGAAAAAAAGTCCCTGACCCTTTCCAAAAATGCAGAGGTACAAAAAGGCATTGATGTGAACATGTTCCATAGGAACCCATGTTAAAAAAATTCCCATGCATTTCTGCAAAATGCAAAATGCATCAAAAAACGCGCTAGTGTGAATGGAGCCTAAATAAGCTGGCTGTTCAGATTGCTGTATCCAAGCATAATAATGGAAAGTTGAATGGAAATAAAAAGTGTGGTAGAAAAAAGTGCACAAGCAACAGGGATAACCACAGCCTTGAGAGGATTGTGAGGCAAAGGCCATTCAAGAATTTGGGGGAGATTCACAAGGAGTGGACTACGGCTGGTGTCAGTGCTTCAAGAGCCACCACACACAGATGTACTGTATACAGGACATAGGCTACAACTCTCGTATTCCTTGCATCAAGCCTCTCCTGAACCAGAGACAATGTCAAAAGTGTCTTAACCGGGCTAAAGAGAAAAAGGACTGGACTATTACTCAGTGGTCCAAAGTCCTTTTTTCGGCTGAAAGTAAATTTTGCATCTCATTTGGAAGTTAAGGTCCCAGTGTCTGGAGGAAGAGTGGAGAGACACAGAATCCAAGTTGCATAGGGTCCTGTGTGAAGTTTACACAGTCAGTGATGATTTGGGGAGCCATGTGATCTGCTGGTGTTGGTCCACTGTGTTTTATCAAGTCCAAAAGCAGCACAGCCCTCTAGCAGGAAATTCTAGATTACTTCATGCTTCCCTTTGCTGACCAGCTTTATGGAGATGGTGATTTAATTTTCATGCAGGACTTGGCATCTGCCCACACTGCCAAAAGTACCAATACTTGGTTTAATGATCATGGTGTCACTTGATTGGCCAGCAAACTCGCCTGACCTAAACCCCATAGAGAATTTGTGGGATATTGTCAAGATGATGAGACACCAGACCCAACAATACAAACAAACTGAAGGCCGCTATCAAATCAACCTGGGCTTCCATAACACCTCAGCAGTGCCACAGGCTAATCACATCCATGCCAAGCTATGCATGCAAAAGAGCTCCAACCAAGTATTGAGTGCATACTATACTGTACATGGATATACTTTTCAGTAAGCCAACATTTCTGTATTAAAAATCCTTTTTTTTATTGGTCTTATGTAACATTCTAATTTTGGGTTTTCACTAGCTGTAAGCCATAATCAAAATTAAAAGATAGAAATGCTTGAAATATATCACTTTGTGTGTAATGAATTTATATAATATATATGAGTTTCACTTTTTGAATTAATTACTGAAATAAATTAACTTTTTAATGATATTTAAATTTTTTGAGATGCACCTGTATATGTACTTTTAGCTAAAAGCAACCCCCCCCCCCCAAAAAAAAACACACCAAGTCCCATTTATAGGACAACGTGTGACCATGGCCATATTGCTGCTTTTCTAATAAAACCTACTCTGGCGCATTATTTATAGGATGCTGTTGTGTATCTTATAATTGCAATTCTGTACTTAGCTTGTTTCAGGACTCTAAAGAAAAAAAGCCCCATGCATTCTCGTGAAAGGAGGAATAAAGGCCTAGTTTACATTTGCAGGCAGAGTAGGTAAAAGCATGCAGTTGAAACGCATTTACCATCCTCCCAACTGCTCTCCCTTAACCACTTCCAGACTGCCCGCCGGCGTTATACGTCGGTACTTTAACGCAGATAGCTGCCATAACCCTGGTATTTTAAAAAAGGGCGGGCAGGCCTCTTTCAGATAAAAGTGGTCTCTGCGGTGGATTTGCCGCAAGATCACTTAACCACTTGCTGACCGCCGCACGACGATGTACGTCCAAACTTTGAAGGGGTATGTCGTTGTTATGGCAGCAGCTAGCTGCCATAACCCCGGTATCCCCGTTTTCGTGCGGCGGCCGGCCTTCAGATAAAAGTGGTCCCTGCGGCCGCATTCACCGCAAGATCACTTTTATCGGTGGCGGGAGAGGCCCCCCCTCCCACCGCGATCCGGTGCCCTCCGCCGCTACCGACGGCTCCGGTAAGCGGCGATCGCATCCGTCTCCGTCCTGTGCCTGGAGACGAGTGAGGCTAAGATGGCGCCCACTTATCAAGTCCAAAGGCAGCACAGCACGCATACGTGAGTAGCGCCCGCATATGAAAACGGTGGTCAAACCACACATGTGAGGTATCGCCATGACCGGTAGAGCGAGAGCAATAATTCTAGCCCTAGACCCCCTCTGTACCGCAAAATATGCAACCTGTAGAATTTTTTAAACTTCGCCTATGGAGATTTTTCAGCGTAAAAGTTTGACGCCATTCCACGAGCGGGCACAATTTTGAAGCGTGACATGTTGGGTATCAATTTACTTGGCGTAACATTATATTTCACAATATAAAAAAAAAATTGGGCTAACTTTACTGTTGTCTTATTTTTTTATTCAAAAAAGTGAAATTTTTTCCAAAAAAAGTGCGCTTTTAAGACCGCTGCGCAAATACGGTGCAAAAAAAAGTATTGCAACAACCGCCATTTTATTCTCTAGGGTGTTAGAACCCCTAAACATTATATATGGTTTTTCTTCTAAGTAATTTTCTAGCAAAAAAAACCTGTTTTAAACATGTAAACACCTAAAATCCAAAATGAGGCTAGTCCTTAAGTGGTTAATGGGGGGCGGGAGAGGGTCCCCTCTCCTGCCCCGTGTCGGTCGTCTCCGCCGCTTACTGGAGCTGTCATTAGCGATGGAGACGAACGGGTCCTTACTCCTGTGAGGCATGGAGTCGAATGGGGGGAAAGATGGTCCCCACTCGGCTCCATACCATTGGATGACGGAAGCTACGTCAAGCGTCACTTCCACTCCATGGTCTTAATGGGGACATTTTTTATATTTTTTTTCAATATTTCTTTTAATGCATTTAAATGTAAATGTGAGATCTGATGTCTTTTTGACCCCAGATCTCACATTAAAGAGCTCCTGTCATGCTTATTTTCTATTACAAGGGATGTTTACATTCCTTGTAATAGGAATAAAAGTAACCCAAAAATATTTTTTTAAAATAAACAGTGTAAAAATACAAAGTAGAATAAATAAGAAAAAAAAAAAAATTAAGTCGCACCCACATATGTAAACAGTGTTCAAACCACACATGTGAGGTATCGCCACGATCATTAAAGCGAGAGCAATAATTCTAGCAAAAGACTGTAACTGAAAACTAATAACCTGTAGAAAGTTTTTAACCACGCCTATGGAGGTTTTTAAGGGTCAAATATTGGCGCCATTCAACGAGTGGGTGCAATTTTGAAGCATGACACGTTGGGTATCAAATTACTCGGCGTAACATTATCTTTCACAACATAAAAAAAGGGCTAACTTTACTGTTTTCTTATTTAATTCAAAAATGTGTATTTTTTCCCAAAAAATTGCGTTTGTAATACCGCTGCGCAAATACGGTGTGACAAAGTATTGCAACGTTTGCCACTTTATTCTCCAGGGTGTCTGAAAAAAAAATAATATAAATGTTTGGTGGTTCTAACTAATTTTCTAGCAAAAAAAAATTATTTTAACTTGTAAACACCCACATTTGAAAAATAAGCTTGGTCCTTAAGTGGTTAAGCTACCAAGGCAGGGGATTGGTTGTGATGCTTTGCATCAGGGCAATAAACGTCTCCCGTCATGCTCAGAGAGCAGTACTGCCCACCAAACTCAACCCATTCACCTAAATGGTGGTGAGACACAACTGTGTACAATGCACACATATGTGCAGCCTCTCAGCATGTGGGCCTTCACGTTGAGCGACCACATATATGCAGCCCTGTGTAAACCACTTATCGCGCTGAGGGCACGCTCCCAGCATGGCAGCCCGCGGATACTGGAAAGCTCCTGATGTATACTAGCGATCGGAAGGGACTGCTGTGACAGTCAATCACAGAGATCACATGACCTGAATGCCCGCCTCCGCTTCCTGGCTTTTAGAACCCTTAAAGGGCTGGGAGGCGGTCAGCAGCAATGGATTGCTCTTAATAGGGGTAACGGCAGCTTAGTTGCAAAACGTTCTTCCAGCTCTTCCTTGACTTTTATTGGGTTATTAAAAATTAGTACAAGGTATGCAAGACAGTCACATAAAGAAAAGAATGCAACAACGGTGAGGTTATAGAGGCAAGTAAAAAAACTGTATAAATAGATCCACCGAATAGAGCAGAGGTAACACTGCAAACATCACAAGCTATAAGGCCCTGGTAACTGTACATATTCAACTGTAAGGCAGGGTGGGAGAGCCGCATCAGTATCACTACCTACGAAACAGGTCAATTAACTTGTCAGCTTATAGTTCATCAGAAGCTGCATTCTCAGAATTTACTTGCAGCACCACCTGCTGGTGAATCAGAGATTGCAGTTGGTCTGTACACACATAGAGACTCTGTATGGAGCTAAGGTTTCAAAACATGTGTCAAGAAAATAAAAGTATATTTTGAGCTGTTGTCCAGGGCAACTAATTGTGTTTAATCTGGCTGATTTATATCAATGTGCTGTAGTAATGTGCATGTTACCACAACATATGTCAATGCATGCTTCATTTGTTGACATGTTGTGGTGCCTTTCATTTTAAATGGCATCCTAACGCACTACAGCGTTGAGGTACACGGCATCAAAAATTTTGTGGCATGTCCGAATTTTGGGATGTCTTCAAGTATGAGCAGCTAAAATATAACATTAAATCTGACTGCTGGAATATCAGACAGGCCCCACTAATTGCAGCCTTGTTATTAAAAGGGGAGATGACAGAGCTAGTGGATGGGTATCCTTTATCTGAGAATCTTTTTTTTTCATGAAGGGCCAATCTAACATAACACACCTACGCAATACACATTTGTTTGTGCATTGCAATCCTGTAGAATAAAGAGCGTGCCTGCCGACACTTGTTAATGCTAATTACTGCCCTAATAGGCAGTCAGTTCATTAAAAAGAGGTCCCATTCCAATATCATACAAAGCATTCCCAACATGGTTATCTCTTAGAGTAGACCGAATATATGTCACCCGGGAACACACTAGCTCTGATAAGATTAAGATTAGGTGTTTGGAAAAAGCCAGCACAGATTTGTCCTAGCAGCAGGAACTCTGCTTTCTACATTACAGAGAGATGACCAGTCCTGCCGGTGTTACAATTGCCAGTGCCAGCTAAAAGACTCTAAATGAGCACTTCTAAGGAAGATAGGACACTGCACATTTTCAGAATAGAGGAAAACTTCAACTAGCTTGTTCATTTACAGAAGATGCTGTGATACTGATTTGTTAGATGTTCAAATCTAAATTCTGAAACAAGGGAGGAAAATTCCTTGCACCTATAGCATATAAACCACATGTGTCAAACACAAGGCCCGCAGGCTGAATCTGGCCCGCCAAGCCATTTCATGTGACCCTCGCACCTCTCCTGCAGCTGCGGCACTCCCCTCGTCTCTGCCTGCACTTTGTCTCAGTAATTGGCAGAATTCCTCTGCCAGATCCTGCACTTCTCCATGTAGTCCTGCCCCATCTCAGCAGTAGAGAGGAAGACAGAAGTCCTCCTACAGATCCTGCGCCTCTCTGTGCAGCCGCGGCACCCCTTCGTCTGTGCCTCCCCTGGTCTCAGTATTCAGCAGACTCTTGCAGCTGACTCCAGCCCTCCTCCTGACCCCTTGCTTTCTGATACCCAGCTCCACCCTCAGCTTCTTCCCAGCAGCAGCACAAGTAAGGAGGGTGCACTGTGATGTGAGGGAGGATAGGGGCTCTTGACATCGGATGGTGGAGGCTCTTGACATCTGATGCAAGGGGAAAGGGGGGTGCTTATAATATGAGAATATTATAATTATTTGCAGGTTGAAAAGGAGGGTCACACACTGCTGGTATCATCCACAAGAAACTTTATTGAAGACTGCTCAGACAGAAACATTTTTGGGGATGATATCAGCGGTGTACGACCCTCCTGTTCAAACTTGCATCATTTGTACAGCAGTGTGAGCGTAAAGTGTTTGTTACCCCAACATTTCATATTCCTGATATGTGGTATCATGTACTCCTATGGGAAAGTATCCTGTTCTCTTTGTATTGCTTCCTTTGTGTGAAATCCTTGGTGATCCTGCTAGTCCCCTTGCTTTCCTATTAAAAACTGACTACATTAAGCAGGAGAGCACAGCCTGGTCAGTTCTCTAGGTATCCTGGGAATTCAGCTTGCTCTCCTCCAATAATCAGAGGACATCAGGCTTCTCCTCCCCCCACCATATATATAAAAAAAAAAAAAAAAAAAAAAGGTATTTATGTTTTTTTACAGTATATCTTCACAAAAATGTGTTGCCTTTCATTTCCATTTTCCATTTTAAACTGAATGGGTTGTTTCACAAGGTAATCATTTACAAGCCTTTCAGACTGAGGTGTTTTTCAGGCGCTTTTGGGCTAAAAATAGGGCCTTTAAAGTGCCTGAAAAATGCCTCCCCTGCATCCCCAGTGTGAAAGCCTGAGTGCTTTCACACTGGGGCAATGCGCTGGCAGGACATTAAAAAAAGTCCTGCAAGCAGCATCTTTGGGGCGGTGGAGGAGCGGTGTATAAACAGCTCCTGCCCATTGAAATGAATGGGCACAGCTGCCGAAGCACCTACAAAGTACTTCGGCAGCGGTGCTACACGGGCGCATTTAACCCTTTATTCGGCTGCTAAGATGAAAGTAAAGCGCCGCTAAAACTAGCAGCATTTTACCGTCAACGCCCGCCCGCCCCAGTGTGAAAGCAGCCTTAGTCTCAAGTTATTACTAAAGCCAATAATATTCGAATGCAGAGGCAATTATTTTATATAAATATAAAAATCTGTAAAACATTTGCATGGTCTTACAGATACAACTGGCCCTTTCAGGGCAACCATAATGCTGATGCGGCCCACGATGAAATGGAGTTTGACATCCCTACAATAAACCATCATAGACTGACAGGGCCTTTCCTTTACAAAGTCCAGCCACTGAACTTTTTTATTCACCAGCAAGAGCCACCAGCGATTCTCAATTATTAATTTCAGCACTCTTGAAGAGCACTGTCATGCAGAAACAGGAAAGACAGATTACTTTTAAGTATTATTTCTGTAATGAACCTGCTGTCACAGATTCAAAGGCTCTAGTGGGCAGAAAGCCATCACACACTAGTGAGGAAAGATGATGAGGTTAGGAGAGCGTATACTGGAAAAAAAATAAAAAGACATTTCATTGTGTTAGTCTACGGCTGGCATGATTTAGAACAGGCTGGATAGTTTTCATTTATAGATGTGTTTTACATTTTTTTTAGGGCTCATTCTGCACTAGTCTCAGACATGTTCTTCTACTAAGGGAGTAGACTATAGTCTCGCTTTACATAAAAAGTCATTGTGTTCTTGGTGGGCTGAATTCAAAAGTGAACTGGTCTTCATGCGGAATACATAATCAAATTATAAATAAGCAAAACTGAACTTTTTATGAAGACCACATGTTAAAATGCATTGTATGTGAATCTTGATTTTGAAGGATGGCATCTAAAGCTGAGCTTAACCCCACTGGCTTTCATTGACCCCTGCTACTAGGAGAAACACGTCAAAGTCCACAGCAAAAGCATTGACGTCCTCACTTCTTAACAGCTCAGCTCAAGCTGCTCTCCCTCCTAGAGCTACTGCCCTATGCTTACATTAAAAGTCATTAATTTGCACAGTCTTCTGCAGCATTAAAGAGGAAGTAAACTTCCTTTGCAGACATTTACCTATAGGTAAGATTAGAATAAGGCTTACCTATAGGTAGTGTAAATATCTCTTAAACGTGTACCATTTAAGAGATATTTACATTATATGCAGCCAGTGACATCACCGATGTTTGCACTCTGAAGGTATGGCCATGTGTGCTGTTCCTTCCGAGCCCTGTGTTGTGAACGGCGGCTCCTGCGCGCATGCATGAGAGTAACGTCATCATGGCTCCAGCCACTCACAGCGCCAGAGCCCGCGAACCTGGAAAAAACTCTGGGGAAAATGTCAGCTGTCTCAGCGGTGTGTGGGCGCCGCTGGAAGGCTTTATTCTAAGGTAAGTATTTCACAATGAGCTAGTATGCGAGTTTGTGCTGGCTGGTGCAAACAACCACTCTGTTTTTTATGTGCATTTATTTTTGCTGATGTTTGGTTGCCTTAATGTAAGTTTTTAGTGTGCTGTTTTAATAAACCCCTTTGTTGAAACATATTGCACTATGAGGCTTTCCTCTTCTTCCCTTATGCTCTGGGACTGATCCTTAAAATGCCAGATTGGATTTCAGCTTTTTCAAAGATACCATGATTCCTGCGTCCATTGAAAAACTGGGTCCATTTTTACAGCTTAAGGTGTTGGAGCCTGATGGGATCATTGTCCAGTGCCTGATACTGCTGTTATCTGGAATGTGGTTCGTTTTTACAGCCCAGTCTGTTGGAGCATAGTGGGATTATTATCCAATTCTTGAAACTACTGCTATCTGTTAAGAAGTGAATCTATGTGGTGATGGGATATTAAAGTCTTTGTGTTTTGAAGAGCACTGAAGTCGCCTTATATTTGGTTCATCCAATTCCCTTGAAGAGCACAGAAGTTTTTCACATACTTGGTTCACTTAGTTCCGTTTTGTATAAGGGTTTGCCAGTTGGACATTTTATATGCACATCTTTGTATGCACGTTTTTTTATGCACCTTTTATGAACTGAATCGTATATTTTTCACTTTATGAGTAATTTCATCCATTTTTTTTTTTTTTTTTAATACACTTGTTTTTGCAGGATTGGACTTTATGCCCTTACATTTTTGTCATGTGTATGTTTGTCCTGTGAAAGCGGGCCTAAATCATAGTTATATAGTTAGTCAGGTTGAAAAAAACTACACAAGTCCATCCAGTTCAACCATAAAAAAAAAAAAAAAAAAAAATAATATATAAAAATATCGTACAATCCAATATACCCAATTCTATACCCACAGTTGATCCAGTGGAAGGCAAAAACCCCAGCAGAGCATGCTCAAATTTGCTACAGAAGGGGAAAAAATTCCTTCCTGATCCCCCAATAGGCAATCGGATTTTCCCTGGATCAACTTTACCTATAATGTGAGTACACAGTTATATTATGTACATTTAGGAAATTATCCAGGCCTTTCTTAAAGCAATCTACTGAGCTGGCCAGAACCCCCTCTGGAGGGAATCTATTCCACATTTTCACAGCTCTTACTGTGAAGAAACCTTTTCGTATTTGGAGATGAAATTTCTTTTCCTCTAGACGTAAAGAGTGCCCCCGTGTCCTTTGTGTTGACCGTAAAGAGAATAAGTCAACACCAAGTTCACTATATGGACCCCTTATATATTTGAACATGTTGATCATATCCCCCCTTATTCTCCTCTTCTCAAGAATGAATAAATTCAGTTCCTCTAATCTTTCCTCATAGCTGAGCTCCTCCATGCCTCTTATCAGTTTGGTTGCCCTTCTCTGCACTTTTTCCAGTTCCCCGATATCCTTTTTGAGAATTGGTGCCCGAAACTGAACTGCATATTCCAGATGAGGTCTTTCTAATGATTTGAACAGGGGCAAAATTATATCTCTCTCTCTGGAGTCCATACCTCTCAATACAAGAAAGCACTTTGCTCGCTTTGGAAACCGCAGCTTGGCATTGCATGCTATTATTGAGCTTATGATTTACCAAAACCCCCAGATCCTTCTCCACTATGGATTCCCCCAGTTGTACTCTCCCTAGCATGTATGATGCATGCATATTCTTAGCCCCCAAGTGCATAACGTTACATTTCTTAACATTAAACCTCATCTGCCACATAGTCGCCCAATTCGACATTGCATTGAGGTCGGCTTGTAAATTGGAGACATCCTGTAAGGACGTTATTCCACTGTATAGCTTAGTGTCATCTGCAAAGACAGAAATGTTACTTTTGATCCCAGACCCAATATCATTTATAAAGATTTTAAAAAGTAAGGGTCCCAGTACTGAACCTTGGGGTACACCACCGATAACCTTAGACCATTCAGAGTAAGAATCATTAATCACTACTCTCTGAATTCTGTCTTTTAGTCAGTTTTCTATCCATTTACAAACTGATATTTCCAAGCCTGTAGACTTTACCTTACACATGAGCCATGTGTGCAGAACTGTATTGAGCACTTTGGCAAAATCCAAGTATACCAGGTACACAGCCACCCCTCTGTCCAAGGTTTTACTTACCTCTTCATAAAACTAAATCAGGTTTGTCTGACAACTTCTGTCTTTCATGAATCCATGCTGTCTGTTGCTTAAAATGTTTTTTTCCAGCAAGAACTCATCTATGTGGTCTTTTATTAAATGCTCCAGTATCTTCCCGACTATCGAAGTTAAACTAACAGTTACTTGGTAAAGACTTTGATCCCTTTTTAAATATAGGCACCACGTTCGCCCTGCGCCAATCCAGTGGTACTATTCCCATCATTAATGAGTCCCTAAAAATTAGATACAATGGCTATGAAATTACAGAGCTCAATTCTTTTAGGATCCGTGGGTGGATGCCATCAGGTCCAGGTGCTTTATCTACCTTTATTCTGTCTAAATATTTCTGGACCATGTCACTTTTGAGCCATTGTGGATCATTCAGGGCTGTGTCAATACCACCCCTATTATGGACATGACCTCCCCCATGCTCTTTTGTATACACAGAGCTGAAGAAAGTATTTAATAAATTAGCCTTCTCTTTGTCCCCAGTCACCCACTCTAGATTATTTTGTAAAGGGCCTACATGCTCAGACCTGACCTTTTTACTATTAATATATTTGAACAATTTTTTGGGGTTTGCCCTACTATCTTTTGCAATCTGTCGTTCGTTTTGTATTTTTGCATCCTTGATTTCCTTTTTACATATTCTGTTAAATTCTTTGCAACATTTAAACAACACTAGTGTTCCTTCATTTTTATATTTTTTAAAAGCTCTTTTCTTATTGTTTATAGCTTTTTTTTTAACTTTGACCGTGAGCCACATAGGTTTTATTTTTAGCCTTTTAAATGTATTGCCCATGGGAATATACTTTGCAGTGAGGTCCCAAACAGTCTTTTTGAAGAATTCCCATTTTTGTTCTGTGTTTATCGATGACAATATTCCCTCCCAGTCTAAATCCTGGAAAGCAGCCCTCATCTGGAAAATTTGCTCTCTTTCCGTATGTATATCTGAACATTAGTAATAAGCTCTGCATGGTTTGAGATTACCAGGTCCAACAGAGCTTCTGGCCTCAATATTGTCTCAATATTGGACCACAAAATTGTCCTGTAAAAGGTTTATAAATTTTTGCCCTTTAACTGACCCAGTCAATTTCTGGGTAGTTAAAATCCCCCATTATTATCCCCGTCCCAGCCCTTGCAGCCCTTTCCATCTGTGCAAGGAGCTGAGTCTCAACCTCCTCGATAACACTGGGTGGTCTATAACAAACTCCAATGATTAACATTGACCTACGCACATCTATATGCAGTTCCACCCATAATGCTTCAGACTCATCACACTCTCCATCAACCAGGTCCTCTTTCATACTTGCTTTGAGTTCACTTCTCACAAAGAGACAGACCCCGTCGCCTTTCCTTTTTACCCTGTCTCTCCGAAAGAGTGCATAGCCAGGAATATTAATAGCCCAGTCATGTGAGGATTGAATCCTTAGGATGAAGATTAAATGACAGTTTAAGAGGCATTCATCCTCAATCCAGAAAATGCCTAGGGATTTAAAAACCATGCTTTGACTCTTTGTAAGTTCTGTAAAATAGTAAGAAAACTGCACTAGCAACCAGCTAATTATAAAACCGAAAACAATTTTCCTTCTGTGCTAAAAGTAAGTCTGATGTGTATATTTTCCTATTTAGGAAGCGAATATAGTTAACAGAATCAACAGATACACAACATCCACATCTCAGGTTCACGGGGAGCTTTTAATTAAATCACCTTTTGAGGTGTTTGTGACAACAGACGGCCTTCGCTTCCTAATTAACACTCATAGATCATTTTTCGGAACTTTACCTCTGTTTATAAACTCAATTTAGAACCCATATGTTCCACAATTAAGTATTAAGTAAATATGCAAAATATCTGTGAAAAGCAGAACGTAAATAAACTGACATAAGCGTAAAAAATGCGTACAAAGAACAGAATTAAACCTGTGATAGAAAGCACTGTTCTGCAGCAAGCACAATGTGACGAGGTGTCAGATCTGCTGTACTTGTATCTACAGTATCTAAGTATATGATGGTGCCTGCTGGTCCATCTCAGAGTTGGGATGTATTGCAGTCACAGCCGAAGAGACCGAGATTAAAATCAGTCAAGAAAGACTTTAGGTATTTGAACCGCTGACATATATCATTTGAGCTGAGTGCTCTTCAGTAGCAGCCGTCAGCGGCGCTGACAAGACGAGTTTCTCTAAAATGTCTGATGAGAATAAAGGGGGAGAAGGGAACGCCGAACAATCTTACCTGCATGATTTAAAAGGGTCTCCAGCTCTTCTTTGGCCACAACCATTCGCAGCTTGTCACTGCTGTCAATGACAAAAATAATTGCCTGGCCTTCTCTGCGGAGAGGAAAGACAAGAAGCAGATTTATAGCCGGACAAATTATTTACAACTTGCAACAAGAAGGTCTTGCTTCTTTCAGTCTTATTTAACAATATCGCCTTAAAGAGGTACTTCTGCAGTAAAACTTTAATTTATAAGTCTGTATATCATATTCCATTTAAAGGCAACCTGTGGGGATGTAGGCCGGCTTTGTGGACCTCTTGTTCTGAAAATGTTAGTTGCCTGACATGGGCTTCAATGTCATCTGAGACACTGACCTGGATGGAGATCAGGAATTCACTTTGCCCCCCTGGCTGAACACTTGTAGGTCAGGAACTCTGGAAGTAATGATGTTAGACAGCCAGGCAACTAGGATTTTCAGAAAGAAATTAGCAGCGGTGACCGCAAATTTCCCTGGGACTTAGGATTTCTTTATAGAATGGGGGAAAAAAGGTTATGCTAAGGGTTCCTACTAGTGCATGCTGTGGAGCGTTCCCAGGGCTGTCTTCTGAGAATTTACACTCACTGGGGATGAGCTTAGATTTGGACCGAACAGTCACTCCCACTCAATACACTGTGGCGAGGGAGTTTCCCACCCCGCAGCTGCACATACAGTAATGAATGAGGATGCTTATGACACCATTAACCCAAGATGACCATATCTATACAATGTGTGGAGTCTCTATTGTTCTGCCAGGTGTTATCTGCATAATGTTGAAGATAACACTTGGATATAGGAGGAAAGAAGCGCCAAGCAGACTCTTGGTGTAGTAATGTTTTAAAGCGGGGTTCCACTCAAATTTTTAACTTAATCTTACCCCCTTCAGTTAATTGCATAGATGTTCAAATGCCGCACGAAAAATTTTTTTATCGCTGTAATTACCTTTATATTGTACTTTATTGTAGCACTTCCTGTCTCTCCTCCCATGGGAGTAGGCGTGTTTATTGCCTTTCCCCGGCGCCGCACTGTCTCCTGGGAGCTTAGTGTCAGGCTTCCCAAGATTCAGTGCGAGAACAATGATCATGCATGTGAACAAGCTGTGAATGAACAGCATTCACCGCATCCAGGAAATCAATGCTTGTGGGCTTCACATGCCCACAAGCAAGGTGGAAACAGCCAGCATCACATTTTTAAAGTTATTCTTCAGTACGAAAACAGACAGAGGCGGAAATATTACACTCAAACTGTGAGTATTATTTTGGAATTAGCAAAGTGTCTCAATGACCTAAAAAAAAAAAAAAAAAAAAAAAAAAAGAAGATTGGTCGCCGGACTCCCACTTTAATAAGCAAAGAGTAAAAGTCTCTCCCCTCTCACTCTGGATTTCCATCCCATGATAAAAACACTTTTTTTTTTTTTTACACATACAGTGGGGATTGAAAGTTTGGGCACCCCAGGTAAAAATGTGTATTAATGTGCATAACAAAGCCAAGGAAAGATGGAAAAATCTCCAAATGGCATCAAATTACAGATTAGACATTCTTATAATATGTTAAAAAAAATTTAGATTTTATTTCCATCATTTACACTTTCTAAATTACAGAAAACAAAAAAATGGCGTCTGCAAAAGTTTGGGCACCCTGCAGAATTTATAACATGCACTGCCCCCTTTGCAAAGCTGAGACCTGCCAGTGTTATGGATTGTTCTCAATCATCGTCTGGGAAGACCAGGTGATTCAATCTCAAAGGTTTTAAATGGCCAGACTCATCTGACCTTGCCCCAACAATCAGCACCATGGGTTCTTCTAAGCAGTTGTCTAGAAAACTGAAACTGAAAATAGTTGACGCTCACAAAGCTGGAGAAGGCTATAAGAAGATAGCAAAGCATTTTCAGATGTCAATATCCTCTGTTCGGAATGAAATTAAGAAATGGTAGTCATCAGGAACAGTGGAAGTTAAAGCAAGATCTGGAAGACCAAGAAAAATATCAGACAAAAGCCCACGTTTGATTGCACGATCCCTCCAGAAAGATCTGGCAGACACTGGAGTTGTGGTACTATAAAGAGATACTTGTACAAATATGGTCTTCATGAAAGAGTCGTCAGAAGAAAACCTCTTCTACGTCATCACCACAAAAATCAGCGTTTGAACTTTGCAAATGAACATATAGACAAGCCTGAGGCATTTTGGAAACAAGTTCTGTGGACCGATGAGGTTAAAATAGAACTTTTTGGCCGGAATGAGCAAAGGTACGTTTGGAGAAGAAAGGGCACAGAATTTAATGAAAAGAACCTCTGTCCAACTGTTAAGCACGGGGGTGGATCAATCATGCTTTGGGGTTGTATTGCAGCCAGTGGCACAGGGAACATTTCACGAGTAGAAGGAAAAATGGATTCAATAAAATTTCAGCAAATTTTGGATGGTAACTTGATGCCATCTGTGAAAAAGCTGAAGTTAAAGAGAGGATGGCTTCTACAAATGGATAATGATCCTAAACACACCTCAAAATCCACGGGGGATTACGTCAAGAGGCGTAAACTGAAGGTTTTGCCATGGCCTTCACAATCTCCTGATCTCAACATTATTGAAAATCTATGGATAGACCTTAAAAGAGCAGTGCGTGACAGACAGCCCAGAAATCTCAAAGAACTGGAAGACTTTTGTAAGGAAGAATGGGCAAAGATACCTCAAACAAGAATTGAAAGACTCTTGGCTGGCTACAAAAAGCGTTTACAAGCTGTGATACTTGCCAAAGGGGGCAGTACAAGATATTAACTCTGCAGGGTGCCCAAACTTTTGCAGACGCCATTTTTTTGTTTTCTGTAATTTTGAAAGTGTAAATAATGGAAATAAAATCTAACTTTTTTGACATATTATAAGAATGTCTAATCTGTAATTTGATGCCATTTGGAGATTTTTCCATCTTTCCTTGGCTTCGTTATGCACATTAATACACATTATTACCTGGGGTGCCCAAACTTTCGATCCCCACTGTATTCGGTTTAACCCCTTTCTGCCCACCCTGGCGTCCCCTTTAAAAGTTCCTGATGGCCAGAGGGGTGGGAACAATCGGCAATCATGTGACCACTGATCTGTGTCAATGGTCACATGATCAAAAGTTGGTCCTATTGGCTACCAATGTTTTCCCTGGACCAAGAGGAGCAAATGTCGGCAAGCCTAGTTTTTGTGCTGAGAGTGCGCTTCCAGCACATAAACTTTGCCCGTCCAGCGATGCATATGTGCATTGTGTGGGAGTTAAAGCCCAGCTTTAAAATAAAGGGGTTAATAAAACGTTGTTTGGCTTTGCAAGGACTGTTGTTTGATCAAATTTTATCACAGGACTAAACTTGTCGCCTACATTTTCTTCATGTGGAGTATCATTTGCTTCTGGAATGAGCTGAGGGGAGGGCAGGCACTTGGGAGCAGGACAACTACATACACTAGGAACCTGGAGTGAAGCACTATACTGCAGATACCTTCAAATCAATGTATTTATAAATCTACCAAAAGACAGACAAACAATAATAGGAGTAGTATTATGGCTGGTTGAATCTAAGAAACAGTGGCTTTTACAAAAGGCATTGCCGCCCATTTCAACCTTCCTAGTTATTCCACAGCATGGCATGGGTGTTGTAGTCAAACTCTGCATTTTCCACTCAAACCCATTCAGCTACATCATATTGGACGTAGCCACAGCTTAGCCGAAAGATTTTTATCTGGCTCCTTTGATTTTTTCAATTGAAGGATGTTGGGCTGGAAGGGGCTGACAGGGTCACCCACGTAGTGAATTTCAAACAGTTCCATCAGCAACTGGCCAAAATTTGAACAGTGTATGGCCAGCTTAATTCTTACGTATTCCCATAAAGTTTGCATATTCTGGCAGAAATCATGAAATTTTGACTTTGATATTGAAAATATGACTGATTATGCCAAAAAAAAAAGTCTTTTTAAGGATAGTGATCATATAAAGCTACTTATAACAGTTGTTTGGCTCCCTTTTTTTCATAGATAAAATTAATAAAAAAATAGATATTACAACCTCATTTTTTGTAATTGCTTTATTTTCCAAAGAAAGTTACATACAACAGCCAAAGAAAGCAATGTTTACAATATCACAGTAAAATACAGAGAGGGTCTCAAAAGCAGGGTCAGATACAACCTCATTTTTAAATCAGAATGATAACAGAAATCACCCAAATGGCCCTGATCAAAAGTTTACATACCCTGGAATGTTTGGCCTTGGTGCAGACACACAAGGTGAAACACATGGGTTAAAAGGGCAATTAATGGTTAATTTCCCACATCTGTGGTATAAATTGTCAATGAGTTTGTTAGCTCTCATGTGGATACACTAAGCAGGCTAGATACTGAGCCATGGGGAGCAGAAAAAACTATCAAAACGACCTGCGTAACAAGGTAATGGAACAAGATATAAAAAGAAATCCAAAGCATTGAATATGCCAGTAAGTACTGTTTAATCACTTAAGAAGTGGAAAATTTGGGATCTCTCTATACCAAGCCAAGGTCAAGTAGACCAAGAAAGATTGCAGCCACAACTGCCAGAGGAATTGTTCAGGATATAAAGAAAAACCCACAGGTAACCTCAGGAAAAATACAGGCTGCTCTGGAAAAACATGGTGTGGTTGTTTTTAAGGGGGACAATACAGCAATACTTGAACAACAATGAGCTGCATGATCAAGTTGCCAGAAAGAAGCCTTTACTGCGCCAATGGCACAAAAAAAAAAGTCTGGTTACACTATGCCCAAACACTCCGACATGCCTAATTGGGATTTTTTTTGTAGCACTGGTGCAGTAAAGGTACCAGGGCCAACCATTCCAGAGTAGGTAAACTTTTGATCAGGGCCATTTGGGTGCATTCTGCTATCATTAGGATTTAAAAAGGAGCCAAAGAACTATGTGATAATAAATAGTTTCATATAATCACTATCCTTAACCACTTGCCTACCGGGCACTTTTATTCCCTTCCTCCCCAGGGCAATTTTAAGCTTTCAGCACTGTCAGACTTTGAATGACAATTGCGCGGTCATGCAACATTGTACCAATATGAAATTTTTATCAATTTTGTCAGACAAATAGAGCTTTCATTTGGTGGCATTTAATCACCGCTGGATTTTTTTATATTTTTTGCTAAGTAAATGAAAAAAGACCAAAAATTGAGAAAAAAAATAAAACATTTTTTATAGTTTGTAATAAAATGTTTCTCCTTTACTGATGTGCACTCATGAGGCGGCACTAATGGGTCACATTGGTGGGCACTGCATTGATAATCAGGACACTAATAATCAGCGTCGATGTCCCTTTTACACAAGCCTGTTATCAGCTCTCCCCTCCTCATGCGATCAGCGTGAGAAAAGGAATGCCGATAACCGGCGTGTTTACAATGTGATCAGCTGTGATTGGACACAGTTGATCAAGTGGTGAAGAGCTGCTGATTGGCTCTTTACCCTGATCTGTGGTCAGCTGTGTCCTGAGGACACAGCGACAACAGAGCGTGCCGCCCGCACGCGATTGCGGGAGGACATCATATGGCCCCCTCCCAGAACTGGCCAGACGCGCTGTAGCTGTTATGTGGGTATAGCATGGTCAGCAAGTGTGTAAATAAAATACAATTTTCTGGCATGATCAGTCATATTTTTAATATTGTTGCCAAAATCTCACGATTTCTGTCAGGGTATGCAAACTTTGAGCACATTTGTACAAGGTACAATAGATGACAGACTCCATTAATAACATCATCCGGTCTGTTATATCACTACTATAGAACAGAGCGTTCCATGTCTATATATTTTTAAAAGATGAAAAGCAACTTCGTGTGATTTTTGAACAAGGGGAGAAGAGTGGCAGATAAATGTAATTATCACTTCTATCTACGAAAGACACATCTTTCTCCATTCACAGAACAGGATATAAGGCATTCTGTGAATGGACAAGGGGAGAGGAAAGGGAGGGTAAAACGACAGGGTCCCTTCCCTGTATGACAGCTGCAGCACCCAGAAGTACAGCATTAGTGGTACTTTTCAGCATGCATGAAATGCATTTTTACACAACACAGCAATGATCCAGACCTGGGCAATACATCATTGTGGGTAACTTTTTTGTACACACCACATATAACAAAACTACTGGAAGATTTTCCCTTACTTCCTGTCCTGAAGATCCAGGGGCCATGATGGTAAATCTCCCCAAAGTGGGGGAAATACCCTTTTTAGACAGTTGCCACTGAAACAAATATCCTCATTAGTAGATTTCCCCTTTATTCCTGTTCTAGTGACATTTGTAACACTTTGGATTTTCCCTCACTTTCTGTCCTGGTGACAGTGATCCCCATCTACCCAACGGGGACAGAGACAGCAATAAATTCCTTAAACATTGCATTAAACACTAAAGCCCCGTACACACGGGCAGAATATTGGGAGCCATTTGCCGTTACAAAAAAATACCGGCCAACATTCTGTCCGTGTGTATGTCAGTCTGTTTGGCCAACTTCTGTCGGACGTGCATGCTGGAAAACCAGCAGCCGACTGACTCCTGATCAGCACTCTCAGCCAATGGCAGAGAGCGCCGAGCGAGGTGTTCTGGTAGAGGGGGTCGTTCCCCTGTCAGAACACAACAGCTCAGCGGGGAGAGATCGCTGGACTAACCTTGCATGGTTAGTACAGCGGTTCCCGACCACAGCGGTCAGTTTTTTCTTGTGCAACCTGCGGGGTTGCACAAAAAAAAAAAAAAAAAAAAAGACTGTAGTGTGTACCCGGCTAAAAAAAGTTTTGCCTTAAGATATACTTTAAAGAGAACCTGTAAGCCCAGAAATATTGTAGCTGCCATTGCCGATTTAATTTTGGAAGGTACGTGCTCCAGGGTAGTCAAATGTATTTTCCTGCTTCTCCAACCAGGAATAAGCACGCTGTAAGTAACGTGTTGGGTCACCTGATATACATGTTTTTGTTCCAGGTCAGTTATAATCTAGGCAGTGAAGGTGGAATTTAAATGACATACCTGCGAGGCTGCAGCTTCAAATGGAAGCAAGCAGTGACAGCTCCTTTATTTCTATCCTGGCAGGTTCATTTAAAAGGAAGCCTATTCATTCACAATACATATTTGCTATCAGATATTATTTTAAATAACTGGAAAGTCATATTCTGCACCATTTTGGCATTTACTTGCTATAGTAAACTTAGTGCAAATATCTGTGATTATGAAAAGTGTAATAACTAGGAGCTTACCGCCACATAAAATCTCATGATTGATCTCACTAAATAAAATAAATCCAATTGGCTAATACTGCTTAATGCTCTTGGAACATGCTCATGCCTTACTAGGTAGACCTGTTGATGAACTTCCCAGGGCAGTCATTTCTGATGGCGCTCTCAGGGCACGCAATCCTCAGAGTGCTTTATTAACTGGTAAGCTATGCTCAGCCAAGCTTATGACTTATATGGAGGGGGCTGGAGTGGGTAACGGGAGCGAATGATGGCTTATAGTGGGATTTATAGGAGATGCTGGTACCTCAGATGGTGGCTGGCTGGTATAGCTCAAAGGCCAACCATAGAAATGAGTCCGCAGCCATTTTTGTACTGCCTAATCTATCTATAGGTACCTAAAGCCTTAGCTGAAAGGTTTTTCCCTGTGACATTTCCATTGGGAGAAATGTTTAAGAGATAACAAATATCCAATAATGAAATGAGAGCAGAAAGGTAAAATCACTAGACTTTGGAAGACAGCTACAGAACATGGCGTAGTCTGTCTGTATGTACCACACATTTATTTACATAGAGTACAACACTGATTCCCTTGAAAAGGGGTGAGAATATTGGCTTAATCAGTGCATAGTGATCAGGGAGAATGATTTTATACATGCATTAAAAATAAATTAACTTTTGCAGTCAAACTGGAGATGCCCCCACTATTTTGGTTCTGGGTTCCCCTTTACACACATATAACTATTTTTTTTAATTTTATATTTCTTACCTTTCTAGTAGTTTCTTTGGAGCAAGTTTATACATAGAACTCTGTAGGCAGCTTAAAATTGTTCAGAATAACTTGCAAAGGGCAATTAGAGGACAAACTGCATTAACATACAATGCACCACCAAAGCCTAGAGATCTTTAATCAATTGTTAGCACAGACTGTGTACACATCTAGTTTACAACTGACAATGAGATCTAGTTTAAAATTGCTCATGAGATCTGTCTGCACAGTGCAGATAGGGTTAATTATGGTAAACATAAGCCCCCCCCCCCCCCTTAACAATGCATAGAATTTAAAGTCTAAGGCCAGCCACAGACAGAGCTGGGAGAACACAGCGATTATTGCTTGTGGCTATAACAGCCGCTAGTACTAAATCGCATGTAAAATCCAACAGGCTAGTTGTAGCCAAGTTGATCGATCGATCAACCCGAGTACATTTAGCCTGCCCATACAGGGTTCGAATGTCAGCAGGTTCCTGAGGAACTGGCAGAGATTCAAACAAACAGTCTATGGCCGACTTTAGTAGAATTTTTAAGAAACTGAAAGGGGTAAGCGGCAACTTTTATATGTATAAGTTGTACTATATTAATCAGAACATGTATCAAATATAATGGGGTATTCCAACTTGGTTGCAAAAGTGTAAATACGCTTTAAAGCTGACTTCTGAGCAAACAGTTCAACACACAGATGAATTACACAAGGGAGCAGTTTTACCTGCCAAATATATTTATTTGTCTGCCCAGTTGTGGAGATTTGCTCTGCCACACAGCAACACCTTGTATGACAGGGATGGAGACTTGTAGCTGCAGTTTAGTAACACATTGGGGTTGATTTACTAAAAGTGGAGAGTGCAAAATCTGGTGCAGCTGTGCATGGTAGCCAATCAGCTTCTAACTTCAGCTTGTTCAATTAAGCTTTGATAAAAAAATCTGGAAGCCGATTGGTTTCTTTGCAGAGCTGCACCAGATTTTGCACTTTCCAGTTTTAGTAAATCAACACCTAAGGCTTCGTTCATACTTGTACTATGTGGGAAAGTATGCTTTCCCGCAAAACACAAAAACATGCTTCTCTTTTGCATGCGCAAGACAGCGATAATAATTCAGAATGGCACCCCACGCATTTTGCTAACGTGCACTGCAAAAACCGTGGTAACGCAGTACGCATTGCACTGTATTCGTTCGTTAGCAAGGTGCATTGAGTGCCACTTTCAAGCATCTGCAAAAGGGATGCGTGTTCTTGTGCGTTGCAGGAATGTGCATGATTTTTTGTGCATTCACAAATGTGAACCTAGTTTAAAATGTGTCTAAGATAACTGCACCTACCATTCCCAGGAGAACACAAATGGCAATCTACAGTACTTATTCTTTAAGACACATTAATGAGTAACTTACTTATAATAGTGCTCCCACAGGTTCCTATATCTCCCCTGTCCAGACATGTCAAAAACGGTAAATGATAAGCTGGAAAAAAAAGAACAAAAAAAGTTAATACGAAGTAAACCTGTTCATAAAAAGTGTTTTCATTATCGGTTTTCCTCAACTTGTTCTCTACTCTTCCATGAAGTCCCTGGAGCCCAGAGAATGTTATGGATAGGCCTTGATTCCTTCTTGTCTATATTCCTATCACACACCTTCCTGGAAACGAGGCTTATCAGTAATGGGTGCTGCAGCGATTACCAGCTGGATAATGGAAACATATTCACCAGCACACCAGGAATCTTCAGTTGTCTTCCAAAGGTTTTTATTGCAGATAGATCACACCACAAAGACAAGTGCAACGTTTCAGAGCCATACCACACCTCCTGCATGGCTCTGAACCATTGCATTTGTCTTTGTGATGTGATGTGATCTATCTGCAATAAAAACCTTTGGACAACTGAAGATTCCTGGTCTGCTGGTGAATATGTACATTGACTAGGCCTTGATTCCTGTCTGACTTGTAGGTAAGCACTCCTTCCAAACCAGGGAGGGCAAAATATAAGCAGATTAAAAACTTTACCTTTACTTGCCTCAATCCAAAGCACTTAGTGTGATTTCTGTCTGCTATCTCCTTCCTCTGCTATCTTCACGAGTCACTCCCGACAGGTTATGCTAAGGTCCCTTTCACATTTGTGCTACTTGTCCTGCGACTTGGGACTGCAAAGTCGCATGACAAGTTGTACCCCATGATTTCCAATGAGTACTATTCATATATGTGCGATTTCAAGTTGCACCGACTTCAAAAGTAGTCCCTGTACTACTTTGGTCCGACTTTGATGCTAGTTACACATGCATTCCCTGAAATCGTGGCAAAATCGCATCAAAATCACGGCCGCAAAATTGTGGTAAAATCGTGGCTAAGTCACGACAATGTGTAAGGGGGCCTAAGGAATCCATGGGAATGGAGGGGGAGGGGAAGCACCAGCACACAGCCTGTGATTGACAGCCTCAACTGTGAATGTTTTCCTATGCGTGTGTGTGTGTGTGTGTGTGTGTGTGTGTGTGTGTGTGTGTGTGTGTGGGGGGGGTTGTCCTTTTCCTCCACTCAGGTCTCAGATTACACTCAGCTCTCTGCAGTGCATTGTGTGCAATCAGATCCCCACCCCCTGCCTGGTAGCAATCAGAAATGCTGTGTTAACTGTACACTTTGCAGGAGATGGCTGCAGGTAAAGAGTTACAATGTATGTAGGAGTCTTTTTTTAATCTCTGTATCAACTGAGTCCAGTCACTTCACTGGGTAAGGGTTTACAAAGACTTTAAACTTCATGGGTTTTCTGACTTTTGCATTCTTGTTTTATATGTCTCCTGGATTTGCTTCTCAAGTTATTTTCCACCCCTGTCCACTCCAACTACACAAAGTGATACAAAACCGCAATACAAGTCTGAGTTGCATAACTGTCACTTGTAGCTTGTCAGCAGCAGTGAACTGGAGTTTTCTTGCCATTAAGCAAATTCCCTTTGGAGCTGATTATTTGATGCTATCAAACCTATCTAGTTATTCATGTGCCAGAATAAATGTTCCAATGAAGTGGATTAATGCATTACAGTGACAAAGTTAAGGCGCATCACAGGGAGGCAATGAAGCAGCTTTAAACCTCTGATGGCCAAATTAGAATGAGAACTTCAAGGTATAGATGTCGGTGGGATTCATTATTTTTTATATCTTAATCACTAGTCTCCACGCCGTTTTCCGATACCCTGCCCTGAATGAACATTATGCTTCATTAGGATGTAGCCTCTGGTAAACAACGTGAAGAAAACAAAATGCACTTTCTGTAGGTTGTTCTGCAGCAAATGGTTTTTGACTTCAGATTTAAGTGCGTGTATATATTAATACCTTGTTAAAACAGCTGTGCTCCCATCTCTAGTTTATTGCTAAAATACTTAACAGGCTAACAAGAGATTTTACTGCGGGAGAAGACCCACTGAGAGCAAGCAATCTCGTATAGATCTGGCTGTAAATTAATATTTAACAACACATGAAATATCAATGTATCACCTGGGAGGCAATTCATTTTCTTGCATCATTTGAGGATATAGCTTGTTAATGGACGTCCTCTGCTGATACTATAAAATCCCGCTGCAACGCCATGCCTCGAAGCGTGAGATCTGACAAAAACTCTGAACCTTACACCTCACACACCCATCGCTCTGATGGGTTCCATAATTTGTTTGATTTTTTTGGAGCTCCAACTGGAATATTCAAAGTAAAGGAAGACTTTTTTTTACCTTTTCTCATGTTTTTTTTTTTTTTTTTTATGGGAGACTGGAAATGAAATGATCGGGCTTGCTGGAAACTTTTTATGAATTTGTAATTGGGTCTTAGTGTGTATGATATAATTGAACAAGCTAAAAAAAAAAACTTTGAAGCATATAATAAAAAAGAAAAAGGTTGAATAAAATTAAACCACTTGGTTCCTGCATAGATAAGGGTTGATTTAAAAAGGTTGTATCAGGTCATCTTCACTACAACCAATCATGTGCTTTTAAAAATCCCTTTTTAAAATTTCCTCACATGATTGGGTAATCAAAGAACAGAGGTTCCCTCATTCACTAAAATTATTAGGTGAACAGCCTCCACTGCTTCAGTGCAGTGGTCGCCAGATGTGGGCCTTTGCTTGCCTTTATCCAGCCCTTGGGTATCTATTCCTCCCACTGTCAACAAGGCTGAGGCACCATTCCTTCCACTGATGCCAGTAGTGGGGCACCTCCCTATGACACCAACGATAGGGGACTAATTTCTTCCACCAACACCAATGAGTTGGCACTACTCCTCTCACCAATACAAATAATGGGGCATTATCCCTCCTCCTACTAACCACGAGCTTTGTAATTTTTTTTTACTCCTACTGACCACCAAGCCTGAGGAACTGTTTACACCCACTGACGCTGGCTCCTTTTCTACTTCCACTGGCTACAGTCCGGCCCCCCTAAAGTCTAAAGGACTGTAAACTCTTTGATTAGAAAGTTTGGAGATCCTTGCTTTACCTTATCAACCCCATTGTGGAAGACAGCGAAGAAGATTTAGACTGCTTTCACACTGGGGCGGTGGGTGCGTCGGCGGTAAAGCGCCGCTATTTTTAAATGCACTCTACCGTCAATTTTGTGGCGCTATTTTGCCGCTAGCGGGGCACTTTTACCCCCCGCTAGCGACTGAGAAAGGGTTAAAACCACCGCAAAGCTCTATGCCGGTGGTATACCTGCGCTTCCCCAATGAGCAGGAGCAGTGTTTACACTGCTCCAAAGATGCTGCTAGCAGGACTTTTTTTAGCGCCCAGCCAGCGCACCACTCCAACGTGAAAGCCCTCGGGGCTTTCACATTGGAGAGACAGCAGAAGCTCTTTCAGGGCGCTTTGCAGGTGCTATTTTTAGCGCTGTAGGGCCTGCAAAGCGCCCTAGTGTGAAAGGGGTCTTACTAAGACTGGTGCACACAGAATCTGGTGCAGTCGTGCATAGCAACCCATCAGCTTCTAACTTTAGCTTCTTCAATTAAGCTTTGACAATAAAACCTGGAAGCGGATTTGTTACCATGCACAGTTGCACCAGATTCTGCATGCACCAGTTTTAGTAAATGCCCCCTAGTGAGTCCCTAACAGTTTAAATACGGTCAGCTTTATTTATGAAAGGAAAATGCTCATTTTACTGCTCTTTTTCTATAACTGCCCTTTTACGCTTTGCAAATTGCGTGTTATAAAGGAAATACTCCCAGAACAACCTAAGGTCATCTTTAGAGGTGTGCCTTCTTTGCAGGGAAAAATTGCACCTAATGTCATAAATCCCCCCATACGACCTTCTTTTTTTCATAACTTTGTGGGTTATTTTCCCTGCAAAAAATGCACTGTATGTCAACACAATTCCTGTGGTAAACGTAAAAGCCTTGAGTTTAGATCGAACACTACAAACTGTACATATCCCATTAAAACATTCTGCATTTGTGCTACCACACATGTCGTTTATCTGATTACCCGTACGTGGGCCATACAATTCAAGCTTTCTCTGTTAGAGTCAGCGAGCATATCGCTAAAATAAAATATGGTGATGTCAAACATAATGTGCCTCGACATTATAGAGAGCATCACAGACGAGACCCTACTGGTTCTCAATTTCCTGTCATAGATAAATATACACCTCCTTGGAGAGGAGGAGCTAAGACAAGGGGAGTCTCTCGCTTGGAGACTTATTGCATCCACAAATTGCAGACCTACTCCCCTTTTGGGTAGAACATAGAATGGAACACCGATGCTTTTATCAACCAAGCATGATGCCTTTTCTCTATTTCTGGTACTTTAGGGTCCAGTTGGCACCTATTAGAATATCTTTTGTGAGAGTTTTTTTCTAAGTATTTTTAAATGTTTTTATGAGGGTATTTTTATAAAATTTTTTGATAACATATTTTAGAATGTATTTGGATTTATATTTTTTTATTTGAATATATACTGGTTTGGTCCCTATCACAAACATCAGCTCGATCCAACCATTAACGTGTCCTTTTTGAGGGGTGCCATCATTTGTCACACCTTAGTATCATATTTTTTATATATATTACATAATTTTTATATTTTTAAAAAATTTCCCCCCCCCCACATGGAATCTCGGGATTCGAACCGGCGACCCTTTTGCTGCTGGGTGGGAGTGCTGGCCATTACACCACTGTGCTGCCATTGTTTAGGCCAGAGCAATGTTTGGATGTATTGTATGGTTTCCATTTATGCTGCCATAAGGGCGATACCTTGTGACTTATTAATATACTTGTCCTTATGACAAACGGCGCCATGTTGTAGGTTATATACACCTGACATTGTGCTGTTTTAAGCCACATCCGCTCCTATATGTCCCCCAGAATAGCGGTGCCATGTTTTTGGCTGTTTAAACCAGTCACTGTTCCACATGTCACATCCTCTTTCACATGTTAAAATGAGGCTTAGAACTCTTGTCCAGGCGCCATTTTGGCAGAACCAAGAAGTAATCCTCCTCTGCATATGAAAACGAGGCTTGGAACGCAAACCCGGGCACCATTTTGGAGGAACCAGGAAGTAATCTCCATAATTTGCACTTTCAAATCAGACAGAGCTGTTATGGGGGTAACCAGTATCTATAAATACTCAGCCAGTACAGTGGTCCAGCACCCCAGATGATGACTTCTAAATCGAAACGCGTCAGGATATACTGAGACCACTGTCTTCTTTTATACAAGCGCTTGATTTTACTGCTAAACACGTGAGTATATTTCCTTTGCTTTTCATGTATTAAAATTTCCATACGGAGTTACACTATATGCCTTCCTCTTTCACTTAATGGTGGGGCTGACTGCCTATATCTACTGAGTCCATCCATACCTTACAACTGTTCGGAGGTCCATCTGGAGGTCATATCTGGATAGAGCATCTGATCCCCTTGGTATATTATACCACAAAGCTTGAGTGACTCACTAGGTGTACACCTATTTGAGTTCAATCCCTCTGGTAAGCATCTTCTGGTGTCTTTGGTGGTGGATCTACTATGAACTGTTATTACATCATACATATTTGAAGTTAAAGACTGTCACTATATCATATCCACATGTGGTTGAGGATTATCATCACACATGATTGAAGTTTGTCACTGACTTTTTTTGGACATCACACGTCCATGTTCCTCTATTTATAGACATCACATGTCATAATAGAGGACTGCTTGAAGTATTTTTGAACACATCATTTATTATTCACGTTTTTTGTACTTATATTATTTGTTATGGTTTATATGATCACATAAGTGCTGCACATTTCACCCAAGTTGTCATTTTTGCAACTTTATCCACTGCTGTGCTGGCTGCTTTAGTGTTTTTAATTTTTGTTTGATTTCTTTTATAGACAGCGCGGTATATATGTGTTTATAATTTGCAATGATCTTATTTCCCTTTCTCTAATAGGCTCAGTTCACAAAATCTAAACACACCTGGATAAGGATCCTTATTTTCAAAAAGTGACCTTTTTTTTCAGCTGAGTTTTCAACATTACAGTTACCGTATATACTCGAGTATAAGCCGACCTGAATATAAGCCGAGGCACCTAATTTTACCACAAAAAACTGGGAAAACTTATTGACTGGAATATAAACCTAGGGTGAGAAATGCGCAGGTACTGCAAGTGGAAAAGAGGCTCAACAATGCCCATTTGCAGCCTCACTGTGCCCATTTGCAGCCATAGGTCCCCTGAAATTCAAACTCGGTAGTTAAGGGTGCCTAGATGCCCCCTAGCTGCAGCCAAAATTTGGGGTCTCTGGACCCAACATTGCTGCAGATGGACACAGTTGACCGATTTTGGGGCCCCGTATCTCGGGGCCATTTGGTCCCAGGAAGGTGTGCAAACTCAGTGGAACTTGCACTACAACATATCCAAAGCTGGGGTTCCTAGCACCAAGTGGCCCCGAGATACTGGGCCCCAAAGTCAGTTAGGAAAATGTCAAGCACTTTTCTGCAGCATAGAATGACATTTTCCGAACCGCATTTGGAGCTAGGAACCCCAGCTTTGGATATGTTGCAGTTGTAGTTCCACTGGGTTTGCACACCAAATTTGGGGTTCCTAGCACCAAGTGGCCCCGAGATATGGGGCCCAAAATTCGGTTCGGAAAATGTCATTCTCTGCTGCAGAAAAGTGCTTGACTCACGTATAAGCCAAGGGGGGCATTTTCAGCACAAAAAAAATGTGCTGAAAAACTTGGCTTATACGCGAGTATAAACGGTACATGGCTACTAATGATCTTATTCCTTGTGTTAAAGCTTTGTGAATTGAGCCTCAAGTGTAATCTTGATATTACAGGAAACAGTAACTGTCAAGTGTATACATACTCATTGACATTTACAATAAAACAGCATTTCCTTTATTAGTTCTAGATCACCCTCTCTCATCCAGGATTCCTTTAGAGGTTGCTAGGGGTTCCTTGGTCAATCGGTAATTTCTGCCTCTCAGATATGTATATACAGATCTTTTAAGCCAGGGGTGTCCAACCAGGCCCAACACAAAATCGTAAACTTACTTAAAAATGTTGATTTTTTTTTTGTAAAAATGTTGAATTTTGGGGATTTTTTTTGTGAAAAAGGTGTTTTTCAATTAGCGAACACATGCGGCCGAAGACTAGACTTTTATAAGTTTTACCGTCCCAAAGAAAAATCTCCCACTCTTCACAAACACTCGTTATTCAGGTCATCAGTTTACAGGAGATCCTATATTTGTGAGCAACTATTTTCAAGGATGAAGCACACGAAGGGCAAATTAGAACCAAAATATCTGATGAGCACCCTGAGAATTACTACTACGTCCAACGAGCCAGAGATTGATTCGTTAGCTTATCAAAAACAGTGTCAAATATCATACTAGTTTTATGTTGTCGTCTTTTACTTTTATATAAAAAAAAAAAAAAAAACTAAAAAAACCCCGAAATAAATAAAAATAAAAAAAGGAAGCTTTATTACGCAGATACATTACCTATATCAGTGATTGTTAACTTGTGATCTGCCTGACTTTTTCTGCTCATCAGCTCTCCTTATTGTTCGTGTATTTTATGTGTGGCCCAAGACAATTCCTCTTCTTCCAATGTGGCCCAGGAAGGTCAAAAGTTTGGACACCCTTGTTTTAAGCCATATGTATGGTGAGGATTCTCCCAATTGACCACAAATGTATGGCGCATTCCTCCTGCTGACTATCATGCTAATGAACCATAAGTTGTAGATAAAAGTTATTGGCAGGGGTTCTGCGAGAGCAGAAAGTTATTTCAAAGGTTCCTCTGTGTTAAAAAGGTTGAGAGAGGCTGTTCTAGGCTGTGGAGTAAGTGGGGCAGGGCAGAATATCTATCAGATTTACTGTTGTCTACGTCCCTAGCAGGAAGATTTCTCACTTCATTGGCCATCACCAGTACAGGAAGTGAATGGAATCTCCGCAAAGGGGACATAGACAGCATTAACAAAAATACAGAGGTCTTAACGCTTCCTTGGGCTAAAAAATAACAGTCATATGGTCATGTGTATATTCCTTGGAGAGTTTAATGTTCACATCTTGTGCACAGTTGAGGGCCAGTTCACATATAGTGCGGTAACCAGTGTTTTTCTGCACTGAAAAAATGCTAGTCAGCGCCACACAGAAAAATAGGTTTTTTTATAACAGCTTACCTGTAAAATCCTTTTCTTTCGATGGACATCACGGGACACAGAGCCACAGTAATAACTGATGGGTTATGTAGGTACCTTTAGGTATTGGACACTGGTCACACCCTAATCAGGAAGTTCAACCCCCTATATAATCCCTCCCCTTCCAGGGATACCTCAGTTTTGTAGCAAAGCAATATAAGTGTATTAGAAGAGGGGCGGGACCTCTGTGTCCTGTGATGTCCATCGAAAGAAAAGGATTTTACAGGTAAGCTGTTATAAAAAATCCTATTTTCTTTCTCGGACATCACGGGACACAGAGCCACAGTGATAACTGATGGGATGTCCCAAAGCAATGCCAACTGAGGGGGGGGGGGGGGGAATCACCACCAAGTAGGGTGCAATCAGACCTGAGGACCCTGTACCGCTGTCTGCAGCACACTACACCCAAAGGCGATATCCTCATGCCTTCTCACATCCATCTGATAAAATCTGGTGAATGTATGAACTGAAGACCAGGTTGCGGCCAGATCTGAGCCATAGAGGCTCGTGATGCACTGCCCAAGAAGCACCAATAGCCCTTGTGGAATGTGCCTTGATCTGAAACGGAGGAATCTTCTTTTTTAAACCATAAGCCTGAATAATCAATTGTCGAATCCATTTAGAAATGGTCGCTTTTGACGCTGCCTGTCCTCTATTGGGACCCTCTGGCAGCACAAACAAAACATCCGTTTTGCGAATTTGAGCAGTTGCTTCCAGATAGGTCTTGACTGCTCTTACTACATCCAAAGAATGTAGCGATCTCTCTTCCGAAGAACAGGGATCTGGAAAAAAGGAGGCAGAACAATGTCTTGGTTTAGATGAAAATCTGAAACCACCTTCAGTAAAAAGCTAGGATGAGGGCGCAATACCACTCTATCCTTGTGTATAATCAAATAAGGCTCTTTACAGGAAAGAGCTGCCAATTCTGATACTCTTCTAGCAGAAGAGATGGCTACCAGAAAAATTAGTTTCCTTGTCAGCAAGACCAAAGGAATCTGACGTCTTAGTTCAAAAGGTTGTTTCTGTAACACTGACAGAACCAAGTTCAAGTCCCAGGGGTTTAGAGGTGCCTTAACCGGAGGATTAAGACGCATCACCCCATAGTTACATAGTTACATAGTAGGTGAGGTTAAAAAAAGACACAAGTCCATCAAGTCCAACCTATGTGTGTGATTATGTGTCAGTATTTCATTACATATCCCTGTATGTTGCGGTCATTCAGGTGATTATCTAATAGTTTCTTGAAGCTATCAATGCTCCCCGCTGAGACCACTGCCTGTGGAAGGGAATTCCACATCCTTGCCGCTCTTACAGTAAAGAACCCTCTACGTAGTTTAAGGTTAAACCTCTTTTCTTCTAATTGTAATGAGTGGCCACGAGTCTTATTAAACTCTCTTCTGCGAAAAAGTTTTATCCCTATTGTGGGATCACCAGTACAGTATTTGTAAATTGAAATCATATTCCCTCTCAAGCGTCTCTTCTCCAGAGAGAATAAGTTCAGTGCTCGCAACCTTTCCTCATAACTAAGATCCTCCAGACCCTTTATTAGCTTTGTTGCCCTTCTTTGTACTCGCTCCATTTCCAGTACATCCCTCCTGAGGACTGGTGCCCAGAACTGGACAGCATACTCCAGGTGCGGCCGGACCAGGGTCTTGTAGAGCGGGAGAATTATCGTTTTATCTCTGGAGTTGATCCCCCTTTTAATGCATGCCAATATTCTGTTTGCTTTATTAGCAGCAGCTTGGCATTGCATGCCATTGCTGAGCCTATCATCTACTAGGACCCCCAGGTCCTTTTCCATCCTAGATTCCCCCAGAGGTTCTCCCCCCAGTGTATAGATTGCATTCATATTTTTGCCACCCAAATGCATTAATTACATTTTTCTACATTGAACCTCATTTGCCATGTAGTCGCCCACCCCATTAATTTGTTCAGGTCTTTTTGCAAGGTTTCCACATCCTGCGGAGAAGTTATTGCCCTGCTTAGCTTAGTATCGTCTGCAAATACAGAGCTTGAACTGTTTATAAACGACCTGGAGGATGGGATAAACAAATTAAATAGGATTGGTCCCAGCACAGAACCTTGGGGAACCCCACTACCCACCCCTGACCATTCTGAGTACTCCCCATTTATCACCACCCTCTGAACACGCCCTTGTAGCCAGTTTTCAATCCATGTACTCACCCTATGGTCCATGCCAACGGACCTTATTTGTACAGTAAACGTTTATGGGGAACTGTGTCAAATGCTTTTGCAAAATCCAGATACACCACGTCTACGGGCCTTCCTTTATCTAGATGGCAACTCACCTCCTCATAGAAGGTTAATAGATTGGTTTGGCAAGAACGATTCTTCATGAATCCATGCTGATTACTGCTAATGAGATCATTCTTACTAAAATCTTGTATATAGTCCCTTATCATCCCCTCCAAGAGTTTATATACTATTGATGTTAGGCTAACTGGTCTGTAATTCCCAGGGATGTTTTTTGGGCCCTTTTTAAATATTGGTGCTACATTGGCTTTTCTCCATTCCAGTCAATAGACTGTCTGTAAAAATTAGGAACAACGGTCTGGCAATCACCTGACTGAGTTCCCTAAGTACCCTCGGATGCAAGCCATCTGGTCTCGGTGATTTATTAATGTTAAGTTTCTCAAGTCTAATTTTAATTTTTAAAGCCCCCTGCATAAAGTTTCGGACCAAAGAATGCAAAGCAAATGCCGGTGAAACAATACTGATAAAGCCAAGACCTGGCCCTTGATGGTACTCAAGGCCAGCTTCATCTCTAATCCTAATTGTAGAAAATCAAGAATTCTACCCATGACATATTTTCTGGGATGCCAACCCCTGGATTCACACCAGGATACATAAGCTTTCCAGACTCTATGATAAATTACTCTGGAAGCTGGCTTCCCTGCATTGATCAAGGTAGATATGACAGGACCTGAAAGCCCACGACTCTTCAGAACGTGGGTCTCAATAGCCAAACCGTCAAATTTAGCATTTGTAAGGCAGGATGGAACACTGGACCTTAAGATAACAGGTCTGGGCGTACCGGTAGGGTCCACGGGGAACCCACCGTCATCCTTACTATTTCTGCATACCAAGCCCTTCTGGGCCAAGCGGGGGCCACCAGAAGTACCGACTTCCTTTCCTGCCTGATCCTGCGAAAGAGTCGTAGCAGTAGCAGAATAGGCGGGAATGCATAAATCAGTAAGAACCGATGCCACGGAATCACCAATGCATCCGTCCCGCATGCAAGAGGATCCCTCGTCCTTGCCACCAATCTGTCTTTTTGTTGAATCGGGATGCAAAGAGATCTACATCTGGGACCCCTCATCTTTGGCATATGGTCCAAAAGACATCGGGGTGCAGAGACCATTCCCCTGGGAGTAACTGCTGGCGACTTAGATAGTCCGCCTGCCAATTCTCTATCCCTGGAATGAAAACTGCCGATATGCATGGCACATGCCTCTCTGCCCAGACTAAGATCTGGTTCACCTCCTTTTGAGCAGCTCGGCTCCGAGTGCCTCCCTGATGATTGACATAAGCCACTGCTGTGGCATTGTCGGAATAGATCCTGACCGGGCAACCCTGTAGCCTGATAGTCCAGGCTCTTAGGGCTAGGTATACCGCCCGGATCTCCAGAATGTTGATGGGTAAAGTCCTCTCGGTCTTGGACCATAGCCCCTGGATCGCAGACTGTTCCAGAACTGCTCCCCAACTTGACAGACTGGCGTCTGTTGTTACCACCGTCCAGGTAACCGGTAAAAAAGATTTCCTCTTCTGCAGGGTCTCGGGTATGAGCCACCAATTGAGGCTCTGACGCACCGCATGTGACAGGTGCTTCGGAAAGTCTAATGCCTGAACCTTCTTGTTCCAGGCCGACAGAATACTGTGCTGCAGTAGTCTTGAATGGAACTGAGCATAGGGAACTGCTCCAACCTAGATGTTCCAGATACTTGACCGTGGTCCTCAAGTTCCCGTTCAAGGAAGCCACCGACCGGTCTAACAAGAGCAGGTCGTCTAGGTATGCTATGACAGTTATACCCTGAGCCCTTAATCTGGCCAGAGGAGGGGCCAAGACCTTTGTGAACACTCGAGGTACAGTGTATGACGGTAATTCCGCGCTTAGGAATAAGAGAAAGAAGGGACTGCTGCCCCCTATGAATGAAAATCACCTAGGTGAAATCCAAAAATGGGTAATGTTCTGAACAGGGGAATTGGCGCTGTCTGGCTATATGCGCACATCCATATGAAGTGAGGGAAAGGAAAACTTCATAGCGTAAATCCGTAAAAATCCATGACAAACGTATAAACCAAATATAAAAACACCGGAGCTGGCAGTGCTCCAGAAGCCGGCTCTCAGCTGTTGAGCAGCGTGGTATGGCGTGCGTTCCTGAACGCACGCCACACCACGCTGCTCAACAGCTGAGAGCCGGCTTCTGGAGCACTGCCAGCTCCGGAGCCGGCTTCTGGAGCACTGCCAGCTCCGGTGTTTTTATATTTGGTTTATACGTTTGTCATGGATTTTTATCAATAAAACCGAATTTTTACGGATTTACGCTATGAAGTTTTCCTTTCCCTCACTTCATATGGATGTTCGTAATTGGGGATATTATTAGGGATAAAATACCCCCAGACGGAGGAACACTTCCTGGATTCGCCATCGTGGGATTTTCTACACATGCCTTTTACCCCTGCAGGGGTGAGGTAGTCCGGTGAGTGCAAGCACGAGTGGGGGTACAGTGAAGGACGGGGACTATATCAGTTAAAGCTGAGACCACGTTTTCACCAAAAGGACACATTTTTGGGACTTTGATCTTGGACATTTATGTTTCACATACCTTTTTTCTTATACACAATTTTTAATTCCCGTTTTTTGCACATGTGTTGGGGATTTCTATATATTATTTTATATTTTTTCTATCTTCAATGCTACAATTGTTTGCTTGGATTGCAAGATACTGTCTTGATTGCTATAATTGTTTGTTCACTTGTGGGCACATTTCTCTACACACACATGGATACCTGATATATTGAGGTCAAGGCACATTTACATATACATTTTTTAGGAGCACGTTATACTTTACTGCATCATCTGCTAGGGGTATTGTTTGCATCTGATCCACCTAGCATGTGTGGGCACATTCCTCTATACACACATGGACACTTGTTATATTGAGGTTAAGGCACATTTACATATTTTTTAGGAGCACGTTGCACTTTACTGCATTATCTGTTAGGGGTATTGTTTGTATTTGATACACCTTAGCCCTTGTCACGTATTGTTTACACGCACAACCTCCTTTACAAATATTCTTATTTTATGTATTTTAAAAAAAAAAAAAATTATTTGTGTATCCTTTTATGCGCATATAGCCGGACAGCGCCAATTCCCCTGTTCAGAACATTACTCGAGGTGCAGTGGCTATCCCGAAAGGCAGAGCCATGAACTGGAAATGGCGCAATCCTATCTCGAAGTGTAGAAACTTCTGATGAGCCGGAAAAATGGGCACATGTAGATATGCATCTCTGATGTTTATCGATGCCAAAAATTCTCCTCCCTGCAGGATGGAGACTACTGTCCGAATGGATTCCCTGTGGAAGGACTGAATCCTTAGGAATCGATTCAGATCCCTTAAATCCAGAATGGGTCGGACATCCCCATTTGGTTTTTGGACCGTAAAAAGGTTGGAATAGAAGCCCAATCCTTGATCCTCTGTGGGAACCACCATAATGACCTCTTGCGACAAAAGTCACTCTAACGCTAGAAGGAGCGACTGCTTCTTCTCTGGGTCTCTGGGAACACTTGACCTGAGGAAACGAGGAGAGGGAAATTCTTGGAACTCCAGCTTGTACCCTAAGGTTACCGTGGATATTACCCATTTGTCTTGAAGTCCTCATGCCAGAGCTTTGAGAACTGTAGCAGTCTTCCCCCCACTCGAGCAAGCGGGGGCGCCCCTTCATGAAGAGGTCTTCTCCAAACAACCTTGCACCACGAAAAGGAAACCCAGCCAAGAGCTTCTTACATGGTGCTTCGGCTGACCAATTTTTCAACCATAAGATTCTACGCATATGCACTAACCCAAGTGAAAGGCGAGAGGTTTGCATGATAGAATCTCTGATGGCGTCAATAACATAACATAAGGCCGCTGGAAGGTTAGCAAACCCCTGGGCCTGTTGTTCAGGTAATACTTTGATGACCTGCTTAACATGGTCTCTTAAGTATTGACAGACTCAAATCGCTGCTACTGCAGGTTGGGCCACTGATCCATCTTTTTATCCACAGGATCCCTGAGCATCTGAGTGTTGTCTACAGGACAAGTCAGACTACTATTTATAGAGGAAATGGCCACATCAATGGCCGGTATTCCCCACATCTTAATACATTTTTCTTCCATAGGATAAAGTGTTGAAAACTTTTTCGGTGGAAGAAATCGCTTATCTGGGTGATCCCAAGCAGAATAATTATAATATATATATATATATATATATATATATATATATATATATATATATTATATATATATATATATATATATATACACATATATATATATATACACATATATATATATATATATATATATATATATATATATATATATATATATATATATATATATATATATATAGTGGCTTGCGAAAGTATTCGGCCCCCTTGAACTTTTCAACCTTTTGCCACATTTCAGGCTTCAAACATAAAGATATAAAATTTTAATTTTTTGTGAAGAATCACCAACAAGTGGGACACAATTGTGAAGTGGAACGAAATCTATTGGATATTTTAAACTTTTTTAGCAATTAAAAAACTGAAAAGTAGTGCGTGCAAAATTATTCGGCTCCTTTACTTTCAGTGCAGCAAACTCACTCCAGAAGTTCAGAGAGGATCTCTGAATGATCCAATGTTGTCCTAAATGACTGATGGTGATAAATAGAATCCACCTGTGTGTAATCAAGTCTCTGTATAAATGCACCTGCTCTGTGATAGTCTCAGGGTTCTGTTGAAAGCGCAGAGAGCATCATGAAGACCAAGAAACACACCAGGCAGGTCCGTAATACTGTTGTGGAGAAGTTTAAAGCCGGATTTGGATACAAAAAGATTTCTCAAGCTTTAAACATCCCAAGGAGCACTGTGCAAGCGATCATTTTGAAATGGAAGGAGTATCAGACCACTGCAAATCTACCAAGACCTGGCTGTCCCTCTAAACTTTCAGCTCAGACAAGGAGAAGACTGATCAGAGATGCAGCCAAGAGGCCCATGATCACTCTGGATGAACTGCAGAGAACTACAGCTGAGGTGGGAGAGTCTGTCCATAGGACAACAATCAGTCGTACACTGCACAAATCTGGCCTTTATGGAAGAGTGGCAAGAAGAAAGCCATTTCTCAAAGATATCCATAAAAAGTCTCATCTAAAGTTTGCCACAAGCCACCTGGGAGACACACCAAACATGTGGAAGAAGGTGCTCTGGTCCGATGAAACCAAAATCGAACTTTTTGGCCACAATGCAAAACGATATGTTTGGCGTAAAAGCAACACAGCTCATCACACTCAACACACCATCCCCACTGTCAAACATGGTGGTGGCAGCATCATGGTTTGGGCCTGCTTTTCTTCAGCAGGGACAGGGAAGATGGTTAAAATTCAGGGGAAGATGGATGCAGCCAAATACAGGACCATTCTGGATGAAAACCTGTTGGAGTCTGCAAAAGACCTGAAACTGGGACGGAGATTTATCTTCCAACAAGACAATGATCCCAAACAAACATACAGCAAAATCTACAAAGGAATGGTTCACAAATAAACGTATCCAGGTGTTAGAATGGCCAAGTCAAAGTCCAGACCTGAATCCAATCGAGAATCTGTGGAAAGAGCTGAAAACTGCTGTTCACAAACGCTCTCCATCCAACCTCACTGAGCTCGAGCTGTTTTGCAAGGAAGAATGGGCAAGAATTTCAGTCTCTCGATGTGCAAAACTGATAGAGACATACCCCAAGCGACTTGCAGCTGTAATCGCAGCAAAAGGTGGCTCTACAAAGTATTAACGCAAGGGGGCCGAATAATTTTGCACGCCCCACTTTTCATTTTTTTAATAGTTAAAAAAGTTTCAAAAATCCAAAAGATTTCATTCCACTTCACAATTGTGTCCCACTTGTTGGTGATTCTTCACAAAAAATTAAAATTTTATATCTTTATGTTTGAAGCCTGAAATGTGGCAAAAGGTTGAAAAGTTCAAGGGGGCCGAATACTTTCGCAAGCCACTGTATATATAATAATTATGAACAGGAAAAGCATGTGCTGCTTGGGAAGGTTTCAGTGACCCCAAAGCAGAAGAGGATTCTTTAACAGCTTCAGGTACGGGCAACTTAAATGTGGAGCGGACCAATCCAGTAAGGATCTGCACTAAGACTTTCTCCTCTTGGGAAGTCGCAGAGGGTCCCTCTCCACCCGATTCCTCCGAAGAGGAATTATCTGTCCCATCCTGATCCTCTGAAAGGGATTAATCTCCTTTATCCCAGAGCTCCTCTGCTTGAGGGTCCTGGGAAACAGAGGAAGACCTAGTACGTTTTCTTCCACTGAGTGAAGATGTAATCACGGCCATTAATCTTTCCTCTAACCCAGCAATTGTTGAGGAAAAAACCTCTTGTGTAATGTATACAGGGGCTGAAGTGCCGGAAGCAGGTATAGCCCCAGACCCCAACGGCTCTCCCTGTCCAGCCGTCCCTGGCCCCTCAGGGGGGGAGAATGTAGCAGACAGGGGGTCCTCAGAACCTGAGCAAGATCCCCTAGTGTCTCTGGTTCTGGGGGTACTTGAACCTCTTCTACCCATAGTGCAAAGCAAGGTGTGAGGTATCCAAAATGAACACTGACTGCTGAGCGATGTAGTCTGGCAAAAGCCTTGCTACCAAATGCCCAGTCCGGTGTTACCTTAGTAAATGCAGCCTAGGAGCCTGTGTCCCACCTTACATGCGACTGTCAGCTCTGTGTCCCTCCAAGGCTCAGAGCACCTGTAGAGTGTGCTTTAAGTAGCCATGCTTCTGGCACCGTGGGCGTCTGAGCACGCTGCCGCTGTGCTGACGCCCCGCCCCCTTGTCTTTTTCGAAAACGAGCGCTTCCCGCGCGAGCCTGACCCTCCGGATTTATCATGGAGGAAGGCTGGGGGTGGAGGAGGAAGGGGAGAGGCTGGCAGCAATGGGGGTCTGCATACCTGCAATGGCGGCCTGGCGGCGGCGGCAGCGGCGGTGACAGTGCGGTGTAACAAACCGCCTTACAGCCCACTTGCAGCCTCCCCTAAGCCTGGGGGGAACATCCCTGAGGAGAAATCCCTCCATCCCATCCTACCTGGAGCCGGTCGGAAGAGCTGTGTAGCGTGGAACGCTGAGACAGAAAACAGCATGAGAAGGTATGTGCTCTTGGCAGCCCCCGGTGGTCACAATAGGCATAGCATGCATTTACCTTAAAGGAGAAAACCTACTAGAATAAAATTCTGTTGAATCTCCTCTTACCTTATTCAGCCGCAGGGTGCTGTATACACAGACCCAATCTTCACCTCTCACGATGGGCTCCGTTTAAAAAAACCGTCAGAGACTGTGGCCCCCTACGAGTAGGGGGATCCTGCAGTTCTGGCCCTGTAAAGCACCCAGACAGAAATTAGGGGGTTTAAAGCCATTTTCTGATCTGCGGGGTCCAGCTCTCTAAAAAGAGAAGCGTTACAGGTAAAACCTTGTTTCTTCGGACACGAGGCCCAGGTACCATCCAATTCAACCATGGAAAGACACTTTGAATGGATCCGGTTTGCCTGGCTTGCCCCAATATAGGATATCAGGATATTCCCTTTGGAGCTTCAGCACAGGACATCTTTACACGTCCAACACCTAAGACACTGGCGTAAAAACTGAGGTATCCCTGGAAGGGGAGGGATTATATAGGGGGTTGAACTTCCTGATTAGGGTGTGACCAGTGTCCAATACCTAAAGGTACCTGCATAACCCATCAGTTATTACTGTGGCTCTGTGTCCCGTGATGTCCGATAAAGAAACAATTGTTTTCCATGTATCTATCCTGTCAACACTGTAAATGGGAAGGAAAAAGTCCTATGAGCCACATATCAATGCAAGACCCCATATGTGGATGTATGACAGCCACAGCCCAGGCCCCAACCAGGCCGCGCATCCCTCACGCATTTTGCTCCACTCCCAGAGCTTAGTCATGGGGGGGGGTAAATCAGTGAGTTAGTGAGCTGCGATAAAATACAGACAAGATGGGATTGTATGTCATTGTACAGTAGCACACTGCTTTTTTAACAAAAAGTGTGGAGGGTAAAAACTATCAAAGATGAGGCTCTGTTCACATTTTCTGGCGTTTTTGCGGAGTTTTGAAGCATTTTTGTACAGGTGTTTTCAAGGTTAAAAGGTCACCAATGTAAAAGCAGTAAAACGCCTGTAATCTGCCAAAAAAGAAGCTCCTGTACTTTTTTGAGCGTTTTGCTTCAGGTGACAGAACGCTCAGGATGTGAACAGGGGCCATTGAAATGAATGGGATTTGTCTTGTTGGGCGTTTTTAGAGCTGAGGCTTACAGCAGAAAAACGCCCAAAAATGCCAAGATGCAAACGGAACCTAAATGAAGAAAAGACCAGTGGGACATCATTGGTCAATTATTACATAGACCTGCATTTTCAGTAACTGTTTTTGGCTTCATCACCATTTAAATGATCACTGACAATAGTACCTGGATGTCTTGAATTTCTCTATGCTAAACCCAATGGTTGGAACTATATCCTGTGTCTGGGCCTGGAAGATAAAAGAAAAAACAAACAGAGATCGTGTGAGATTTGTACATCCACTAGAAGAAAATATAGTATAAAAATAAATCCATACAAAGTGATAAGCATGCGGGTCATAAATAGCATGCTGGCAATAATTGTTGCCTCGGAAATGCATGGCAGTAATGATAAAGGTGGCAGGCTTCCTGGACAGCTGTTAAACTGGAACTTCACTCTACCAATCAACATTGATTATTTTTAATCTTCATGCTGCTAGCATTAGCAAATAGATAGGAAACAATATGATATTCACTTGTCTTAATATTTCTCGAGTTACTTCCTGGTTTCTTGCCTAAGCAAAAGATGTCAAACATCCCAGGAGTCTTCAGGAGGGGAGGAGAGGAGGGGGGGTTTTCTCAGCTAAGTACACTCTCCTGCATGCATGCTTGAGCTAAGGGCAGATGGATTCCAGGAAGTAAATGCTACAACAATCATTTCTCAATAAAATAACTCAGAGACATGGATGGGGGCACTTGCTTTGAATATTAAAATCAAATTAAAGTGGTTGTAAAGTCATGAGCTTTTTTATCTTGATGCTTTCTATGCATTAAGATAAAAAGCCTTCTGTGTGCAGCAGCCCCCCTCGGCCTCCCTTAACACTTACCTGAGGTCCCCCTCTGTCCAGCGATGTCCACGAGTGTCTCAGCCATCCGAAATTCTCCTTCCTGATTGGCTAAGACACAGTAGCGGTGCCATTGGCTCCCACTGCTGTCAAAATCTGCTAAGCCAATCGGTGGAGAGAGGGGGCCGGGCTGCGCTCTGTGTCTGAATGGACACAGGGAACTGTGACTCGGCTCGGGTGCCCCCATAGCAAGCTGCTTGCTGTGGGGGCTCTGAATAGGAGGGAGAGGCCAGGATCATAGAAGAGGGGCCTGAGAAGAGGAGGATCAGGGCTGCTCTGTGCAAATCCACTGCAGGTGAGCAGGTAAGTAGAACATGTTTTTTTTTTTTTTTTCTTTTCTATGAAAATAAAAAACAAGACATTACAATCACTGTCTGCTTTGTTTTTCATGGCTGGGCACTGATGGCCAGTGAATGAATAGAGCCAGGTGATGTCACTGGTTGCAAAGGTGATGGCACCCTCCACTTCCTTAACCTTTACAGTGGAAGTAGGAAGTAGCAAGCTGTTGGGTATAGTAGCAGGAGAAAACCCCACTACTATATATAATGTTCAGCTGCTGCTGATTGGACAAAAGCCTGAACAAGCAAAGTTTGAGAGTGAGCAGTAGGAGTGTACTTACTAAAGCTGTGCACCTTCCTGCATCGGCAATCATATCCAAACCTCCAAGGCCGCATAGAGCCATATTGGTGGCTGTAAGAAGCTTCCTAGAGGCTTTCTCCAAATGAGAGTCAGCAAGGTAAGTACTCAACCATCACAAGCAGATGTGTTCCAGAATCACCAGATTAGAGACACAAATTAATACAGTGGACTGCAGTACAGCAGAGTCCGAATGAAAAACTGAAGGTAGGCCACTTTCCCTGTAGGAATCTAAAACTTGACTTTCATTCTGACTGCAATGTATCTTGAAAAACCACGAAAGATTGTTATAAAAATCATTATCACATATGTAGGGGATTCCAATAATAAATGTAGCTTGGGAGTGTCTGAATTAGGGCAACATTAAAGTGGTTGTAAACCTTTAAACGACTCTCCTGGCTTGGTAGGGTGAACACCTTGAAAATGGATGTCCTTCCCCGGTATTTGTACCTATTTCAGACAATCCCTATATACATACCTAACTCCTATTTTCGGAAATTGCGCCAGCTGTTCTCTAAATTTATTTGGAATTCAGCCCGTCCTAGAATTAGATACAAAACGTTATCTCTTCCGAAAGCGAGAGGGGGAGCTGGAGCCCCGGACGCTTCATTGTATCATAAGGCAGCAATATTTACTTGCATATTGGACTGGTTCCATAACCATACGACTAAGCTCTGGGTTCACTTGGAAAGCCATATGAACTCCATTGATCTCTCAGCTCTTCCATGGACCACACCCGCAATTCGTAGGGGTTCACTCCCCCTCTGTGACCTCACCCGCCAAACGATCCAAATTTGGGATCGCCTAAACTCTGGAGGTAACATATCCAATCCTTCGGGACCTATGACCCCCCTTTTTGGGACTCCAACCTTCCCACCGGCTATGCATGTGACAAGCTTTGGACCTTGGCGGAAAGAAGACCATAGGAGGCTTTCTCAGGTTCTCCGTACAGACCCCACTCTAATGCCAGATACTCCCCCCAAATCGCTTTCTAGATACCCTATGCAATGGCTTCAGAAACAACAACTGACTTCCTATATCCAAACCTTCCATTCAATACAAGATATTCTAGCTGAACCCACAGGATTCGAGGATATGCTCCTCCAAAACGATCCTCCAACACACGTGGTATCACAGCTTTATTCCCTTTTGTTGAATGCTCTTCACCCTGATCTCCCACCCTACACGAAGGCTTGGGAAAAAGATCTCCAACACTCCATCTCCCCCATTGACTGGCAAAAATGCTTTATTCTAACACACAAGCTCTCCCTAGCCACTAAAACTCAAGAAAAGGGGTTTAAACTGGTGACGAGGTGGTATAGATGTCCTTCGACAATACATCACTTCAACTTGACAAACCCAGATACTTGTTGGCGATGTTTAAACTCCAGGGGCACCATGCTCCACATTTGGTGGGAATGCCCGCCCATACAAAAATTCTGACAACAGATCTTCCTACTATACTGCAGGCTGATGGCAACAGCTCTCTCTCCTTCACCCAAGATAGCTCTCTTGTCCATGCTCCCGGGCACGCTCAAATCCATTAAAAAAGATGTATTACGCCATTTCTTGGCTGCTGCTAGAATGGTGATCCCAAGATATTGGAAGTCAAGAACTGTACCTTCCCTGGGGGAGTGGGCTATTGAGGTGGACCGCATCAGGGACCTTGAACGCCTGTTAGCAGAGGAATCTAATAAAGACAACCAGTTCTCTCTTACATGGACTTCGTGGTCCATGTTCCGATACTCATCGGACTTAATCCCCTGGGCAGAGGGCAACCTGGACGGTACCGCCCCATGACCATACTGGAGCGACTCCTGTTCCTAACCTTTCTGCTTTTCTACTTTCCCCCTAATCCTTCTCCTTTTCATATCAATGTATTCCTTAAAATCCAGATGCAGAATACGACCCGCACAAGCTAATCCTATACAACATAACAGGTTCCTGGAATAAGTTGATTGTAAAAACACACGAAGTTTACTTGTAATCCCCTCCCGTATATGGTGAGGGCTCTTTGGTTATCCTTGTTATATCTCATTATGCTAATTAAAACGATGTTTTTTCCTTGTGATCTGCACACATAACGTACTACAATATGTATACTGCGAATACACTGGATCTATTGTTATCAACACTACTACTACTAATGATGTATATGTGAAGTACTTTTTCTTGTATGCTTTCTTTCAATAAAATCAGATTGAACTAAAGTGGTTGTAAACCCTTACAGACCACTTTGACCTACAGGTAAGCCTAGATTAAGGCTTACCTGTAGGTCCAAGAAATATCTCCTAAACCTACACGGCTTAGGAGATATTTGCAAAAAAAAAAGGCACCGCTGTCTACGGCGCATGCACCGTAGCGCAGGCGCACTGAGCGCGCTGCTGCTAACGGGGATACGCTGTTAGTGGCGGCTCCTGTGCACATGCGCGGGAGTGACGTCATCACGGCTCTGGCCAATCACAGCGCCGGAGCCACGATACCTGGAAGAAGATGAACGTGCCGTACCAGAGAGGACAGCGGTGACATCGCAGGCTCCTGTGTCAGGTAAGTCACACATAATTGGCTACTATGCGATGCATAGTAGCTCATTATGCTTTACCTTTGCAGGGAAACAAAGAGGAAGTAAACTTCCTCTTTAAAGTGTTACTAAACCCACAACAGTAAAATCAGTCTGTATATGCAGTAAAGCATGCATGTTATACTGACTGTGGAACTTAAGGGGTTAATCGTCTGCATTGTGTAAAAAAGGTGTTGGATCCTGTCTTCTCTGATCCTCCTCTTCTTCCACAGTCCCCAAACTATCTGCTGCTAAAACAGAGCCTTGGGGGCTAGCTGCACATGCTCAGTTTGGTGTGTATTGCTGGAGAGTTTTTTTTTCCCTAGGGAGTGTGCATGCAATCAGCACAGGGCCAATCAACACTGTCCAGACAGAGGGTCATGGATCCTGCAGCCTCATAGGACAATCAGGGGAGAATGAAAACTCCTCCTACAAGCTTTAACCAGACACTGATCAAAGTCACAAGACTGCTACTGTATATACTGCTGATGAGAAAAAAGATATTTAGCAGTTTATATTTACTAAAATAATTGCATTTTCATGTTCTGTGTACTGTGGGAGACCAGATATAGTGAATGGAGGGTCCAGGGTTTAGTAACACGTTAAACAAACCTATAGATGTGCAACATACATCTGTAGAAGACATCCATACAGATCCAAAACATGGAAATAAACATAATGTGTGATGTGACGCCCGTCATAGTTTACTAAACAGAATCGCTGAAAGTTTGCCTTTTCGTTGTTTAAACTTAATTGTTGCTTCCCTTCACACCAATTAGATGTACTGCTGGGAAACAAGGACAATTAAACGTTGAAACAAGTACGTTTATATCCCAGTTCTTGTCCCACGGGAGGACACGATCAAGCAATGTCTGTATCTCGTCACGGGCGGTGGGGAGAGGTTACTTGTGAGAAGCAGATAGGAAGCTGGAGGAACATTTCTGTCATGTCACTGGTCCCAGGAGGATTTGCATCCTAAAACACACTGTCATGGCTGCAGCATAAACAAGGCGTTGAGAAGCCAGGGATGACATTAACACAGCTAAATCCTCTAAACTTTTATGCACTGATAACTGTAAGTGGCTTTTATTACACCGAGCCCAGACAGCTCTACTGCTTCATGACTTTAATGTTTTAAGGAAAGTTTTCGCAACATTCTTCCTTAACCACCAACAGGTTGGTTTTAATACTCTATTGCAGTAAATGATTAAAGTGTTACTAAACCCAGGACCCTGAATCCACTATATCTGGTCTCCTACAGTACACAGAACATGGAAATGCAATTATTTTAGTAAATATAAACTGCTAAATAACTTTTCTCATCAGCAGTTAGAGCAGTCTTGTGACTTCTATCAGTTCCCGGCCAAGAACTGGTTAAAGCTTGTAGGAGGCGTTTTCATTCTCCTCTGACTGTCCTATGAGGCTGCAGGACCCCTGACCCTCTGTCTGGACAGTGCTGATTGGTTTAGTGCTGATCACATGCACCCTCCCAAAAAAACAGAACAAAAAAACAAATAAACAAACAAACCCAAAAAAACAAACAAACACACTTTTCTAGCAACACACAAAACTGAACATGTGCAGAGTGCCTCCTAGGGCTCTGTACTATCAGCAGATGGATTGGGACAGTGGAAGAAAGGGAGGATCACAGAAAACAGGATCAAACAGCCATTTTACACAATGCGGAGGATTAACCCCCTTAGATTCCACAGCGAGTATAACAAGCATGCTTTACTACATAAACAGACTGATTTTACTGTTGTGGGTTTAGTAACACTTTAAAGAGAACTGGTCATGACTGAGCTTATTTAAATGTTGGACTAATTACACATTGTGTGAAGCTATAAGGGTTTTGGTCCATTCTATGTTAAGTTTCAAAGTTTTTATATCTATACCAACGATTTTGAAATTACTAATTGCAATGTTGCATTTAAATTGATTCAAGGGACCATACCTGCTAAGGAGGTCTAACATTTATCCAATAATTCACTTCATGAGGTTGGCAGTACTGCCATGTAAAAAAAAAACAAAAAAACAAAAACCCATATGCTGTTAGTAAAAGGTACTTATTTATCTATTTATAGCAGCTAGATTACCTATAGCAAGAAGCTGGAAGTAAACTGCTGCCCCTACTCTCACTACTACAATTCATATTCTTAATGATAATGCAAACCATGAGGCTGGGTTCACACTAGTGCAAATTGGATGCGGATTCGCAATAGCAGGAGATTGTGACCGGCTCTCTATGGAGACGGCTCACATATCTCTGCTGCGGCTCCGGTGCAAACTTGCACCGGGTCCTGTGCTTCTTCAGCCAAGCATTCTGGGCTGAAATCGGACCTGAACCATGCACCGGACCCCTGCTGTGAGCCGCATGCGGCTTAGATGTGATTTCTGCCTGAACGTATGTTCGGGAAAATATAGGCAACAATAGTCTCCCTGGCTGCAACATTCTGATATGACTTAACCACACTCTAGTCTATACAGTGGGGAAAATTATTATTTAATCTCCTGCAGATTTTGCAAATTTGCCCACTTACAAAGAAATGAAGGGTCTAGAATTTTTATCATAGGTGCATTTTAAATGATAGAGACAGAATATCAACCAAACCCCCCCCCCCCCGACCCCCCTCAAAAAAACAAACCAAAAAACAACAAAAAAAAAACAACACAAATGTTATAAATTGAGTTGCAGTTCAGAAGGTAAAATAAGCATTTGATCCCCAAGCAAAACAAGATTTAGTACTTGCTGGAGAAACCCTTGTAGGCAAGCACAGAGGTAAGACATTTCTTGTAGTTGGTTACCAGGTTTGCACACATCTCAGGAAGGATTTTGGTCCACTCTTCTTTACAGATCTTCTCTAAATCCTTAAAGAGGAGCTCCAGTCTGGGAAAAAATGAAGTCAGCAGCTACAAATACTGTAGTTGCTGACTTATAATATAAGGACATACAGTCAGGTCCATAAATATTGGGACATCGACACAATTCTAATTTTTTTGGCTCTATACACCACCACAATGGATTTGAAATGAAACAAACAAGATGTGCATTGACTGCAGACTTTCAGCTTTAACTTGAGGGTATTTACATCCAAATCAGGTGAACGGTGTAGGAATTACAATAGTTTGTATACGTGCCTCCCACTTTTTAAGGGACCAAAAGTAATGGGACAATTGGCTGCTCAGCTGTTCCATGGCCAGGTGTGTGTTATTCCCTCATTATCCCATTTACAAGGAGCAGATAAAAGGTCCAGAGTTCATTTCAAGTGTGCTATTTGCATTTGGAATCTGTTGCTGTCAACTCTCAATAAGAGATCCAAAGAGCTGTCACTATCAGTGAAGCAATCCATCATTAGGCTGAAAAAACAAAACAAACCCATAAGAGAGATAGCAAAAACTTTAGGTGTGGCCAAATCAACTGTTTGGAACATCATTAAAAAGAAAGAACGCACCTGTGAGCTCAGCAACACCAAAAGACCCGGAAGACCACGGAAAACGACTGTGGTGGATGACAGAAGAATTCTTTCCCTGGTGAAGAAAACACCCTTCACAACAGTTGACCAGATAAAGAACACTCTCCAGGAGGTAGGTGTATGTGTGTCAAAACCAACAATCAAGAGAAGACTTCACCAGAGTGAATACAGAGGGTTCACCACAAGATGTAAACCATTGGTGAGCCTCAAAAACAGGAAGGCCAGATTAGAGTTTGCCAACCAACATCTAAAAAAGCCTTCACAGTTCTGGAACAACATCCTATGGACAGATGAGACCAAGATCAACTTGTACCAGAGTGATAGGAAGAGAAGAGTATGGAGAAGGAAAGGAACTGCTCATGATCCAAAGCATACCACCTCATCAGTGAAGCATGGTGGTGGTAGTGTCATGGCGTGGGCATGTATGGCTGTCAATGGAACTGGTTCTCTTGTATCTATTGATGATGTGACTGCTGACAAAAGCAGTAGGATGAATTCTGAAGTGTTTTGGGCAATATTATCTGCTCATATTCAGCAAAATGCTTCAAAACTCATTGGACAGCATTTCACAGTGCAGATGGACAATGACCCGAAGCATACTGCGAAAGCAACCAAAGAGTTTTTTAAGGGAAAGAAGTGGAATGATATGCAATGGCCAAGTCAATCACCTGACCTGAATCCGATTGAGCATGCATTTCACTTGCTGAAGACAAAACTGAAGGGAAAATGCCCCAAGAACAAGCAGGAACTGAAGACAGTTGCAGTAGAGGCCTGGCAGAGCATCACCAGGGATGAAACCCAGCATCTGGTGATGTCTATGCGTTCCAGACTTCAGGCTGTAATTGACTGCAAAGGATTTGCAAACAAGTATTAAAAAGTGAAAGTTTGATGAATGATTGTAAATCTGTCCCATTACTTTTGGTCCCTTAAAAAGTGGGAGGCACATATACAAACTGTTGTAATTCCTACACCATTCACCTGATTTGGATGTAAAAACCCTCAAATTAAAGCTTAAAGTCTGCAGTTAAAGCACATCTTGTTCGTTTCATTTCAAATCCATTGTAGTGGTGTATAGAGCCAAAAAGATTTGAATTGTTTGGATGTCCCAATATTTATGGACCTGACTGTATCTTAATTTCCTTCCCTTCTAAGATGGATGTAAATTTACGTTATATGTTGGAGGTCCTTTCTATCATGTTTAGATGCATCCAAGATGAACTTTTTGGGTAGAAGCCTATTTTAGGTTTGCTTTTTAAGTCTACCGTTAGTTTTTATATTATCAGGCTTTAAAGTAATTTCTAATTCTTGTTAATTAGAATTATTATTTTTATGTTGTCTGTATAATTGTAAGTAGCCAATCTATACTGCTCTCTCATAGCGATTTTTAGTTGGTTTATTATTAACTTTTTTTTTTTTTTTTTTTTTTTTTTTACAGTATATCCCTTTGTATGTAATAAGGAAGCTTTATACTCATTTAAGATTTGATTAATGTGGCTTTGCGGATGCAGTTACATTTAAAAATCGAGGCACACAATATTGTTGGCCCATTAGATCATGGCTGCATTAGCACTTCCTGTTTCCATACTCAAATAAGATCTTCAACAAAATGGCAGAATTACCACTTCCAGTTTATATATTTATTATACACACGCCTTCAGAGGGTGGGTTTTCGTGAGGCTACAAAAAGATGGTGGACGTCAACACTGAGGACCCCCTGGTTATGTCCTATTGGACAAAATGCTTTGGGTGGAGTTTCTGGTGCTGACGTCACTGTATGATCGCCACTGTATGATCTCGGGTCCTTCCAAATAAATTAGGAAAGACAAGATCAGCTTTCTATTTTCACAAACTAGCTTAGGTTTAGGCAATGTGTTATAGGCCAGTGCAACCATTGCACAAGGTGTTGGAGCTATTGAGTCTTTCAAATAACCTTCTCTATTTTATACCCAAAAGATAAGGTAACGCTTGGATCTGAAGTCTTTTGGAAAAAAATTAAAAATGCTTAAAAATGGCAACTCCAGTTTCATGGGGGAAAAAAAATATCAAATAAAAAAATAATAATAATATAGCATATACAATTGTGACTCAAGACATATTGTAATTAAAAGTTAATAAAAATTGCCTTTCTTTTCAATCTGAAGCTCTGTAAATTTTCTGTAAAATGCAATATGGCTACCTGGATATGTTCTGTACACAGAATGTCTACAATGCAATTTTCTGCTTGTGTGATTGGCTCACTGATTTTCCCAGAAGTCTGCACCAAGATACAAGTCAGATATCAGGCATCTCCTGAAACAAAAATTGCATTTTTGTTGATACTCCCAATAGGAAATAATGTCTAAGCCTCGGTTCACACTAGATGCGGTGCGAATTCACAGCAAATTCGCTGCCAATTCCACACCGCATCAAAATTCCAACCCATTCATGTGAACCGATTGTGGAGTGTATGTTAAAGTGATTGTAAAGTCTCGTTTTTTTCCTATAAAAATAACAAACAGGTTAAACTTACCTGCTATGTTGCGGTGGATTTTCACAGAGCAGCCCTGATCCTCCTCTTCTCGGGTCACTCTTCTGTGATCCTGGCCCCTCCCTCCTGTTCAGTGCCCCCACAGCAAGCAGCCTGCTATGGGGGCACCCGAGCTGAGTCACAGCTCCCAGTGTCCATTCAGACACGGAGCCCCGCCCCAGCCTTGCCCCCTCTCTCCCCTGATTGGCTAGTTGGCTTTGATGGATAGCAGCGGGAGCCAATGGTGCTGCTGCTGTGTCTCAGCCAATCAGGAAGGAGAATCTTGGATGGCTGACACAGTTGTAGACATCACTGGACAGAGGGACCTCAGGTAAGTATTAGGGGGGGCTGCTGCACACAGAAGGCTTTTTACCTTCATGCATAGAATGCATAAAGATAAAAAACCTTCTGCCTTTACAACTCCTTAAAAGGTTAACAACAGCCTGAAATCGGTTTGCAAAAAGCAGTGCGATTTGCAGAATCGGATTGTATGGGTGATTCGGACAAAAAAAAGGGTCCTGCATGAGTTTGGTGCAATTTGAGCCATACAAATCCATGGCTCAAATCACACCCCAGAGACATTGCATGTAATTCCCACAGGATTGTGCGGCAATTCCTGTGCGAATTATATGCGGTGTCCCCCACTAAATCAGTGTGAACCTGGGCTAGAGGGATACAGATCCTGCAAGTTTCCTCATTAGAGCCCTGCAGGTGCAGCAGTTGATTAATTATGAAACCACTCCCATTAGAGTCACTTACCAAATGGATACATACAAAACACAAAGGGATTTCTTCAGAATAACAAAAGGTAGGAATCTGCAAAGTTTGTTAAAATCCTTGCAATGTACATAAATCACCCAGAGGGCAATGTTGTTTTATTTCTCAACAAAAGTGGAGTTACTCTTTAAAGCCTGTTACTCCTCCGATGAGACAAAAACTTCACTCGGCATTCTTTACACTTCACAAGAACAATATGCAGCCTTCTCTCTGTACTTCAGGTCTCATTTTCTGCTGATGTAGGTGCTGCCATCTTGGGAATGTGATGAGCAGCTAAATGAGTGTGTGGGTTTGTCAATCACTGCATGCTGACAGCTCATGACAGCTTCAAGACGTTTGCTGCACAGTATTTGTTCAAAAAGAAAAGGCTGAAATAACAAAGAGCTTGTATGTCATGCAGCAACAAAACAGATCTATAAAATCCCTAGAATTTGCAACTATCCTTAATGCTGAACACCAGGAGTTCAGCCACTCTGTAAAATGTACTGGCTTACTATGAGTTAAAGTGTCACTAAACCCACATCATAAAAAGCTATCAATAAATGGTGTAATACATGCTGTTCATACTCACTCTGAGTCACAATGAGATTCTTTGTCTGTATTCTGCAAAAAAAAACCTGGGTGATCCTGCTGCTCTCTATCTCCACGTCATGTCCCCAATTCAGCTAGGGATTTTGCAGCTGTGGTGGCAACTCTGCACATGCTCAGCTTTCAGTGAGTCTCAGTGTTGAGTATTTCCTCCCTATCACATCTGAGCCGCCCATGTGACTATAGAGTCGCCCATGTGGGCGCATACACAGCAGTAAATGACAGCCCACTCTATCCCTTCTCCTCAATGCCCAACTAACCAGCTAAATACAATGGGGGCAGGATATTACATGTAGATTAATGGAGGCTTCACCTCTTATTTTGTGGGCTGGTTCACATCACTAAAACGCACTCCAGATTTAGGTCCAGATTAGTTTCTGCATGCCTGTTTTAATGCATTCCGGTGCATTTCCAAATGCATTTTGCCCCAGTTCTTCTCACTGTACTGGTGTCCATTGCGTTTTTGATGCATTTTACCACATTCCAGTACAGTCCAGTGCAGGAAAAATACAGCATGTTCTACTTTTTGTTCTGAAACGCCCTGGAACTGATCGTACTGGTGTGAATTAGGCCACTGGAAACCATATAACTTACTTTCCATGCGTTTTTGATGCAGAAAAAAAATGCACTGGACTGCATGTGGTATGGACTGGCCCTATGACAAAGCCCGAGAGGTGTGACAACCTGTGACTGGCAGAAATCCACACCATGTTATTTCCACAAAAACATAAAGATGTCATCTCAAATATATATTTGTATGCCAGTTATAATTTTATTTTTGCTCTGTATTCCATTAGGCCGTTTTTCTTTTTTGTGAACAGGTGACCAGCAGCAGAGGACTAGAAGCTCCTCCTACTTATGTTTCCCTGCAGACAGGCTGGGAAAGACCTGGGTCATGTGACAGCTATGTATTGATTAGGAAAAGGGCACTTCGATTTTTTTATTAAAATAATTACAGTGCCATCATCCACGTACAGAAATTGAAGGGACAATGTAAATTAAACAGTGTGTGTTTAGTTTCATCTTAAAGCGGGGGTCCACCTATCTATCGTTTTTTTTTTTTTTTTAGTTCATTCACAAACTTTTCTTCTCAGCATTACATACTCACATATTGTGTGTAATATGTCCGCCTGTGTCAGATTTCGTCGGAAAGAATAACTTATATTATTCACTGCAGGCGGTTTCCATCTTCATTGTGGGCATTTGAAGCCCACAAGCATTTATTTCCTGGATGTGGTGAATGCTGTGCTCCCAGCATTCACCGCTCGTTCCCACACATGTTCAGTGGCATCCTGGGAAGCCCGAGACTAGCTCCCAGGAGTATGGGAGAGGCTAGAAACACGCCTACTCCCACGGGAGGAGAACCAGGAAGTGCAAAGAAGAATAGAAAAATAAAAGGTAATTACGGCGATTTAAATTTTTTTATATGGCATGTCAGCATCTAGGCAAGGAAGAGAATACATACAGATATTGTTCAAAATTTGGGTGGAACCTCGCTTTAAGTCCATGCACCTTGTTGACCTTATCTTATATTAATCTAGTACATTTTACAAAGTGGCTGAATTCCTGGAATTCATCTTTAAAGTGGTAGTAAAGGTGTTTTTGTTGATTTACACCTACAGGTAAGCCTATATAAGGCTTACTTGTAGATACAGTAAATATCTCCTAAATGTGTACTGTTGATGTCACCAGCGCATGCGCAATGTGTTCTCTATGGACGGCGTGCTGTGCATTGAGAGAGCCGTGCTGCAGCCATGACTTCCCAGCGCATGCTTGGAGTGACGATATGCCGGCTCGGCCAATCAGACGGCCACAGCCCACGAACACGGTGAACCAGGTGAAGATGGAAGCCCTGTCAGCTGTGACAACGCTCTTCGTTTTCAGGCAAGTATTTCAAGTGGTAGCATTCTCAGCCCACTACAGCCTCTATTACATACATCAGCCATGTATTGAGCCATGAGGATGTACAGTGCAGCAGCAATAAAATTGTGGGCATAAATACTATGGGATCCAGGTATAGGACAGCAGTATGGGTATATGGCCATACCACTGCTTATAAATATTTAGGCTAGGTTCACACTAGTTCAACTGCAACTCTATCAGGTTTACAGTGCAATTTAAAAAAAAAAAAAAAAAAAAAAAAAAAAAAAAAAAACACGTTTGGGTCCCCCCCAATCAGAGCCCTTTGAGTCTGGTATAGATTTTAAGTGGGACAACTTAAATATAAATCAATACCATACCCTTATCCAAGCATGCAGTCTGGCAGGCATTCCCCTCCTGAACCCTACGGGCCATATGTCCTAAGCATGGCAAAGCACCTTTTCCCTATACTGATGACAAAGACTTCTTCCCCACAACAATGGCCTGATGGTTGTGGGGGTCTGCGGGTGGAGGGCTTATCAGAATCTGAAAGCCCCCTTTAACTATAGGGGGGTTCCCAGACGCTGTCCCTCCCCCATGTGAGCCAGTAAGGGGAACATAGTACAAAAAAAAAAACACGCGTGTCCTAAAAATACTTACTTTTTCATGATATGATGCAGCCTAGTTAGTGTTACAATAAAGGTACTTTAATTATACACTACAGGTTTGCTTTAACCTACTCAAACTGATACCACTGCAGATACATCTACAATGATTCTCATTGTGCCATAATTGGCTAATGTTAAAACAATGGCATCCGCATTTCCAGCTGGCATGTACTTGTGCTTAACTGCCTGTGGACTGAGCACATGCAGATGCAATGACTCAAGATCAGAGCTTTATAATCTAACTGCTTACTGAGTAATGAGAGAACTGTAGTACTCCATACAGGAAAATGACACAAAGCACTTATACAGTTATTATGGCTCTAAACTCAAATGTTTTTTGTTTTTTTTTACCCTAATGCATTCTCTGCATTAAAGTGGTTGTAAAGGCTGAAGGTTTTTTATCTTCATGCATTGCATGAAGGTGAAAAACCTTCTGTGTGCAGTGGCCAAATCCTTACCTGAGCTCCCGCCGATCCAGCAATGTTCACGATAGCCTTGGCTGTTGCAGGACTCTCTTACCTCATTGGCTGAGAACGCAGCGAAAGCCCATTGGCTTACACTGCTGTCAATCACAGCCAGTGAGCCAATGAGGAGAGAGCAGGGGGGGGGGGGCAAGCCATGGCTCTATGTGTCTTATGGATGCACAGAACAGCAGCTTGGGAGCGAGCACGCAGCGGTGCCCCCAGGGAAAGCAGCTCTTTCACTGGGGGGCACTGCTCGAATAGGAGGAGCCGGGAGCACCGGTCCCCCCACCCGAAAAGAAGAGGTTCGGAACTGGTCTGTGCAAAACCACTGCACAGAGCAGGTAAGTATAACAAGTTTGTTATTCATTTAAAAAAAAAAAAATAAAAAATAATACCACTTAAAAGGTAAAAAAATCTTCCAAATCCTGTTGCCCCCCACCCCCCTCCCTAAACACGTACCTGAGTCCTTTCACGATCTAGCCCTGTCCTGTCTGCAGAAGCACTCCTCTCTCTTCCTAGTCTCACAGGAGACTGAGAACAGCGGGAGCCTTCTGTCAGTCAAATACTATGAGGAGAGAGTGGGGGGGCATGGTCAAGCCACGTTGTGTGTGTGTGTCCATAGACACACACAGTCCAGCTCGCGAGCGCATTTGCACAGGGGCCATCTCAGCTTGCTTATGGGGCACCCCCAGGAAAGGGAGGAGCAGACAGCATGGGAGAGGACTCCCAAAGAGGAGGTAAGGGGCCGCTCTTCAGCCTTTTTAGCTGCACATCATTACTTGACAATGGTAGACCAATTGTAGTCTCCACCAAGGGCACATTTAACATGGAGACATCTCAGGAGCACAACTGTTGCCACCCCATGACAGGACATCCCTAAACCAGGACCCTTCATGACATATATAAATATGGCTGCCTGTACCTTTCCCAATGGTACGGTACATGATGCTCTATCATTAATCGTTTCTTAAAAATCGAATACCAATGTAAGTAGTGATCTCTGATACACATAAAAAAATATACACATAAAAGCCTGGTTTACTTACCTGAATTTATGGTCCCATGACAGGCCAAGTCTCAAGTTTTCTGTGTTGCAGTCTGTAGTTTAGGATGGTCCTTCTTGCAGAGCCCACGTCGCTCCCTGGTGATGTGGATGCTGCCCATTGGCTTCAGAAGAGTCCAGTCAGTGGGCAGTTTTATCCCACCAGCAATTGTGTCTAAATACTTAGAACATTCTAAACACTACACAGTTAACAAGGATATAATATTGCTCATTATCCAATATGGCCACCAGTAGGCATAACCACCAGTGCAAGCTACAGAGAGACTAACTGAACGCAGGTAAACTTCGGATTTTGTGCCACCCTAAAATAAAAGCATGCACTTAGGATAGCCATAGACTGTACAGGACAAGTAATAATGCAGCCATGATCCAACCACCCACAGGGCATCAGACCTAATAAGCACCGCAGTTGTTCAAAGAATTTACAAAAATTAATTTGGCAAACATAGAAAGTTCATTAGAATGGAAAGGGGAGAAAAATAAAAGCCCACTATCAGCTTCCTCACCCAGTGTTCCTTTGAATTACAGACAGTAGAATCTGGCAGGACCCACAGACATGAGACCGTCACCTGTCCTGGCCAAAAACAGCTGGGTCATTTGACATCATTTCATGTCTGGGGCTACCAAGCAATTCTGTTTGTATTAGTCATAGAATTCCACTTTCACATCTATAGCTTCTTTCTACAACACAGCTATTGAAGTAGTAGTCGGACAATCCTCCTCTATTGCAAACAAATGATTCTATGTTCACCGTTCACAAACATTTCCTGAAGGAGCCTGAAAATCAATTACATAAGAAATAAGAACCTACTGCAAAATATTGAAATTTCTGTACATTAAACACATTTGTAAAGATGAATTACTAGTGCTTTTCTATCATGTTTGCCATTAGGCCTATGGTCCAAACGCCTGAATTATTTTAGTTTGGTTGTTCCAATGACTGCCACTGCGGTCAGCCCACCAAAAACAGTTAGCTATAAGTGTAGCCTATATTTCTAGGCTAATCCAAAAGATTTCTCGGCCCCAAATCTGACACTGTTCCTTTTCCACATTGGAGATTTGAATACCTCACCTGTTTTTTTCCCTATAATGGGAAAAAAAAGGAGGGGGGGGGGGGTAGGAGGGTTCTGAGATTGCAAAGATATCATCAATAGGAGTTCCCTTAAAGTGATTGTAAAGGCAGAAGGTTTTTTTATCCTAATGCATTCTATGCATTAAGATAAAAAGCCTTCTGTGTGCAGCAGCCCCCCTAATAGTGAGCTCATTTCAATCCATCGATGTTGCAGGAGAGACTTGGCTGCCCGGGGCTCCCCTCCTCATTGGCCGAGGCAGCAGCGTTCTGCAGTGAGCCAACGAGGAGAGCGAGTGGGTGGGGCCTAGCTGCAGCTCCGTGTCTAAATGGACACAGCTGCCTGCTGTGGGGGCACTCGTCAGGAGGGAGGGGCCAGGAGTGCCAAAGAGGGACCCGAGAAGAAGAGGATCAGGGCTGCTCTGTACAAAACCACTGCACAGAGCAGGTAAGTATAACAGGTTTGCTATTTTTAGCAAAAAAAAAAAAAAAAAAAAAAAACAAACACACAAGACTTTAGTATTACTTTAAGAGATATAAGGAATTAGAAGGTGGGTAAGTATATAATATGTTATGTGTATAAATTTTTGAATTTTTAGATCTTTAATGACATTTTTTGGTAGATGTTCCGTCAGTCAAACTTTCTCCTGATGAAGTGAACTAGGATTTTTGAAACGCGTTGAGATTTATGATATTACCTAGTTATTCTTCTTGCATTTGTCATTTTGTTGTTGCAGCTACAGTATGTATGCCTTTACAAACAAGTATCTGATGGAAGTACTCCAATTGTGCTTTTATTCATGTATGTTCTATGTATTATCCAGAATGCCTTTTTAATACATTTGTACTTATTGAATAAAACATTATTGCTTTTAAACCATTTTGATTTGTTTATGGCAAATCTCATGAAAGTCCCATGAGCTTTGTTTGTTATGCATTTAGCAATGTTTTAAACTCCAATTTTGTTGATAAAAAAAAACAAACATTCAGTTCGGGGTGATCTGTATAAATTTTTTGTATAAATTGAAAGATGATGTTACGCCAAGTAAATAGATACATAACATGTCACATTTTAAAATTGCGCACACTTGTGGAATGGCACCAAACTTTGGTACTTAACCCTTTCATGACTAAGCCTATTTTTGAAATTTGGTGTTTACAAGTTAAAATCTGTATTTTTTGCTAGAAAATTACTTAGAACCCCCAAACATTATATATATATTTTTAGCAGAGAATCTAGAGACTAAAATGGAGATTGTTGCAATATTTTATATCAAACGGTATTTGTTCAGCGGTGTTTTAAACGCAAATTTTTGGGAAAAGGGACACTTTCATGAATTTAAAAAAATCTCAACAGTAAAGTTAACCCAATTTTTTTGTATAATGTGAAAGATGATGCTACGCCGAGTAAATAGATACCAAACATGTCATGCTTTATAATTGCACGCACTCGTGGAATGGCGACAAACTACGGTACCTAAGAATTTCCATAGGCGAAGCTTTAAATTTTTTTACGGTTACCAGGTTAGAGTTACAGAGGAGGTCTAGTGCTAGAATTATTGCTCTCGCTCTGACGATCGCGGTGATACCTCACATGTGTAGTTTGAACACCGTTTACATATGCGGGCGTGACTTCCGTATGCGTTTTCTTTGCTGCGCGAGCTCGAGGGGACGGGGGCGCTTTAAAAAAAATTTTTTTTCTTATTTTATGTATTTTTATATTTATAAATTGTGTTTAAAGAAAAAAAAAATTTTTGATGACTTTTATTGCTGTCAGAAGGAATGTAAACATCCCTTTTGACAGTAATAGGTGGTGACAGGTACTCTTTATGGAGGGATCGGGGGTCACTGGAGGCAGCCGATTGGTCACCGGGCCTCCTGATGGAACAGGAGGCCTGGTAAGAGTGGCAGGAGGCGGCGGGAGGGGGGGGGACGTTCCCACCCGCTCCTCCGGTAGAACAGCCGAGCGGCTTTTAGCTGCATCAGTTGTTATACTTGGATAGCCGATCGCCCGCTCTAAACAACGGTACCGGGATGATGCCTGCAGCTGCGGGCATCATCCCGGTATAACCCCGGAAAACCGAGTACGCACATCTGCGTATGCTCGGCGGGAAGGGGTTAAAAACCTCCTTAGGCGACGCTTTAAAATTTTGCACAAGTTACCAGTTTAGAATTACAGAGGAGGTCTTGCACTGTAATTATTGCTCTCGCTCTAAAGTTCTCGGCAATATCTCACATGTGTGTTCTGAATGCCGTTTACATATGCGGGCACGACCTACGTAGGGCAAGGCAGGTCTTCTTTACAGAGAGATCTGGGGTGTACAAGTCCCAACATTTCTCCTCTATGCTTGAAAGCCTGAGATTAAAAAAAAAGCAAAAAACCCCACAGCCATCTCTGGCTTCCCAGCTAAATAAACAACAGTGTTTATATCTGCTGGCGCCGTTTTCGACCTCCGAGGGTCATAGAGATGGCTGGGGACCATCTAGTCCATGGTCAGCTCTATGGTAAACCACCGGCGGCGGCAGATTTATTCTCTGGCTCCTGGATTGAATGGGAGAGACCAGAGAAGCACAGGAGGGTGGAGGGCATCCCCTAACGCCGCCTGTAAAAGCAATCAAGCGGCTAAAACAGCCACTATGAGGGCTTTTACATTGAAGGGAATGCCGGCTGAAAAAAAAAACAAAAGATATCTGGATGATGCCTGTAGCTGCAGGGATCATTCAGATATTTCCACTTCAAGTCCAGGATGTCATATGACATCCACCTAAGGAGATCTGATTAACATGTTTCCTGTTTTGGTGGGAGAAGCTGATAATACAATGGTAAAAAAAAACGCTCCATTACAATCACAAGACAAGAGATATTAAAGATGCACTTACATTAGCAGGTTTTAGTTTGTTGATAATGGTGGTCTTCCCACTGTTGTCTAAACCCAGGCATAAGACGTGAACTTCCTTCTTCTTCAGTCCCAGCCAACTTGCCAGCCGGTCAAACAAACCCATGATCCTCAGTCTGCACCTTACATCAAGAATTTACATAATAATCATCAGTACAAGAAGGTGTACAACATCATGATAGGCCTAGTATCATTAGGTGAGGAAAAGGTAAGCAGCCATGTCACAGCAGATGCAGCCTGCATAACACACTAAGCTTCTTATAATAAAAGCCCGTGGTTTCTAATCAGGATTGACAAGCTGCTGAGAGTAAACTACTCTGTAGGTGGTCTTCACAGTGTTAGACTGTCATTATCCTGTTATGAAATCCTTTTACAACTGTTGCAATATACATCATCAGATTAGAAAAAAAAAAAAAACACAAACTAAGAAAGGTGCTAGACACTGTTAGTATTGAACTATAGAGGAGAAACTGGTATGGTCACCGAGTAAGGGCAATCAATGCTCAAGCTAAAAAAGACAGTTAGCAGGAAATCAAAACGTTACTATAAGCATTCCTGGTAAAACAGTCTACTGGGGACCAAAACCCAGGACCTAGAGCCCCTATACTGGTTCCAAGAAACACGTTACCCACCCCCCGGCTGGAGGAAACAATAATACTGAGGTGGGCTCCTGGAGGACCGCCTTTTGAGTGTTGTGGGTTAACGTGTTTAACCACTTCAAGCCCAAGCCAATTTTGGCATTCCTCTCTTACATGTAAAAATCATGTTTTTGCTAGAAAATTATTCAGAACCCCCAAACATTATATGTATTTTTTTTTTAGTAGAGACCCTAGGGAATAAAATGGCTGTCGTTGCAATTTTTTTTGTCACGAGATATTTGTACAGCAATTTTTCAAACAAGGCTTTCATGAATAAACAAAACAAAACACACAATATTTACCGCAATTTTTTTGTGTAAATTGAAAGATGATGTTACGCCAATAGATACCTAACATGTCTAGCTTTTAAATTGCGCACACTCGTGGAATGGCACCACACTTTGGTACTTAAAAACCTCCTTAGGCAATGCTTTAAAATTTTGCACAAGTTACCAGTTTTGAATTACAGAGGAGGTCTTGCACTATAATTATTGCTCTCGCTCTAAAGTTCTCGGCAATATCTCACATGTATGGTTTGAATGCCGTTTACATATGTGGGCACGACCTACGTATAGGGAAGGACAGGTCTTTTTTACGGAGAGATCTGGGGTGTACAAGTCCCCACATTTCTCCTCTATGCTTGAAAGCCTGAGACTAAAAAAAAAAAAAAACAACAAAAAAAAAACCCACAGCCATCTCTGGCTTCCCAGCTAAATAAAACAACAGTGTTTATATCTGCTGGCGCCGCTTTCGACTTCCGAGGGTCATAGAGATGGCTGGGGACCATCTGGTCCATGGTCAACTCTAGGGTAAACCACCGGCAGCGACAGATTCATTCTCTGGCTCCCGGATTGAATGGGAGAGACCAGAGAAGCACAGGAGGTTGGCGGTCCCCTCCCGTGGCCTGTAAAAGCAATCAAGCGGCTAAAACAGCCACTATGAGGGCTTTTACATTGAAGGGAATTGCCGGATGAAAAAAAAAAGAAAAAAAGATATCTGGATGATGCCTGTAGCTGCAGGGATCATTCAGATATTTCCACTTCAAGTCCAGGAGGTCATATGACATCTACCTAAAGAAAAGTAGTTAACATGTTTTCTGTTGCGGAAGCTTATGTCTCAGGGTGCTGTCCTGGAAGATGACTGGTAGCAGCAAACTCCAGGCAACACTGCACTTTGTTAAGCAGCCCATAGACGATTTGATTTTCTTTCCTTCCACCATGGGTGCGGTGAGCCCTTTTCCGGCCAGCAGATCACAATGATTACTGCTAGCGGCTATAGCCACTGGCAGTAATCGAATGTACAAAATCCGACAGGCTGGTTGTACCCAAGTCAATCGATTGATCAATTTGAGTACAGTTAGCTTGCGCATGCACGGATCGATTCTTGGCCCCTCCTTGCTTAACCGGCTGAATTTCGATCCATATATGGCTGGCTTTTAGCCCATTCACACTAATGCAATTTCTCCTGTATTTGCAGCTGCATTGCAATGCGCAACATTGAAAAATCACATTATTCTCTATGGTAGCCATTCACATCAATGCAAATGTTGCAGCATGATCTTTGAAAGGGTGCAGACACGTTTTATTGTTCAGCATAATGGGGTTGATTTTCTAAAACTAGAGTGTAAAATCTGGTATGGTTGTGCATGGTAGCCAGCGTCTAACTTCAGCATGTTCAATTAAGCTTTACTGAAAATCCTGGAAGCTGACTGGTTTCTATGTAGAGCTTCACCAGATTTTGAACTCTCCAATTTTAGTAAATCAACCCCAATGTGTTTCTGGCCCAAAAATACTTGGGCAATGGGAGCACATTAAAATCACACGTACCTTGCCTTGAAAAAGTATATACATAAAATATAAGTTCATACCCCTTGAAATTTTCTGCGTTTTATCATGTTACAACCAAAAACGTGTATGTATTTTATTGGGATTGTATGTGATAGACCAACACAAAGTGACACATGATTGTGAAGTGGAAGGAAAATGATAAATGCTTTTCAAACTTTTTTTTACAAATAAATATGTGAAAAGTGTGGCGTGCATTTGTATTCAGCCCTCCTAAGTCAATACTTTGTAGAACCACCTTTCGCTGCAATTACAGCTGCAAGTCTTTTTGGGGATGTCTCTACCAGCTTTGCACATCTAGAGTGACATTTTTGCCCATTCTTCTTTGCAGAATAGCTCAAGCTCTGTCAGATTGGATGGAGAGCGTCTGATAAGCAATTTTCAAGTCTTGCCACAGGTTCTCAATTGGATTTAGGTTTATACTTTGACATTCTAACACATGAATATGCTTTGATCTAAACTATTCCATTGTAGCTCTGGCTGTACGTTTAGGGTCATTGTCCTGCTGGAAGGTGAACCTCCCCCCCAGTCTCAAGTCTTTTGCAGACTCTAACAGGTTTTCTTCTAAGATTGCCCTGTATTTGGCTCCATCCATCTTCTCATTAACTCAGATCAACTTCCCTGTCCCTGCTGAAGAAAAGCATCCCCACAACATGATGCTGCCACCACCATGTTTCACGGTGGGGATGATGTGTTTAGGGAGATGTGCAGTGTTAGTTTTCCGCCACATATAGCGCTTTGCTTTTAGGCCAAAAAGTTCAATTTTGGTCTCATCTGACCGGAGCATCTTCTTCCACATGTTTGTTATGTCCCCCACATGGCTTCTCGCAAACAGGACTTCTTATGGCTTTCTTTCAAACAATGGCTTTCTTCTTGCCACTCTTCTATAAAGGCCAGATATGTGGCGTGCACAACTAATAGTCGTTCTGTGGACAGATTACCCCACCTGAGCTGTGGATCTCTGCAGCTCCTCCAGAGTTATCATGGGCCTCTTGGCTGCTTCTCTGATTAATACTCTCCTTGCCCGGCCTGTGAGTTTAGGTGGACAGCCATGTCTTTGTACGTTTGCAGTTGTGCCATACTGTTTTCATTTTCATGAATTGAACAGTGCTCTGTGAGATGTTCAAAACTTGGGATTTTTTTTTTATATTCTAACCCTGCTTTAAACTTCTCCACAACTTTATCTCTGACCTGTCTGGTGTGTGCCTTGGCCTTCATGATGCTGTTTGTTCACTAAGGTTCTCTAACATACCTCTAAGAGCTTAAGAGAACAGCTGTATTTATACGGAGATGAAATTACACACAGGTGGAATCTATTTACTAAGTGGGTGACTTCTGAAGGCAACTGGTTCCACTAGATTTTAGTTAGGGGTATCAGAGTAAAAGGGGGCTGAATACAAATGCACGCCCCAGTTTTCAGATATTTATTTGTAAAAGATTTTGAAGAATATTTATTATTTTCCTTCCACTTCACAATTATGTGCCACTTTGTGTTGGTCCATCACATTAAAATCCATTTAGGTTTTTGGTTGCAACATGACAAAATGTGGAAAATTTCAAGGGGTATGAATACTTTTTCAAGGCACCGTACATGCTTTTTAGTGCGTTTTTGGCAGGAATTTGTGCTTAACAACTAGCCTCCTCCTGCATAAAAACAATAAAATGTGTCCAAAACTTGGGTAAAAACAGCCAAGTAGTATTAGTGTGTACATAAGCTTAATGTCCAGAAAATTACTCTTCATAGTCTGAGTACAAGGTAAACAGTCATTTGGGGGCTACAAACCCACTAGTCAGCAGCCTAATAACTCTTTTGGGTTGTCTTGCAGCATCTTGTCACATGATTCTGTTCTATGCAACCTATTCCTCAGGATCCAATCCATAAGAGCGAGGCCACACTGAACCAGGATAGAGGGTGGCTGTGCATATAAGAATGCATTGGCCATATTTTTGCAAATTAGAGTGAGCACGATTTCTGGTACTGTCCTTCTGACTGGGTGACAGTATTCAGGACAGGGGACTGGGTGTTAAATTCGGAGTAAAGGTCACATGCTCTCCGATACCTAGGAGTACCCAGAATTTGCGATGACTACAGCAAAGCAACCAAGTGGCAAGGGTGCACAGGAATGGAGAGTTAAAAAGTGGGTTGGGGGGGGCTAGAAAGAGGCTATCACTTTCATCTAAGTGGGCAAAGAAAAAAAAGATGTTCTCTAATTAGGGTCCATTGAGTCAATTTCTGTGTTTTTGCAGTTAATTTATCACCTCCAAACGGCTGTGTCAATAAAGTATAAAAGCAGAAGCACAAACATTAAAAGTCACATTACATGTGGCTATATCTCAGGTATCCAAATCACTTCCAAAGTACTAATACAGTGAATTCTCATGTTTATGGGCCCATTCACACTTGCAAATGGGGTTATAGACCCAGCAGGGTTCCCTGCGATTGGCTGGGAAGCCCCACTAAAAACAATGGGAGGCCGCTCGGCCCTGGACACAGACAGGGAACCCTGCTGGGTCTCCTGCAGCCAAAAGCATACAACCCCTTCACAAGTGTAAATGGGGCCTAAGGCCCCATTCACAACTGAGCGTAGCGTTTTCAGGCAGAAAGTTGTGCGATTTTGTGCAGGTCAAAAGGTCACCAATGTAAAAAGCAGAAAAACGCCCAAATTTGCCTAAAAAAAAAAGTTCCAGAATTTGTTTGAGCTTCAGGCGTTTTGGAGTAAAGATGTGAACCATCTAGATAGAGAATAATTGATTTTTTTTCCCCTCCAGCGTTTTGTAGCTTGAGGCTTCAAGCTACAAAACGGTCAGATGTGAATGGGGCCTTACAGTGGCCATCTTTCAGGCCATGGTACAAGCAGTATATGTACAAGTGTATAAGTATAAAAAAAAAAACAGTGATGTGCAAATCTTCTAAAAAAAAAAAAAAAAACCCAGTAAAGTCCAGGAACGAGTGAAAACATTCAATTATCCACCAACTTCATAAATGTATACTGAAGAGATGACCAAGACGCTCTTTGCCTTCACCACAAATAAGGTTGGCCTCTTACCAAATATGAAAGATCCCCACCACAGAGATCAGCCAGGCATGCAATTAACAGACCTCCAGACATTCATTAATGGCAATAGCAGGGCACCAACTTCCAGTTTCAGTGATTCCAAGGATCAGCATGTCAGATCGGGCCACATCCGTACTCATGGAGGGAAACAGTGCCCGCACATAGTGTAAAACCAGCAAACAGTTTATTTAAAACAATAGACAGGTACTTACAGAGGTAAAAGAAAATACAGCATGTCAGAGCATGTACTGATGCCTCGCAGCTGGCCACATGGTGAGCACGCTGATGTCACAAGTTAAGCCCCGCCCTTGGATGGTGGAGATGCGAGTCTCGCTAGTTTGACAGACTGTGGTCTGGGTGGACATCACTGGTCCTGGCCCCAGTGGTAGATCCATCACACTGCTTTCTCTCCAGAGAGCTCTAAAGGTAAAATTTGGCATCTCTGTGTTGTAGCCCGTTTCCCAGTTCACGAGCAGGACATTTGGTTGGCGATCGCTGGGTAGCAACTTCAAAAATATCTCCCCGCAATGGCCACACTGACCCCAGGCAAGCAGCTTAACTGTGACACACTGGCATCTGCCACACATCAGCCCAATGTACCTCTTATCTTCATTGTTACATCCCTAGGGGGCTAACCATACTATGGTATCCTATTAGCATCCTGCTCTGCAGCTCCCCAGTCTATCTGGATACCCGCCACCTTCTGCAGCACCTCCAGTGCATGCACCATCTTGGTGCTCTCTTCATGTGGCTTCCTCTCAGCTACACCTGGAAGTAACGCAACAGCTCCGCCCTGCTCTCCGGATTGGCTGACTCCAGGTGGCGCCCCCCACCCACTTCTTCTGATAGGCTGGCACACTAACAAAAGCTCCAAGTGTTGGGCAGACTCTTCCGGCATTCACTTTCCTACGCCTCAAGTTAAGGCAAGGCCACCCTTTTGGTACTTTACCACTTGACCTCCGGAAGATTTACCCCCTTCAAGACCAGGCCATTTTTTGCTATACGGCGCTGTGTTACTTTAACAAACAATTGCGCGGTCGTAAAACATTGTACTGAAATTACATTTTTGCTTTTATTTTCCCAAAAAATACAGCTTTCTTTTGGTGGGATTTGATCACCTCTGCAGTTTTTATTTTTTGTGTAATAAACAAAATAGACCGACAATTTTGAAAAAAAAAAACATTTTTTACTTTCTGCTATAAAACATGCCCCAATAAAAAAAAAAAAAAAAAAAATTAAAAATCAAATGTCTTCATAAACTTAGACCAACATATATTCTGCAACATGTTTTTGGTATAAAAAAAATCCCAATCAGTGCATATTGATTGGTTTGCGCAAAGGTTATAGCGTCCACAAACTATGGGATATTTTTATTTATTTCATTTTTTTCTAGTAATGGTGGCGACCAGCAACTTATAGCAGGACTGCGATATTGCGAAATATCCGAAATCCGACACCTAACTGGCACTTTTTGGGGACCAGTGACACTAATACAGTGATCAGTGCTAAAACAATTTGCACTGTCACTGTACTAATGACACTGGCAGGGAAGGGGTTAACAGGGGCAATCAAAGGGTTAAATGTGTGCCTAGCCTGTGCTTACTCACTGTGGGGGAGGTGCTTTGACTAGGGGAAAGCAAGGATTCCTGTTCCTGCTTTGTAGAAACACAGGATCAATACCTTCCCTACTGACAGAATGACAATCTGCCTTGTTTACATAGGCAGACTGTCGGTCTGCCTGTGTAATCGGAGGGTGCCAGGGACATAGAGTACGTGGAACCCGCCGCTGGGCTCTCGCTGTGTGTGATCACAGTGGGAATGGGTCCCGGCGACGCACACGTTTGCCCCAGACGTGTCAGATTACGTACTACGGTGGGCAGTCGTGAAGTCGTTAAATGAATGACCAATAGGCCTCACTGACCATTGGAAAGGGAAGGAAGAGGGAGTAGGTCAAGCAAAGATCAACTTGAGAAGAAGAATTTACTGACCATTTTGACACGCTATTGTCAGTGGAGGGGAAATCTGCTAATCATTTTTTATTTTAATCATAAGCTCAATCTGAACCGGCCATCTTTGTAAATTTTTGTTTTTGGAACATTCGTTTTAGACCTTAGTGACATGAAATTCGAAGCAGCAGGATGGAAAATTCTCTTGAATAAATTCATTTCTATAATGGGTATGCTATTGTTGTTCCTGAAATTGTATTCAAACCAAAATCTAAGCTAAATGCAAACGGAAATTCTGAAGTACTTTTGAACACTATTGGTAATGTCGTTTGCAGCGTGGCAGGAAATCGGAGTATCTGGAAGAAACCTTTGCAAGCACAGGGAGAACATGCAAACTCAATGCAAGCAGTTTCATGGTTGAGACTCCAACCGATGACCCCAGTGTTGCAGGGCAGAAATGCTAATCACTGAGCTGCCCCATGAGAAGTTCTGGTCCCAGAGGGTTCAGGAAAAAAAATGTGTTCAACATCTTTATATTAAAGGATGCCAGAGACCCATGCATGCGCTGTCTATACAGAGACTCGTGTGTGCCCTGTATATACAGAGATCCATGCGTGCCCTGTATATACAGAGATCCATGCGTGCCCTGTATATACAGAGATCCATGCGTGCCCTGTATACACAGAGATCCATGCGTGCCCTGTATACACAGAGATCCTTGTGTGCCCTGTATACACAGAGATCCTTGTGTGCCCTGTATATAGAGATCTATGGGTGCGCTGTATATACAGAGATCCTTGTGTGCCCTGTATATAGAGATCTATATGTGCCCTGTATATAGAGATCTATACAGTATCTTACAAAAGTACACCCCTCACATTTTTGTAAATATTTTATTATAACTTTTCATGTGACAACACTGAAGAAATGACACTTTGCTACAATGTAAAGTAGTGAGTGTACAGCTTGTATAACAGTGTAAATTTGCTGTCCCCTCAAAATAACTCAACACACAGCCATTAATGTCTAAACCGCTGGCAACAAAAGTGAGTACACCCCTAAGTGAAAATGTCCAAATTGGGCCCAAAGTGTCAATATTTTGTGTGACCACCATTATTTTCCAGCACTGCCTTAACCATCTTGGGCATGGAGTTCACCAGAGCTTCACAGGTTGCCAATGGAGTCCTCTTCCACTCCTCCAGGACGACATCACGGAGCTGGTGGATGTTAGAGACCTTGCACTCCTCCACCTTCCATTTGAGGATGCCCCACAGATGCTCAATAGGGTTTAGGTCTGGAGACATGCTTGGCCAGTCCATCACCTTTACCCTCAGCTTCTTTAGCAAGGCAGTGGTCGTGTTGGAGGTGTGTTTGGGGTCGTTATGCTGGAATACTGCCCTGCGGCCCAATCACAGAAGGGGATCATGCTCTGCTTCAGTATGTCACAGTACATGTTGGCATTCACGGTTCCTTCAGTGAACTGTAGCTCCCCAGTGATGGCAGCACTCATGCAGCCCCAGACCATGACACTCCCACCAACATGCTTGACTGCAGGCAAGACACACTTGTCTTTGTACTCCTCACCTGGTTGCCGCCACACATGCTTGACACCATCTGAACCATCTGGTTCCAGTAATCCATGTCCTTAGTCTTCTTGTCTGCAGCAAACTGTTTGTGGGCTGTCTTGTGCATCATCTTTAGAAGAGGCTTCCTTCTGGGACAACAGCCATGCAGACCAATTTGATGCAGCGTGCGGCGTATGGTCTGAGCACTGACAGGCTGACCCCCCCCCCCCCTCCCACCCCATTCAACCTCTGCAGCAATGCTGGCAGCACTCATACGTCTATTTCCCAAAGACAACCTCTGCATATGACTCTGAGCACGTGCACTCAACTCCTTTGGTTGACCATGGCGAGGCCTGTTCTGAGTGGAACCAGCCCTTCTAAACCGCTGTATGGTCTCGGCCACTGTGCTGCAGCTCAGTTTCAGAGTCTTGGCAAACTTCTTATAGCCTAGGCCATCTTTATGTAGAGCAACAATTCTTTTTTTCAGATCCTCAGAGAGTTCTTTGCCATGAGGTGCCATGTTGAACTTCCAGTGACCAGTATGAGAGAGTGAGAGCGATAACACCAAATTTAACACACCTGCTCCCCATTCACACCTGAGACCTTGTAACACTAACGTGTCACATGACACCGGGAGGGAAAATGGCTAATTGGGCCCAATTTGGACATTTTCACTTAGGGGTGTACTCACTTTTGTTGCCAGCGGTTTAGACATTAACCACTTGCCTACTGGGCACTTAAACCCCCCTCCTGCCCAGACCAATTTTCAGCTTTCGGTGCTCTCACATTTTGAATGACAATTACTCAGTCATGTAATACTGTACCCAAATGAATTTTTTGTCTTTTTTTCATACAAATAGAGCTTTCTTCTGGTGGTATTTGATCACCTCTGGGTTTTTTATTTTTTGCGCTATAAATAAAAAAAAGATCGAAAATTTTGGAAAAAAACCCACATTTTTCTTAGTGATAAAATTTTGCAAATGATTAATTTTTCTTCATAAATTTTGGCCACAATTTATACTGCTACATATCTTTGGTAAAAATAACCCAAAATTAGTGCATATTATTTGGTCCTTGTGAAAGTTAGAGAGTCTACAAGCTATGGTGCAAATCATAAAAAATGATGTACTGACGGCCTACCTCATTTCTTGCGACCCAAACAAGCCAGGAAAGTACAAATACCCCCCAAATGACCCCTTTTTTGAAAGTAGACATTCCAAGGTATTTAGTAAGATGCATGGTGAGGTTTTTGATGTTGTCATTTTTTCCCACAATTCTTTGCAAAATGAAGATTTTTTTTTCCCCCACAAAATTGTCATTGTAATAGGTTATTTCTCTCGCATGGCATGTATATACCACAAATAACACCCCAAAATACATTCCGCTACTCCTCCTGAGTGTTACGATACCACATGTGTGGGACTTTTTCACAGCCTGGCCACATACAGAGGCCCAACATGCAGGGAGCACCATCACGTGTTCTAGGAGCATAAATTACACATCTAACTTGTTGACCACCTATTACACTTTTGAAGGCCCTGGAGCACCAGGACAATGACACGTGACACTGATGACACTGACGTGGCACTGATGACAGATGGCACTGATACGTGGCACTGATGACAGATGGCACTAATATGTGGCACTGATGACAGATTGCACTAATACGTGGCACTGATGACACGTGACACTGATGACAGATGGCACTAATATGTGGCAGTAATGACACGTGGCACTGATGACAGATGGTACTAATACGTGGCACTGATGACAGATGCCACTGATACTTGGCACTGATGACAGATGGCACTGGGGACGGATGGCACTGGGGACGGATGGCAGTGGGGAGGGACGGCAGTGGGGACGGACGGCAGTGGGGACGGACGACACTGACTTGACTTTTTTTTCCGTTTTTTTTTTTTTTCCTGACTCACCGATGCAGCGGTTCGCTCTCCCTCCTCACACATTGTCTCTGTGTGAGGAGGGAGAGCCGGCGATGAGAGATGATCTCATATGTTTACATATGAGATCATCTCTCATTGGCACCGCCGATCGCACTGTAAACGGCCGCTGTGATTGGCAGTTTACGGCGATCTGTGACTGGCTGTGAACTTCCCCGATGCGCGCCTGCGGGAGCGCGCATTGTGGAAGTAAACAGCAGGACGTCCAGGGACGGCCACCCGGCAGGTAGCGTCCACGCTGCAGCCTTCTTTCGGCTATAGCGCGGGCGTGAAGTGGTTAATGGCTGTGTGTTGAGTTATTTTGAGAGGACAGCACATTTACACTGTTATACAAGCTGTACACTCACTACTTTACATTGTAGCAAAGTGTCATTTCTTCAGTGTTGTCACATGAAAAGATATAATAAAATATTTACAAAAATGTGAGGGGTGTACTCACTTTTGTGAGATACTGTATGTAATGCCCTGTCTATACAGAGATATACGGGTGCCCTGTCTATACAGACATATACGGGTGCGCTGTGTATACAGAGATTTATAGGAATACATATCTGTGCACGGTATAGACAGAGGGTAATGGGGATCCTGTGCACTGTATAAGGAGAGGGATGGATGGTGCAGGAAATGTACACAGACTGTATATAAGCAGCACACCGCACATGACAGCCTAGCGCTGCTCCCATCACTCACCTCCGCACTCGGGGACCTGTAATTCTCTCACACACAGGCGGATGGAATGAGAACCGGAAGCGACAGGTTCTATGGCAACACTACAAACACTTTCCTGCTCGTTGCAGCACCGCCCACCTCTTCCTGCAGACCAATCCCTGCTCCAGTTACATAGTTACATCGTCTATAACAGAGGTGGAGTTTTGATTGGCTGGAAGTGTTGCGCCTGTAATTGGCTGGTAGCATCCTGGGTGTGATTGGCTTGTAGTGGTTTGTAGCGTGACGATGTTAGAGGGGCTGTGTAGTGTGCAGAGTGTAGTAATAAGGGGGCGGTGCCCAGACCTGGAAACTCCCCTTCTATTTGTATTGGATGTGTAGGATGGGGCGGGGCACCATGTGTGTCTGTGTACAGTGCATAAGCAGCCTGCTTTTTAGCTGGTTATTGCTCTTTCTAGCTGAGCTTTCTGGCTCATGCACACAGAGGATGCAGTAAAAGCTGTATAATACATGCATGCTTAGGGCAGGCGCTTAACAAGTGTTAATATGTAACATACCCCTAACTGCTTATTTTTCACTCTGAAATGCCCACAATGGATTGCAGATTGTATCCCTTTCCTGACCAGACCATTTTTTGCGATACGGCACTGCGTCACTTCAACTGATGATTGCGCGGTCGTGCGACGTTGTACCCAAACAAAACTGATGTGCTTTTTTTCCCCACAAATAGAGCTTTCTTTTGTGGGTATTTGATCACCTCTGCGTTTTGTTTGTTTTTTTTTGCTTTGACTGTCAATTTTGAAAAAAAAAAAACTCTGCTATTAAAAAAAAGTAAAAAATCAAATTTCTTTATCAATTTAGGTCAATATGTATTGTGATACATATTTTTAGTAAAAAAAATCCCAATAAGCGTATATTGATTGGTTTGCGCAAAACATCGTGTTTACAAACTATGGGATATTTTTATGCAATTTTGTAATTTTTTTACTAGTAATGGCAGAGATCAGCGATTTTTAGCGGGACTGCGACATTGCAGCGGACAAATCAAACACCTAACTGACACTTGACACTTTATTATGAACCAGTGACATTATTACAGTGACCAGTGCTAAAAATATGCACTGTTGCTGTACTAATGACACTGGCAGGGAAGGGGTTAACATCAGGGGCAATCAAAGGGTTAAGTGTGTACCTAGGGGGTGCTTTCTAACTGTGGGGGATGTGTTTTCACTAAAGGAAAACAGAGATCCATGTTTCTGCTTATCAGAAACACAAGATCTCCATTTCCCCCTCTGCTAGAACAGTGATCTGCCTTGTTTACATAGGTAGACCGCTGTTCTGCCTCTCCTCAGAATGATCAGCAAGTCCCGGGGGACATCACCTGTCCAATCACAGTAGGAGGGGGGCTCCAGCGGCACGCATGTGCGCCCCAGAGATGAAGAATAAAAATCATGTACAGGTATGTAATTTTGCGCCTAAGGGCCGCCCTGTCGCAGTATATGTACGTGCGGCGATCCTTAAGTAGTTCATTGCTGCCATTTTCACTTAGTGCAGAGTGAGCGCTGTGTGTGGGGGTGGGGAGCATAGCAGACTGCAAAGGATGTGTCCTGTAACTGTGACGACGGCACTGCTTCAATTGCAAATGTTTCAGCATTAACACCCTCCTCAACAAAATCATCAGAATCACTTCATTGCTCTTGTTGGTGATGGGATCTATGTGTAACGCAGTGAAGAACGTTAGCTATGCTGTAACATCTCCATGACCTCTTTATCGCTAACTCATTTAATCTACTTGCTATTACTGAAACTTGGCTTCATGAATCCGACACTGCATCTTCTGCTGCCCTGTCTCACGGAGGTCTTCTCTCGACTCACTCCCCCAGACCCAGTAGATGCAAGGATGGAGGAGTGGGTATACTTCTATCCCAGCATAGCACCTTTCAGGTACTTCACCCACCTCCCTCTCTGTCACTCTCCCCATTTGAGGATTCGTCTTTTCTCTATAGTTCCTCTAAGGATAGCTGTGATCTACTGGCCCCCTGGACTGGTATCAACCTTCCTTGATGACTTCTCTGCCTGGCTACCCAACTTTCTATCTTCTGAAATCCCCACACTTGGTGACTTCAACATCCCTTTTAATACTAATGCCGTGTACACACGACCGGACTTTTCTACAGCAAAGGTCTGATGGAACGAATCCGCCAGACAATTTGATCATGTGTGGACTTCATCGGACCTTTGCTGTCGAAAAATCAGACAGACTTTAGAAATAGAACATGTTTCAAATCAAAGACTCGAGTCCGGTCGAAAAATTTGTTCGTCTGTATGCTAGTCCGACGGACAAACAACGACGCAAGGGCAGCTATTGGCTACTGGCTATGAACTTCCTTATTCTAGTCCGGTCGTACGTCATCACCTTTGAATCAGTTGGACTTTGGTGTGATCGTGTGTAGGCAAGTCCGTTGCGTCGGAACTCCGTCGAAAGTCCATCAAAAAGTCCTTCAGAGTTCAGTCCGTCGAAAGTCTGCTCGTGTGTACACGGCATTACACTCCTGATACTTCCAAACTTCTCAGTCTAACCTCCTCCTTTGACCTGAAGCAATGGATACATGCTTCTACTCACTCTGACAGCAACACCCTTGACCTTGTATTCTCCCATCTGTACACCTATTGGGGACATGTGTATAGGAGGGAGGAGCCTAGCTCTGAATCGTTACGTGATCACTGAGAGCCTGAGTGGTGTGGTGAGCTCATGAGCGAGATATTAAGAAATGCTGTTTTTTTAATTAAATTTTTTAAGTGCAATTTTATGGGGGTATTTTAATAAATGAATTATACACTATGCAGTTGCCTTTCTATTCCATGTGGTCTCTATGTCGTCGACACCCAAATTTATCTCTCTACCCCTCAGCTCACTTCTTCAGTCTCCTCACGTATCACTAATTTACTAACAGACATAAGAGCCTGGATTTCACTCCACTTCTTCAAACTCAATCTATCAAAAACCAAATTCATTATATTTCCTCCCCAACGTGTCCCTTCCCCTCATCAATCTGTCAAGATCGATGGCACAACTATCAACCCTTCCCCGCATGCCAAGGTTCTAAGTGTAATCCTGGACTCTGATTTATCCTTTAGGCCCCACATCCAATCACTGTCTAAATCTTGCCGCCTCAACTGCCACAACATCTCCAAAATACGTCCCTTTCTAACCAATGACATCACAAAGCTCCTAGTTCACTCCCTGGTAATCTCACACCTCAACTCCTGCAACTCCCTCCTTATTGGCTTACCTTTACCGATAGGTTAACCCCTCACTCCTTCAACCTCTGCAGCAATGCTGGCAGCACTCATACGTCTATTTCCTAAAGACAACCTCTGGATATGACGCTGAGCACGTGCGCTCAACTTTTTTGGTTGACCATGGCGAGGCCTGTTCTGAGTGGAACCTGTCCTTCTAAACCGCTGTATGGTCTTGGCCACTGTGCTGCAGCTCAGTTTCACGGTCTTGGCAATCTTTTTATAGCCTAGGCCATCTTTATGTAGAGCAACAATTCTTTTTTTCAGATCCTCAGAGAGTTCTTTGCCATAAGGTGCCATGTTGAACTTCCAGTGACCAGTATGAGAGCGTGAGAGTAATAACACCAAATTTAACACACCTACACCCCATTCACACCTGAGACCTTGTAACACCAATGAGTCACATGACACTGGGAGGGAAAATGGCTAATTGGGCCCAATTTGGACATTTTCACTTAGGGGTTTACTCACTTTTGTTGCCAGTGGTTTAGACATTAATGGCTGTGTGTTGAGTTATTTTGAGGGGACAGCAAATTTACACGTTATAGAATCTGTACACTCACTACTTTACATTGTAGCAAAGTGTCATTTCTTCAGTGTTGTCACAACAAAAGATATAATAAAATATTTACAAAAATGTGAGGGGTGTACTCACTTTTGTAAGATACTGTATATGGACTCGATGTGCAGGATATGCAAGATAAGTGGAATTTATTGGGGAAAGGTTAATTGGAACCAAGAAGACCCCTAGGTTGGTAAATACTTTTATAATAAAAGTGGGACAAATTTTTTAAGTCCCCCTTGTTTTCTAGTATTGAGATGAAATATCCAGAACACTTCTCTTTTACATAGTGTTCTGAATCTATCTCCTCTAGGGATGAGCCGAACACCCCCCGGTTCGGTTCGCACCAGAACCCGCGAACGGACCGAAAGTTCGCACGAACGTTAGAACCCCATTGACGTCTATGGGACTCGAACGTTCGAAATCAAAAGTGCTCATTTTAAAGGCTAATTTGCATGGTATTGTCCTAAAAAGGGTTTGGGGACCCGGGTCCTACCCCAGGGGTCATGTATCAATGCAAAAAAAACTTTTAAAAACGGCCGTTTTTTCGGGAGCAGTGATTTTAATGATGCTTAAAGTAAAAAAAAAAAAGTGAAATATTCCTTTAAATATCGTACCTGAGGGGTGTCTATAGTATGCCTGTAAAGTGACGCGTGTTTCCCATGTTTAGAACAGTCCCTGCACCAAATGTCATTTTTAAAGGAAAAAATCTCATTTAAAACTGCTTGCGGGTTTAATGTCATGTCGGGTCATGGCAATATGGATGAAAATCAGTGAGACAAACGGCATGGGTACCCCCCAGTCCATTACCAGGCCCTTTGGGTCTTGTATGGATATTAAGGGGAACCCCGCACCCAAATTAAAATAAGGAAAGGTGTGGGGCCACCAGGCCCTATATACTCTGAACAGCAGTATACAGGCGGTGCAAACAAGACAGGGACTGTAGGTTTGTTGTTAAGTAGAATCTGTTTGTAATTTTGAACATTTTTAACGTGTTTAGCTCCAGCCAAAAAATCTTTTCTAAGCTTTTTGGAAAACATAGGGAAGGGTTATCACCCCTGTGACATTTGTTTTGCTGTCTTTCCTCCTCTTCAGAAGATTTCACCTCACTTTTTTGTCCCAATGAAAAATGTTTTTTGAAAATTTGGGTTTTTTTGTGGAACAAGGATTGGAAAGCATCAGTGGAAAGGAGAAATTGTTTTCCCATATTAACTCTTACAGGAGAGAATTTCCCTTCCTAGGGGTAGATTTCATCTCACTTCCTGTTGTCTCCTTCCGTTTGCAAGTAGGAGTCGTTTGTAAGTTAGATGTTTGAAAGTAGGGTCCTGCCCTATATACTCAGCAGAAATTTGGGCCTTAGGTGTTGCTGTGGCCACAACACTGTAAGCCCTCACAGGGCCCTGCTGTGAAATATTAGATCAAGAATTGTAATTACATGCCCCTGTTGAACAGGAGCTGAAAAATTAGGCCTTAGGCACTGGTGCTGGTGCCACAACACTGCAACCCCTCACAGACACTCTAGTTGGAACGCAGGAACGAGCCCTGCTGCAAATTATTGCTTCAAAAATTGTAATTACACGCCCCTGTTAGACAGGGGCAGAAAAATTGGGCCTTAGGCACTGGTGCTGGTGCCACAACACTGCAACCCCTCACAGACACTCTAGTTGGAACGCAGGAACGAGCCCTGCTGCAAAGTATTGCATCAAAAATTGTAATTACACGCCCCTGTTAGACAGGGGCAGAAAAATTGGGCCCTAGGCACTGGTGCTGGTGCCACAACACTGCAACCCCTCACAGACACTCTAGTTGGAATGCAGGAACGAGCCCTGCTGCAAAGTATTACATCAAAAATTGTAATTACACGCCCCTGTTAAACAGGGGCTGAAAAATTGTGCCTTAGGCACTGGTGGTGGCGCCCAGAACCAAAAATGTTCTTACAAGCTATCAGCGTGATGATTGAGGAGGAAGAGGATAATTACTCAGGGATAGTCACTCAGCATCAGCATAGGCAGTCTTTGAAGGGATCTGAGATTTCAAAAAAAATTATTCGGTTACATCAGCATCAGGTGCTTGGTAGCTGGTGGTGATCCAAGACTCATTCATTTTTATGAAGGTCAGCCGATCGACCGAGTCGGTGGACAGACGCACCCTGTGATCGGTTACCACGCCTCCAGCAGCACTGAATGTGCGTTCCGAAAGAACGCTGGATGCAGGACAGGCCAGTAGCTCAATTGCATACTGTGCAAGCTCTGGCCAGTGATCCATCCTCAAGACCCAGTAACCCAGAGGATTTTCGGTGGGAAAGGTGTCCAAGTCTGATCTTGCCCCTAGGTATTCCTGCACCATGTAAAACAGACGCTGGCGATGGTTGCTGGAACCGATCATACCTTGGGGCTGCGGACCAAAAAATTGTCTGAACGCATCGGTCAGACGGCCACCTTCTCCACCGCTCCTTCTTTGACTGACCGAAGCCTCAGCAACACGTTGTCCAGAAACAGGAGTTTGTAACCTCCCAGTCTCTGGGAACGCGTTGCACAGACCTTTCTGCAAGGCCTCCCGAAGATGTTTCATCCTCTGCTCCCTCTGCGATGGCAAGATAAGGTCCGCAACCTTACCCTTGTAACGTGGATCAAGGAGGGTTGCCAGCCAGTATTGGTCCTTCTCCTTGATACCACGAATACGAGGATCCTTACGCAGGCTTTGCAGGATCAGGGAGGCCATGCAGCGTAGGTTTGCTGAGGCATTCGGTCCGGAGTCCTCTGGGTCACTAAGAACGACATGGTCCGCAGCCACCTCCTCCCAGCCACGTACAAGTCCATGTGTTTCTTGGGACTGATCCCTTAAAGACTGCTGCTGATGCTGAGTGCCAGGCTCCACCTCCATACTGACACAATCTTCCTCCTCCTCCTCTTCCTCCTCGTCCTCTTCCTGTGTGATCGGCGGGCACGCAGGAACACTGTCTGGATAAAGGGGGCCTTGAGAGCTAAGGAAGTCCTCCTCTTCCTGCCTCTGTTCTGCCTCAAGTGCCCTGTCCATTATTCCACGCAGCGTGTGCTCCAACAGGTGGACAAGGGGGACAGTGTCACTGATGCATGCACTGTCACTGCTCACCATCCTCGTGGCCTCCTCGAATGGTGACAGGACAGTGCATGCATCCCTGATCATGGCCCACTGGCGTGGGGAAAAAAAACCAAGCTCCCCTGACCCTGTCCTGGTGCCATAGTCGCACAGGTACTCATTGATGGCCCTCTGCTGCGTGTGCAGCCGCTGCAGCATGGCCAACGTTGAGTTCCACCTGGTGGGCATGTCACAGATTAGGCGGTTCTTGGGCAGGTTAAACTCCTTTTGGAGGTCCGTCAGCCGAGCACTGGCATTATATGACCGGCGGAAATGCACACAGACTTTCCTGGCCTGCCTCAGGACATCCTGTAAGCCCGGGTACCTGCCCAAGAACCGCTGCACCACCAAGTTAAGGACGTGAGCCAAACAGGGCACATGGGTCATTTGTCCCTGTCGGAGGGCAGAGAGGAGGTTGGTGCCATTGTCGCAAACCACCATTCCTGCCTTAAGTTGGCGTGGCGTCAACCACCTCTGAACCTGCCCCTGCAGAGCTGACAGAACCTCTGCCCCAGTGTGGCTCCTGTCCCCCAAGCACACCAGCTCAAGCACCGCATGGCATCTTTTGGCCTGCGTACTTGCGTAGCCCCTTGAACGCCTACGGAGCACCGCTGGTTCCGAGGAAGAGGCCATGGAGGAAGAAGAAGAGGAGGGGGTGGAGGAGAGAGGTGTGTCACAATCAGCATTTTGGAGGCGTGGTGGCGGAACAACCTCCAACACTACTGCACCTTGTCCTGCATCCTTCCCAGCTGCCAGCAGAGTCACCCAATGCGCCGTGAAACTTAGGTAACGTCCCTGTCCATGCCTGCTGGACCATGAGTCAGCGGTAATATGCACCTTACCGCTGACCGCCCTGTCCAGCGAGGCATGGACATTGCCTTCCACATGCCGGTAGAGAGCCGCAATCGCCTTCCGTGAGAAAAAGTGGCGTTTGGGTACCTGCCACTGAGGAACCGCACATTCCACAAACTCACGGAAGGGGGCAGAGTCTACCAACTGAAAAGGCAGCAGTTGAAGTGCTAGCAATTTTGCCAAGCTAGCATTCAACCGCTGGGCATGTGGATGGCTGGGAGCAAACTTCTTTCGGCGGTGCAGCAGCTGGGGCAGGGAAATTTGCCTGGTACAATCTGACGTCGGTGTACCAAAAGCAGATTGCCCACAAGTACTTGGCTGTGACACACCTAATTCTACACCTTCATTCCTCTCACTGCAGGTCTCAGAGAGGACTGAAGGTCTAGTGGGGTTGGAAATCTCAGCTGATGAGGAGCAAGGAGAGATCCTCTTTGTTCTTTGGTGTGGGTCTTTTAGATACGCTTGCCAACGAACTGCATGGCAGGTCAACATATGTCTGGTCAAGCATGTGGTACCCAAGCGGGAGATATTTTGGCCACGCGAGATACGCTTGAGACATATGTTGCAAATAGCAGCGGTGCGATCTGATGCACTCGTCTCAAAAAAGGCCCACACCAAAGAACTTTTTGAATAACGCGCAGAGACTGCAGCGCCCTGCACATGTGGAGCTTTGGGGTGTGATGCAGTCAATGTGCTGCCCTTAGGCTGGCCCCTGGAGGGCATCCTGCCTCGTTGGTGATGTGCTGCCGCCTCCTCCTCCTCCTCCTCCTCCTCCTCCTCCTCTCTCCTATCAGGCACCCACGTTGAGTCAGTGACCTCATCATCCCCTCCCTCCTCATCACTGGAGCAAACCTGGCAGTATGCTGCAGCAGGGGGAGCATGACTGCCAGATTGCTGTCCTTCTTGGGCACCCCCTCTGTCCGCGCTCATGTTACTGCCTTCATCGAGCTCAGTATCGTCATCAGAGCCTTCCAAACGCTGGGCATCCTCCTGGAGCATGTACCCAACACTGTGGTCAAACAGTTCGAGGGAATCCTCATGAGGACATGGTGGAGCTAGGGAAGGAGTCACTGATGACATTGAGCTGAGGGAAGAGGCCGCTGCTTTGCCAGACAAAGCACCCTGGGCATGGGTGAGAGAGGATGAGGAGGATGAGGACGGCTTGGTCATCCACTCGACCAAGTCTTCCGCATGTTGCGGCTCAACATGGCCAGCTGCCGAAAAAAAGGCCAAGCGTGTCCCATGGCCACGTGCTGATGAGGATGCACCGTCTCCACGACCAGCACTAGACACAGAGCCTGCTTGCCCTCTCTTATTGGCTTGTGACTGTCTGCCTCTCCTTCTTGGCCTTCCAGACATACTAATGGCCTGTAGCTGCACTAAGCTGGGATAGAACACCTGTAATTTTCTTCAAGTAGCTTTATATACTGTAACCAGACAAGCCTGCCTGTCAGTAGGAAGATAACAGGAACGGATCTAGCTGAACACTGTGAGCAGGACGCACTGTACTAAATGTAAATAGTCTAGCTGCCTGACCGTGGTACTAATAGGATCAAATAGAACACCTGTAATTTTCTTCAGGTAGCTTTATATACTGTAACCAGACAAGCCTGCCTGTCAGTAGGAAGATAACAGGAACGGATCTAGCTGTACACTGTGAGCAGGACGCACTGTACTAAATGTAAATAGTCTAGCTGCCTGACCGTGGTACTAATAGGATCAAATAGAACACCTGTAATTTTCTTCAGGTAGCTTTATATACTGTAACCAGACAAGCCTGCCTGTCAGTAGGAAGATAACAGGAACGGATCTAGCTGAACACTGTGAGCAGGACGCACTGTACTAAATGTAAATAGTCTAGCTGCCTGACCGTGGTACTAATAGGATCAAATAGAACACCTGTAATTTTCTTCAGGTAGCTTTATATACTGTAACCAGACAAGCCTGCCGGTCAGTAGGAATTTAACAGGAACGGATCTAGCTGAACACTGTGAGCAGGACGCACTGCACTAAATGTAAATAGCAGGAACGGATCTAGCTGAACACTGTGAGCAGGACGCACTGCACTAAATGTAAATAGCAGGAACGGATCTAGCTGAACACTGTGAGCAGGACGCACTGCACTAAATGTAAATAGCAGGAACGGATCTAGCTGAACACTGTAAGCAGGACGCACTGCACTAAATGTAAATAGCAGGAACGGATCTAGCTGAACACTGTGAGCAGGACGCACTGCACTAAATGTAAATTGCAGGAACGGATCTAGCTGAACACTGTGAGCAGGACGCACTGCACTAAATGTAAATAGTCTAGAAGATAACAGGAACGGATCTAGCTGAACACTGTGAGCAGGACGCACTGCACTAAATGTAAATAGCAGGAACGGATCTAGCTGAACACTGTGAGCAGGACGCACTGCACTAAATGTAAATAGCAGGAACGGATCTAGCTGAACACTGTGAGCAGGACGCACTGCACTAAATGTAAATAGCAGGAACGGATCTAGCTGAACACTGTGAGCAGGACGCACTGCACTAAATGTAAATTGCAGGAACGGATCTAGCTGAACACTGTGAGCAGGACGCACTGCACTAAATGTAAATAGTCTAGAAGATAACAGGAACGGATCTAGCTGAACACTGTGAGCAGGACGCACTGCACTAAATGTAAATAGCAGGAACGGATCTAGCTGAACACTGTGAGCAGGACGCACTGCATTAAATGTAAATAGTCTAGATAGAAGATAACAGGAACGGATCTAGCTAAACTGAATACAGTGTATATATATATATGCAACACCTGGGATGCATATATATACACAATACACTGTAAGTGCAGCTAACTGACTGACTGTTCTGCCTAATCTATCTAACTCAAATCAAATGACACTGTCTCTCTCTCTCTCTATCTCTCAGCACACCGGAACACACACTACACAGGGCCGCCGTGCAGGCGGCCTTATATAGTGTGGGGTGTGTACTAAATCCCCTGAGCCATAATTGGCCAAAGCCACCCTGGCTTTGGCCAATTACAGCTCTCTCTACTGACGGCGCTGTGATTGGCCAAGCATGCGGGTCATAGTGCATGCTTGGCCAATCATCAGCCAGCAATGCACTGCGATGCCGCAGTGAATTATGGGCCGTGACGCGCCAAACGAATTTAGCGCGAACGGCCCATAACGTTCGCAATTCGGCGAACGATCGAACAGCCGATGTTCGAGTCGAACATGGGTTCGACTCGAACACGAAGCTCATCCCTAATCTCCTCCTCTAATGGGTGCATTAATCCTTTCGATTCCCTATATAACTAACCCCGTGGCTTCTTTTTCATGTATGTCGTTCTAATGTCTAGCAATATTGGTTGAATGATTCTTCTCAATGTCGTGCAAATGATCATAGAGACGGTCTCTCGTATTGTATGTTGCATGACATACAGATAATGGTCGCTGAGCAAATGACATCCCCTTTCTTTATATAAGAACAATAAGCACATGTTTTACTCCCACATCTAAAAGCTCCTTTGAACTGCAGCCAATGTGAACTTGGACTGGTGCTGGTGTATAAACTGGGAGATAAAAATCTCCCCAAAATGGGGGCCAGATAAGATACCATTTTTATGCCGCCTGTCAAAATCTGAGCATATGTGGGAAAAAGGTAACTGGTGACAGTACTCCTAATTTTATTAAATTCCACACTATAGGGGGTTGAAAATATAGGGGTATTGACAGTTCTTCCTCTATCTCTGCTTCTATTAGGACTCCTATCCATGATCAAGTCATTGCGCAGAGTACTTTCAGCAATTCTAAAGGCTCTAGAATTCATAGATTTCTTTAAACCTATGTGCCATACTCTCGGCTTCTTTAACAAAATCAGAGTCCTTGCTACAAATGCGTCTCAACCTTAAAAAATGGCCCACTGTAATACCTCTTATTGTGTGTTTTGGGTGACCAGAGCAATTCAACATCTAGAAACTCGATGGACCTAGAATCGCAGTGGCCTGTAAATCCCAGATTAAGCTCATTATCATTCAAGTAGTCCAACCAAGCATCCATGTTAAATTGCTCGTCTGCAACAATGAATAATAGGTCGTCTATGAAACGATAATAAAAGATGGTGTCTGCACGACGAGGGCTATCTGATCCAAAGACGCTGATCCTCTCCCACCACCCCATGTAAAGATTGGCCATTGATGGGGAGAATTTAGCCCCCATCGAGGCACTGCATCTCTGGAGGTAAAAGTCTCCATCAAACACAAAAAAACTGTGTAAGCAAGAACTCCAGACTCAACAAAATAAACTCCTGCAGTATGAGAGGAAACCAGCCTGATATTTTTAGAAAAAATGAAACTGCTTGTATGCCTGGGGGATGGATGAGTACAGGCTGGAGACATCGCATGTAATCCACTTATAATTTGGCTTCCATGTAAAATCTTTCAGTTTCATAAGGAGTTGTTTAGTGTCTCTTAGATACCATGGTAGATCACTCACCAGGGGTTGTAGTTGATCGTTCACCCATTGGCCTAGGCGTTCGTTCAGAGATCCGATGCCTACAGCGATGGGTCTACCAAACAAGGGATCCAGTATCTGTACCTTGTGAATTTTGGGGAGGTGATGAGAGACTGGCATAATTGGAAAGTCCGCAATGAACATATCCCTCTCTTTTTGTGTAAAAATGCTTATAAGGACTGCACTATCTATAAGAGTGGAAAGCTTCTTAAATGGTTGTGTGGGATCCCCCCTCAATTTAAAGTAGATCTCTATGTCAGACAATTGTCGCAGACCTTCATTTTTGTAAACCTCAGAATCGAGGACCACAACTGTGCCCCCTTTATCTGCATTTCGAATAATTATGGTCTCCTCAGCAAGCTTTTAAGAGCAACCCTTTTATGACTGAAGTATTTACCAACCTAGGCGTCTTCTTGGTTCCAATTAACCTTTCCCCGATAAATTCCACTCATCTTGCATATCCTGCACATCTAGTCTATATATATATATATATATATATATATATATATATATATATATATATATATATATTTTTTTTTTTTTTTTTTAACTTAGTTTTACTATCTTTCGTCCACTGCATCACACTGGCATCGTATTGAGGAAGTTGAGCCATATGTATGCTTAGTAGAGTAGATACAGTATATGAATGGATTGTGCATTTAACATACACATGTTGTTGAGGCAGTTTTGCTATACTTCAATATAATCTGTTGTGTTCCTGCATGGCCTCTCTTTTTAGCTGTGTAAGGGATCCTGTGCACATATATGTGTGTTGTCCTAGTTCTTCCATTTGGGTGTATTTCCCTTTTGGGTACCATCTGGTGAGTGTCGACTGCATATACATGTGTGTGCATATATATATTTTTAGATTTAACATACTTTTAAATGATGCATTTATGTCCATGGGTATATAGATATATATATTTATGTACAATATTTATACTTTGTTTTTATCTAATGTTTATTAGGAACATGGGCATAATATGTAATTTATTGGTGAACAATTGTCGAATAAAACTTGGAGTTGGTTGGCGAGCGATCATTTGTATGGATTTAAATTTACTAATAGCTATTATCCTCTTTTCCACCCTGTTTTTGGGTTAACTTTAATATGCTGATTATAACTGATCGCCTCCACACCCATTCCATCTTTCATGTGTTTGTAAAATCTTTGGAGGGCCGCACCTGATCACAATCTGTAAAGGATACGTTTGGTCAGGTGACCAGTAAATTATACATTATAAAAGACAGATTGGGGTCGGTGGTCCTACAGCTATGATTAAACACCACTAACGGTGCGAAATGGGTCAGTTATCCACATTGTACCTGTTCCTCTGTTGGTGAATGGATCACATTTTACAATAAAGGTGTTGTATTGGAGTGCGGCCGTCCATCTTCCTTATTTCACTAACAAGCCTCAGGGCCCTTGAGGGGGCACAGACTTCAGACATCAGGCATGGCACATGACATTCGCATTCAGGTGTGGGGATAGAGGTATTGCATATGCAAACATCTAAACATCTAAAATCTGATTGTCCTTACATATTGCTCAAATGCAGTTTATTTTTAACTATGCATTGTTATGGCGGAGCTGCAAATAGCTCAATATGTTCTGTTGTTGGTGTCTGATACAAACTGCCTGCTAGGAAGGAAATTAGAACGTCTCAAAACTTGGCTTCCTAGAGGAAAAGACAGTTGCCAGGGCCAAGCACATTTAACATCCCAAGTTTTTTCTTTTGGCTGTAGGTTTTTCCTGAATTTCCCATTGCTTTTTGTACTGACCCAGGGATCAGTGGGGGGTAGCTAGCATTTCCGTACAGCCCTATATATTTGAATAGCCCTTTGGGATTGCCATGCTCTCCAGACAGTGGCAGACTCCTCATAGGATAGTTCGGTCAATGAGGATCTAATACATGGGCCGGTCCTACACCCCCAAATAGCAATGCATAGGTTAGTGCCTGATTTGGCAGTCTAGCATATTCTGAGTATTTTTTCTATAGTGATCAGAGGGCTCATCTTTTCACCCCGCTTTACATTGATGGAAAATCGCATTATTTGCTCAAGGTAGCTTTTTGTGCACGAAGGGAGTTGTGGTGGAAGTCATGGTTTAGCTGTCATGAAATCCTATGATACTGTTTTTTCCCCATCTTTATAGTTCTTGCAATAGTTCACCCTAAGTCAAGGGCTTAGGAATTGGTGATTTCTTCCCTATTCTTAAACCCCACCCAAGCAACGTATCCATGCCTGCTGTGGCTGATTGGCCTTCTGTTGGATGTTACCTGTGTGGTTTGGGGGCCAGTGAC